>NW_027187380.1:32677867-32730043 GCF_028583685.1 Petaurus breviceps papuanus
TTTTTTTTTTAAGCAATCAGGGTTAAGTAACTTGCTCAAGGTTACACGGCCAGTTATTTCTGGGTGTGGTGCTGAGTGTCTGAGCCCGGGATTCGATCTCCAGGTCATCCCAACACTGGAGCCGGTGCTCTTACTCACTGAGCCACATGGCCGCCCCTTGAGATCTTTTTCAGAAGGTGATCGGTGGATTCTTTCAACCTCATTTTGCCCTCTGGTTCTAAAACATCAGGGCAGTTTTCCTTGAGAATTTCTTGGAGGATGATTTCTAGGTTCTTTCTTTGATCATGGCTTTCAGGTAGTCCAGTAATTTTTAAATTATCTCTCCTGGATCTATTTTCCAGGTCAGTGGTTTTTCCCATGAGATATTTCACATTGCCTTCTATTCTTTCATTTGTTTGGATCTGTTTAACAGCATCTTGATTTCACATAAAGTCATCGGTTTCCATTTGCTCCAATCTAATTCTCAAGGAATGATTCTCTTCAGTGAGCTTTTGAGATTCTTTTTCCATTTGGCAAATTTGGTTTTTTAAGGCATTCTTCTCCTCATTGCCTTTTTGAGCCTCTTTTGCCATTTGAGTTAGTCTATTTTTTAAGGTATGATTTTCCTCAGTCAGGCTGTTGACTCTCATTTCATAATTTTCTTGCATTGTTCTCATTTCTCTTCCCAATTTTTCCTCCACTTCTCTTATCTGCTTCTTAAGGTCCTCTATGGCCTGTATCCAGCTTGTATTTTCCTTTGAAGCTTTTGGTGCAGGAGTTCTGACTTCACTGCCTTCCTCCTGTTCCATGCTTTGCTCCTTTTTTGTCCCCAAAATAGGAGTCTAATTTTGTAATCTTTTGTCTGCTTTGTTTCCTTTGCCTGGTCATGTTGCCCCTCAGTCACTTGACCCCTGGGCTTTTTGCCACAGTAGGACTCTGCCACCAGACAGGGGAGCTTTCGTCCCAAACGCTGGGGTTTTCTCAGCTGCAAGAGGTATTAGTTGGGTGCCCTCTCTGAAGCTTCCACATGCTCTGGCAAGCTGGTCACACATCCCAGAACCTCCACCCTAGACTGAAATCCAGATCCAAGCAGGTTAAAGTAAGAGCGATTACCCCTCAGACTGGTCGCTTGGTCCCCCTACACTCTGCAGGCCAGGAGCTGAAGCTGCCACATGGCTGTGGCTGTGCAGCAGCCTTCAGCGGCTTCTTGCCCTGGGGGCAAAAGGCCAACACACTCCCAACTACTGGGTCCCCAAGTCCAGACTGCACTGACCTCTCACTTTGTCCTTAGCATCTATGTGTTGATAATTCTGGACTGCCACAGTTGCTGGTGATCTGGAGTCCCTCCAGCCGGTGGTTGGTCAGGCCCACCCTGGGCCTAAAACCTTGGGACCTGGGCTCAGCTCCCAGAGCACTGCATTGGCCGATTCCTGCTGGCCTGCTGGGCTGTCCTCAGCAGGAGGTTAGCTTCTCTGTGTCATTTTGTGGGTTCTGTAGCTCCAAAGTTTGTTCAGAGTCCCCTTTTACATGGATTGGAGGTGGTGAGAGCCAGAGCCGCATGGAGGTCCTGTTTCTACTCCCAAGAGTTCCACTTCTTGAATAGAAGATTTGATTTTTAAGAGGTCACTTAAGAATGATTTCCTCCTCTGAATCAATAACAACAATTAATAAGAGTTGGCATTTACATAGTGCTTTGAGGTCTGCCAAATATCTTTATATGCATTATTTCTTTTGATCCTAGGGACAACCTTATATGGTAGGTTTTGCAATTATTCCCATTTTATAGATGAGGAAACTGAAGCCCAAAGAAATTAAGGGACTCTCCCATAGTCACCCATCTAGGAAATGTCTGAGGAAAGATCTGAATCTGATCATCCTTACTTCAGGTCTAGCACTAAACCATGCTATCTTTGAAGAAACAAAACATTTAAGAGCTCCATAGCTAACAATAAAATAAACAGAGGCAGTTTTCTCCTCTTTGGCTCAAAAATCCAGTCAAGAGACTCAAATTCTGCTTACAGTTCTGTCACTTACTAGCTATGTGACTTGAACAAGTCTCTTCTTATCTCTATGCCCTAGTTTCCTCATCTGTGGAATAATAATAATTAATGTTATCAATATTTATAATATTATTAATAGCATGTATATAGCACCTTAAAGTTTGCAAAGTTTTCCATGTTATATTGTTTGATCTTCATAACAACCCTGTGAGATAGGTGCCATTATGATTCCATTTTGCAGATAAGAAAAGTGACTTGGCCAGAGTCACTCACCTATTAAGTATCTGTTCAAATTCAAATCTTTCTGACTCCAAGTCCATCATTATATCAGCTGTTCCTCCTAGAATGAGGGAATTGGACTAGATCAGGGTGAGGAACCTGCAGCCTTGAGGCCATGTGTGGCCCTCTAGGTCCTCAAGTGTAGCCCTTTGATAGACCCCTTAACTGTTCTGGATTTGTTCTATAAGACTTGGACTCAGTCACAAGGCCATTCCCAAGTACCTAGAAGGCCACATGTGGCCTTGAGGCTGCAGGTTCCTTACCCCTGGACTAGATGGTCTCTAAATCCTATGGTTGTCAGATTCTGCTGTCTTCTCCTTTGATCCACCTTTTAGAAAACAAGGTAAATAGTATCACAGAATAGGACAGTCTAGCCTTTCCTCTTCCTCCATTCCATGATCCCTTCCCCAGCTCACTATAATCCAATCTGCCCTATATAATACCACCAGATTGGGGGGTGGGGGGCTGGGGGGGAGAAGAGAAGGGAAGGAATGGGTCGAGCATTCAAGGCTATGATTTTTTCCATGTGAAAAACTCCTATAGAGGCAGTTTGGTGGTACAGTGGGTAGAGCACTGGCCCAGGAGTCAGGAGGACCTGAGATCATATTTGACCTCACTAGCTGTGTGACCCTGGGCAAGTCAATTAGCCCCTATTGCCTCTAAAAAGAAAAAGAAAAAAGAAAAGCTCCTAGTATGGAAACTTCTTCCACAGATGCAGACCTGTAAATCATCAATCAATCTACCTGGGGTGCTGAGAACTTGAGGTACCAGGAGGTTGAGGCATTTGCTCATGGTCACATAGCTAGCATATATCAAGAGATAAGATTTGAATCACAAGTCTTTTAGACTCTTAATCTACTACTCCAAATTGTCTTTATTGCCCAGAATAATCTTCCTCAAATACCACTTTCACCCTTGTCATTCCCTGATTAAGAATTTCCATTCTTTATCTATGTCCTACTACATCAATTTCAATCTCCTTCTTAGCCAAACATTTAAGATCTTCCATAATCTGGCCTCACTCTACCTAGACAACCCTTTTCTCAGTGTCCTTCATTCTAGTTAGAATTATCTCACATACTGTCTCCCAAACATAATGTGCTAATTCCCATTTCCATGTGTTTTCCTCTGCTTGGAATGCCTTCAGCAATTCATCCCACACTATCTACTTCAATGACCACCTGCTCCATGAAGTATTTCATGGAAGTTGAATGACTTGAATTCTAATCTCACTTCTACTAGCTAGTTAAGTGAGCCCAAGAAAGTCACTGATCTTTTCTGGACCTCAATTTCATCATCTGTAAAATGGGATTGTACCAGGTGATCTCAAAGGTCCCTTCCAGCTCTGAGTACTGTTTCTATGATTCTGTGAAGCCTTCTCCTTCTACAGCCCTTAAGAGTTGTCTCATCACATTCAGACCGTGCACGCTATCTACTAATCTGTTTGATTATCTCTTGAAGACAGAACTGTTTCATTTGGTCCTTGTATTTTGCTCCTAGCACAATGCTTGTTGAGTGGAACTGGATTGCATAGTATATGTAATTATTTGTCCTTCAGTCATTACAAATATTTTTTCCTTGCTCTTTCAATATATAGACTGCTCTATTTCTTCAGAAAAGGCATCACAAAGTGGTGAGTGCTAAACCTGTAGTGTAAGGATCTGGGTTCAAATCCTGACTCTCTGACTTACTATGTGTATCACCTAAAGTAAATTACTCCATCTCTGTGGGTCTCACTTTCCTAATCTGTAAAATGAGAGAGTTGGAAGAAATTACCTCAAAAGTTCCTTCCAGCTCTAAATCTATGATCCTATCCTTCCCCAGTATCAAGAATAATGCTGAATAGAGGGCGGTACTTTATTTCCCCTCCTCTTTACTGTTCTTTTTGTTTAGTCATGTACAACTCTTTGCCACCCCACTTAGGGTTTTCTTGGCAAAAAACACTGGAGTGGTTTGCCATTTCCTTTTCCAGCTTGTTTTACAGATGAGGAAACTGAGGCAAAATTTACTTGCCCGGGGTCACACAGCTCATAAGTGTCTGAGAGCATATCTGAGAGCAGATATGAACTCAGGTCTTCCTGACTCCAGGCCCAGAAATCTATCCACTGTGCCATCTAGCTGCCCAGGGTTAAAGGTACTGGCTTCAAATTCTGTCTCTGCTACTACTCATACAACCTTGAGCAAGTCACTTAATCTCTGTGAGCTTGTTTCCTTATGTATAAAATGAGAGGGTTTAACTAGCTGATCTCAAAGGTCCCCTCTACCTCCAAATCCTAACATCACATGAAAAGAGTTCCCCAACTGAGTCACAAAAGCTATCTCCTTAAGAGGTTACATCCTCTGGGTAGCTAGGCAGCACAGTGAATAGAGCACTGGCCCTGGAGTCAGAAGGACCTGAGTTCAAATCGGGCCTCAGATACTTAACACTTACTAGCAGTGTGACCTTGGGCAAGTCACTTAACCCTAATTACCCTGCCTCCCCCCCTTCCAAAAAAAAAAGCAAAAAAAAAAGAGGTTACATCCTTGGACTGTGAAGCTGGGGAAGATCTCCTAGGAGGCATCAAAAGATACCTGGCAACTTTCTCCAGAGAGGGTTACAGATTAGAGTTTAAGGGGCAAACAAGCTGGGAGAGGGCTTTGCCCTTCTAGAGGTATCCATTCATCTCTAGACAGTGTTAATCCTAATCACAGGCCAAAGAGGAAGTCAGTCACCTACGACAGGATGTGGCAAAGCCACTCCTACCCCAAATCACTCCCCCACTAGCCTCCTATATAGTACCACCTTTCCTTCCTATTTGGCCTGGAATTCCCAGAGCTTAGACAATAAAAGCAGGCAGTTAGTTAGTACAGGGAAGAAAGAGAAAGAGTGGTCTTTTCAACCAGCCTGTTCCAATCAGCACAGATTAGTAAAACTCAGTCAGTTAGAGAAGGAAAGTACCATAAAGATCAGCAAGTCCCCGCCCTCCGCCCTCCCCCCTAGGTTTACAAATAATGAAAAAGAAACAAGTCAATTTGTCCAAGGTCACAGAAATAATTAGTGGTAGATTCAGGTCTAGAACCTAGATCTCTGGGTATCCATTTCATTGTTCCCTCGACTGAACCACTAACGCAAATAAGTTTCAATAAGTGGAAAGTGGTAATAAGTTTTGCACAGGCTGGGAGGCAGAATGAGGCAGTTAGTAATAAGGTACCCAACCAAGACTGACTGCCACAGTAAAGGAGGAACTGAAGACCAGCTTTCCCTATTTTGCAATTTTGTCTGGAGATCCGAAAATTCCCCCGAATTTTTGCTGATGAGTAGTGGTGTAATCTCTCGGAAAAAGTACCCACTTCACTGATTCAAAATAATACAGTTAATTTTCTTGATTTACATAGTAAGCCCCCACTTTTCCTTTATTACCACTACACCACAATTTCTCCCAAATCCCTGCAGTTTCTTCCTTCCCATTTCCTATTCAGTCTCCACCAGGCACTTCCTAACCTAGAAAACTACTGATGAAATTCTGCTTGACTGACCTCAGTATTGACTTTGTCACAAGGCAATGGCCAGGAGGCACCTAAATCAGATGGATTATAGTTTATGGGATTTAAAGCCTAAAAGAGACCTTAGATGATTCTAGTCTAAACTCTGTATTTTATAGGTAAGGAAGCAGAGTCAATGACTTGCCTAAGTTCACATAAGTAGTAATGCAGTAGATTTGGGATGGGTATCAGATCTTTTGATTCTAAATAGAATGTTCTTTCCACTATACCATGTTACCTCCAGGCATAATCCCAGAAATGATTTATTAAAAGGTAGAGTAGGCAAAAAGGAGAAAGGATCCATCATCATAGCACCTCAGCAAGACTCTTGCAAAGCAGTGGGCCTTCACCCTTGGAAACTAGCACACACGGATACAATAGAAAACTGTGGGATGCTCCCTACTTAGAAAATTTCTCTTCAAGGATTTGCAACTTCCCTGCGAGAAAACAGATAAAGTGACAAGAATACATATCCGTACAAGGACTGGGTCATACACAAATGGCTAAACACAGTCGCACACTTATAGGTATTGAAAAACTTGGAAACTGGTATTTTCAGACCGACATACACTATCCCTCCCGCCTTAGACCCCTACAGAAGGGATGGGTCGGCCTCCAAATCCCAACTTCCAACCAGAACCTTGGGGCGTCTGCGCAGTGTGCTAGCCCAGAATGAGAAATCCTCCAGCTAAGTCCCTGCCCCAGCCCAGAGAATATACATCCCCAATCCCCAAAATGCACAGGAACAATTCTGAGTCCAGCAGCATTCCCCCAGGGCTCGAACTACAGCCCCCTTAGCTCCCAATCTCAGCAGCAGCTGAGTCCCGGAGCAGAGTGGAGGAGGGGAAGAAGGGGGAAAGGGAAAGGAAAGGGGGAGGGGGAGACAGAAGGTCCTGAACCCATGCAGATTACTCCTCTAGATGCCAGCTAAAAGAGTAGAGGGATGGAAAGCAGAAACGTAGAAGGGATAAGTCTCCTAGTAAGAGTCTTGGTGCTGCACACCGCTGAATCCAGTAAACACACAAAACCCAGCAATAAAATAGGGGAAAAGAAACTGGACAGTTTGTAGAGGGTGGAGAACAAACATATGGGCTAAGTGTGCCAAGTGTGTGCCTATCTCCATAAGGATCTAAGTGCCTCCTTCAAGTCCTCTGCCTCTCCACTCATTCCCGAAGCCTGGGCACAAGAAGATCGGGTCAGGCTCTTCTTTGCTCACTCCCCCATTGGAGGGGCTGCGGGGCCTGGGTTTGAGCTGGAGGGGGGGCGGGGACGGCGGGGAACTATACGGAGTTGAGAGGCCGGTCACCCACCTTCGAAGTCCGAGATGATCCCGTCCAGCTGTGCATTGACCGTGGGGTCCGACATGTTGGCTCTTGAAAGATGTCTAGAGGCTGGTTTAGAAGAAGCCCTCACCCTCACCCCCGGCCGAGCCTAGAGCGCTGGCCCGGGGGCTGGCTGCCCAAGATCCTTGCAGTGCGGAGCTCGCTCGAATTCGCTTGCTCTCTCCCGCTCGCTCTCTGGAGCGCCCCTCAGCCCTCCGGATCCGGGTGAATGATTGCTGGAGGAAAGCGGTCGCCGCCCCGCCTCTCCCCCCTCTCTCTCTCCTCCCTCCCCTCCCCTCCCCACTCGACAGCCCAGCCTCCTCGCCAGTCTTGCCGTTGGGATCAGGTTCCCGAACCAACAGCCCAGCCCCCTCTCCTCCACCACTGGCTGCTCCGCCTGCCCGTCAAAGCCGCCCCGGACCCAGGGGCCAAGAGCTGGAAGCTGATCCGCGCCAGAGCCCACCAAGTCGCCGGCTGAAGGAGGCGATCTGCTAGGAACTCTGCGGATGAGCGCGGGCTCTTCTCTTGGGGCACATCCCACCCCACCCTTTCCCGTGCTAGGCCAGGCTGGGGTCCTGGACGTGGAAATGGGGAGGCAGTGACCCAGAGCTCGGACCCCACTCCCCTTTCCCCCTGCCCATAAGCCTGAGCGCCGCCTGCCACCCCGCTGGGGCCAGATGTGGGCGGATGTGGAAGAGCAGGCCCCAGACCAGGCGAGGGACTTTGGGGCCGGAGGGAGTGTGGGGAAAGGAAGAGGAGGACAGGGGAATCTCTTTAACCTGGACTTGCCCCTCCAAACGTAGTCTTGGCGATGGGGATTTTTTTCTTGAAAATCTTCAAAGTTAGGAACCAATCTTCTCCCTCATGCTAAAAAGTCTTTAAAAGGGTAATTATGCTGAAGGATATAAATTCCTATCTGCCTAATCCTTGTCCATGAGGGAGGGGGGAAAACTTTTCCTGTGAGAGAAAGCTCGAGAGACCAGTTTGATATAAGCCTACAAAGCAGGCAATTCCCTGTAATAAAGTACAGGACACAGTAGGCAGTACATTAGTCTGTCCCATAGAGCTGAATATCCCTGAAACCTAGCAATGCCAAGGCTGTCTGCAAGGGCCTTAGGTATGGGCTGCCCCACTGCTAGAGAAATACTGAGAGGAGAGATGCTTCATCTAAGGCACCTTGAAGTTTATATTGAAATCTGCCAGCTGTTAGTGTCATCACTCTCAAATTACCAGAAGTTTACTTATCTGTAAACAAGGTAACCCACCAGGGAGAAATACAAATTCCTTATTGAGCAGGAACTGGGCTCTCTTCCCTTCTCTTGCTGGCTCGGTCTTCCTCCTCCTCCTCTACCCCTCCATTTATTTTTTTTCCCCCAGAAGCTTAATGCCCTGCATACTGTAAGGGTTTTATTCGTGTTTGTTGAATCTAATGGGAAGCTTCTTAGATAGCACACTCTTTCTCTTCCAGCTGCTTCTCCTTGCCTCCTAGAAGGAATAGGGTATGCAAATTTGTTAACCTTTCAGGTCATAACACTAATGGAGATGTAATAAGAGGTGCTTTTATAAATACATAAATTCCTGACGCAAGGAAATTTTACTCTCTATGGCACGTAAGTATTTTTGTGATAAATCTTAAGGCTTAGAACCCCTGATGGACAATAAGGTGGTAGGGATCCTCTCCAAACTTTCAGAATCCACCCAAGGCACACAAATCCCTTATTCCATTTAAATATATTTATTATTTAATATGGCATTTCTAGATATAGAAAGGCCCCCAGGCTATCATTAGCCAACACAAAATCAACACAAATACATAGGCACACAAACACATTGTTGCACATAGGAAAGGATTTCCCAGGCAATCTACAAATGAGGAACTTTTTCTCTCCACAATTACCATTCCTGAACCCACATACGAGGGGCACTCTGCCCACCAGCATCATCCCTTGTATATACACCCTCTCTCAGCTCTCAGGAAGAAAGCCCCTATAACAGAGAATGGTGAACCAGGGAAGTCACTCCACCAAACTGCCTGTTGAACAGATCCATGTACTGTGAAAAAGCCTGAATTAGGTATCAGAAAGCCTACTAATCTCAGCATTTCCAATGACAACAGTGTGACCATGGGCAAATCACTTTAATGTCTGTAAACCTCAATTTCCTAACCTGTAAAATAAAGAGGGATTGGATTTGATCCAAGTATAAGAAATACACTTATTTGTCCAGAAAGACTTGGACTTTTCATTTTTGATGCAATCTTGATTGTCAATCACCTTCATTTCCCAAAATATCTTACTTCCTCCCCCTCTCAAGAGAGCTCTACCTTATAACAAAGAATAAAAAAAAAATATTTCAGCAAAACTAACCAATGCATCAACTAAGGGAGACATTATACCCAGTGTTCCACTACCATAATACCCCAACCCTCTGCAAAGAAGAGAGAGGGGTGCATTGTCATAACTTTTCCTCGGGGCCAAGTTTAATTAAAATTCTACAACATTCTGTTTCCATTGTTTTGTTGTCCATCTTTCCATATACATTATTTTAATCATTGTGGATGTTATTTACCTGGTTCTGCTTACTTTAATTTGTATTCATTCATTAAGTCAGAAGATAGGGAAATATATTTGTCTGTATTCTTTATGTTCATCCTATCTTACAAGTACAATCTGAGCATCTACTTTGCTTACAATTTTTGCTACTACAAAAAATGCTGCTATAAATTTTTTTGGTGTATATACAGCCTTTCATTTTATCTTTGACCTCCTTGGGAATATATGACTAGGTGTGTGATCCTATCAGTCAAAGGGTATGAACACTTTAGTTACTTTCTTAGCATAATCCAAAATTACTTTCCATAATGGTTGAACCAATTCACAGCTCCACTAAAAGTCACTATTCTCATCTTTGCCAATTTTCAGGTTCAAGGTAAAACCTTAATATTGTCTTGATTTACATAGTTCTCTTTTTATTACTAACTTGGAGTAGTATTTCATATAATTGTAAACATCGAGGTTTGTGATTCTTCTTTTGAAGAGACTTGAAATACTTTGTTGGAATCTATATTTGCTGATCTTGGAAGTTTAGAGAACAGATTTGGAATAGCCTGGGGATAAAAGTGAGGAAACAGACATTCTAGAGAAAAACAAAATTAAGCCTCTATCCATAATAAAATAAATTACCATTGATCCTAGAATGTTAGAGCTGGAAGGAACATTAGAGATCATTTAATCCAACTCTTTCATTATTCAGATGGGAAACAGAGGCCTAGAGGTTTATGGATCTGCCCAAGATCACCAGGCAGTCGATCATTCAGTCAATAAATATTTACTAAGCCCTTATTATGTACAAAGAACTATTTAGCCCTAGAGGTGCAAAGATAATCAAATACACAGTCCCTGGCCTCAAGGAACTTATGTTATAAAGAGGAGACAACATACAACCAATATACATACAAGTTACATATAGTGGGAATAGAAAATAAACTCAGAAGAAAGGAGGGGAGGGAATGCATAAAGGCCTCCCTGCAAAGGTGTGATTTGAAGCCTGGGAAGCCTTGGAGGCAGAAGTAAGAAGTGAGAGCATTCTAGGGATGAGGAACAGTCAGTAAAAAGGCAGTTGGGAGATGAAACTTTGCAAAGAATAGCAAAAAGATGCCACTGTATCAAAGAGTACAAGAGGATTAATATTCAAAAAGACTAGAAAGATAGGTATCAGGTTATGAAGAACTTTAAATGAAAGCAGAATTTATACTTGATCCTAAAAGTAACAGATAGCCATTAAGAGTTCACTGAGTAATGGTGAGATATGGTCAGACCTGGGCTTCAGGAAGATTAATTTGACAATTGAGTGAAGGAGGGGACTGAAGAGAGGAGAGTTTTGAGGCAAGGGACTAGACAGAAGGCTCTTGCATTAGTCCAGGTAATAAGAGCCTGCAGAAGGGAAGGGGCAGTGACAAAAAAGACAGATGTTGTGAGAGTAGAATCAACAGGACTTGGCAACAGATTGGATGTAGGGAATCAATAATGACCCAAAGGCTGGAAGTTTGTATGAGAGGATGGTAGTACCCCTCCTCCAGGGAAGAGTAAACAATTACACAAAGGTTGGGAGCTTGGATGACTTGGATGAAGGCGATATCCATGACACTAATAGAGAAGTTCAAGAGAAAGGTTTTGGAGGGTGGGGAGAGGGAAGATAATGAGTTCTGTTTTGGAAATGCTGAATTTGAGATGTCTATAGGATATCCAGGTCAAAATGTCCAAAAGGTAGTTAGTGATAGGAGACAATCTCAGAAGAAAACAGGGCTAATTCCCAATTGATAAATCAAAGGATATGAACAAGCAATATTCAGAGGAAGAGATTAGATATCTATAATCATAAGAAAAAATGCTCTAAATCACTATTGATTAGAGAAATGCAAATCAAAACAACTCTTAGGTACCATATATCCCCTGTCAGATTGGCTATCATGACAAAACAAGAAAATTATAAATGCTGGAGAAACTGTGGAGAAATTGGAACACTAATGCATTGTTGGTGGAGTTGTGAACTGATCCAACCATTCTGGAGAGCAATTTGCTCTTCTATGCCCAAAGGACTATAAAAATGTGCATAGCCTTTGACCAAGCAATACCACTTCTAGGGCTATATCCCAAAGAGATCATGCAAATGGGGAAAAGACCCATATGTACAAAAATATTTATAGCAGCTATTTCTGTGGTGGCAAAGAATTAGAAATCAAGGGGATGCCCATTACTTGGGGAATGGCTAAATAAGTTGTGGCATATTAATGTAATGGAATACTATTGTGCTATAAGAAATAAGGAGCAGATAGACTTCATAATAACCTGGAAAGACTTATATAAACTGATGCTGAGTGAGAGGAGGAGAACCAGAACAACATTGTACACAATTATAGACAGACACATTATATCTGTGATGACTAACTTTGATAGATTTGGCTCTTCTTAGTAAGACAATTCCAAATGACCCATGATAGAAAAGGCTGTCCACATCCAGAGAAAGAGTTACGGAGTCTGAATGCAGATTGAAGCAAACTACTTGCTCTCTCTCTTTTTCGTTTTGTTTTGTTTCTTCTTCCTCATTGTTCATTCCATTGGTTATAATTCTTCTTTACAACGTGACTAATGTTTAATTTTGAAGGTATATATAGAACTTATATTGGATTACATGCTGTCTTGGGGGGGAGGGGAAGGAGGAAATTTGAGACTCAAAAACTTGTGGAACTGAATGTCGTAAACTAAAAATAAATAACTTTAAAAGATTTGGGAATCAGCTGCATAGAGATGATCATCGAACCAGTGGGAGCTGATAAGATCACCAAGCCAACTAATATGTAAGGAGAAGAAAATAAGGCTTAGGACAGAAGATCCAGGAAAGGAAACTGAGAATGGAGAACCAAAAACCACACAAAAAACCTAGACAAGAGGCTACAGAAAGGTCAAGAAGGATGAAGATTGGGTAAAAGACTTTAGATTTGATAATTAAAAAAACTAGTCGAAATAATTTAAAACTTTAGCAAAAGTTGCAGGATATTAAACAAATCCACATAAATCATTAGCATTTCTATACATCACTAACAAAACTCAGCAGGAAAACATAGAAAGAGAAATTTCATTTAAAATAACTGCAAACATTTTGAAATGCTCGGGAGTCTACCTGCCAAAACAAAACCAGAGATGATATGAACACAATTGCAAAATAGTTTTTACATAAAGCTATATCTTAAAAAATGGAGAAATATTAATTAATTTCTCATGAGAATGCCAAGCCAATACAATAAAAATAACAGTTCTTCCTAAATCAATTTACTTATTCAGGATCATGCCAATCAAACTACTAAAACATTATTTTATAAAGTTAGAAAAAAATAATAACAAAAATTCATCTGGAAAAACAAAATGTCAAGAATATCAAGGGAATCAATGAAAAAAAAATGTAAAGAAAGGCAGCTTAGCCAATACCAGATTTCAAACTATATTACAAAGCAGTAATCATCAAAACAATTTGGTATTGGCTAAGAAATAGAGTGGTGGATCAGTGGATTAGATTAGGTACACAATACACAGTAGTAACTGACCATAGTGCTCTAGTATTTGATAAACCCAAAGATCCAAGTTTTGGGGGCAAGAATTCACCATTTCTGGGGGAAAAAATGGAAAGCAGTTTGGCAGAAACTAGGTATAGACAACTATCTCATACCATATATGAAAATAAAGTCAAAATGGATAAAAATTATTTAGACATAAAGAATGATATCATAAATAAATTAGGGGGGCATAGAAAATTTTACCTGTCAGATATGTGGATTAGGGAAATTTTTATGGCCAAACAAGAGATAGAGTAAAATGGTTAATTTTTAATTACATGAAATTAAAAAGATTTTGCACAAACAAAACCAATGCAGCCAAAACTAGAAGGAAAGCCAGAAATTGGGGAAGATTTTTTTGCAGCAAGTTTCTCTGGTAAAGGCCTTATTTCTCAAATATAAAGGGAACTAAACCAAAATTTATTTTAAAAAAATAAAAGCCATTTCCTAACTGATAAATAATCAAAGAATATGAACAGGCAGTTTTCAGAAAAAGAAATCAAGGCTACTAATAGACACAGGAAAAAGTGCTCTGAATGAAAAATGTGAATTAAAACAACTCTCATGCACTCTCATACCTATCAGATTGGCTAACATGACAGAAAAGAAAAATGATAAATGCTGTGGAGGATGTGGGGAAATAGGTACACTCATGCACTGCTGGTACAGGTGTGAACTGGTCCAAGCATTTTGAAGAACAATTTGGAACTATACCCAAAGGACTATAAAACTGTACATATCCTTTGAGGCAATTATAAAAGATAAAATATAATTTTAATTATATGAAATTGAAAAGCTTTTGTATACACAAAACTAATATATTTAGGATAAAAAAAGAAGTAGCTGACTTGGGAAAAATCATCTGTTTATCAAATTTTTCAGCTAAGGGTTTGGTATCCAAGATAGACAGCTAAAAGAAACATTTAAGACCAAAGTCATCCCAGAAGTCAAAGGATATAAACAAACAATTCTCAAAAGAAAAATTGCAAACTATTAACAACCATACAAAAGAATGTTTCAGATCACTAATACGAGAAATGCAAAGTGAAGAAAACCAAGAGAATGTGATGACCACTGTTAAAATAAAGGAAAATAATATTGCAGACTTTAGAACTCTCATCGGGGCAGAAACCAGTATTGACTTGGGAAGACTGACAGTGATACATACCTTCTGCCTCTTAACATAGAAGATATGGAGATATATGGAATAAGTAATAAATTTTCAGGCATGATCAATATGCTGATTTGCTTTGCTTGACTGTACCAATTTGTTATTTGGGAGGGTTCAAGTAGAATATAAGTAAATGGCAAGTGCAATAATGGAAACAATAGACATTTTGTTCATTTAAAAAAAATGTGTTGCATTTGAAATCAGAGGATCTGGGTTCAAATTTTGTCTCTGCTACTTACTTTGGCCAAATTATTTAACCCCTTTTGGACTTTAGTTTCCTCATCTGTAAAATGGAGGGCTGGATTTGATCTCTAGTCCCTTCTGGCCTTTCTAGTTCTAAATATCATAATCCTGTGACTTCCATAAAGTAGGAAAGGCTATTCCCCAGGATCCCAAGCCACAAGGCAAAGTTTTTAATCTTTCCTTTTTAATCCTTTAGAAGTCCAGAAAGCACAGCACACCCTACAGATGTCCAACTCCCTGCTGGTTGAATCTAACTGGAATCCTAGTCAGTTAGCTCTCTCCCATATAACCAGATTCCCCTAATTCCTCACATGCTCATCACCTGTCCCTCCAAATGGGTAAATGTTGGAAATATATGACATTTTCTCTTACATACCATTACAGGACTCAGAATTTTAACCCTGGATGGGACTTTGAATCATCTCTTCCAATCCCTTCAATTTACAGAAAAGACAGCTGAAAGTGAGAGAAGCCAAATGGGCTAGAGTTTAATTAAAGAAAATATGGCCAGTTGTGTTGGGGGAGGGGGACATTCCCCGAAGGAGGGAGGAAGTGGGGGATTTCTTTTTTTTTTTTTTAAGCAAATGAAAATTTGGTCCCCTCCAGTAAGAAAAATAGTTGCTCCCTTCCCTCATGATTTGAATTTTTGCAGCTATTTTCAGCCAAGTTGAGTTTGTGGATTTGGGAGCTGCAAAACCACAGACATTTCAGATACACACTCACGCCCTTGTCTGCCTAGAGTACTAGGTTTCCAGAACGTAACTGTCACTTCCATTAATAACATATTGACTGTTTCCATACAGGCCCAGCCTACTCTCTCTCAGTATGGAGGGTAAATGGACCTAAAGGACCAGTGAAACCCTGTCTACATCATCTATGATCCCTTTATTTCATTTATTTATTTTGCTAGGCAGTCAGGCTTACGTGACTTGCCCAGGGTCATACAACTAATAAATGCCAAGTGTCTGAGGTTAGATTTGAACTCAGGTCCTCCTGACTCCAGGGCCAGTGCTCTATCCACTGTGCTACCTAGCTGCCCCCATTACTTAATTTCTTTAGTATTTGAAATACAGGTATGAAATATTGCTCCTAAAAACTCTGCCTAATAACATGACATCAATTATAACAGATCTCATTTATTCAGATCATCCAATGTTGAATGCAACATTATTCTTCTGTGCTTTTATAAATCCACCTTTTCTGTGCCAGGTCTAATTTAGTCCAGTCCAGTAATTCAGATCTGGGATTAGCATATAATGAAATCCTAATGGATTACAAAATGGAATAAAAACAATTTACTGATTATAAGACTAAAAACAATACAATTCTTGGTTAGATTAAAATAAAACCTTGAGCAGTGGACAGTGACCCTGTAGGGCAATGGGAATTCGCCAAAGCCTTCATATAGGTTAGGCTAGCCCTACAGATAAAATTTACAGATTAACCAAGTTCCAAAGATGACTTCCTTACTTCCTTAAAGGGAAACTTAACCGAGCCTATATAAAATAAATGTTATTCCTACCACACCATTCTTGTCAACACAGAAATACATATACTACTTTTGAGTAGAGAAACCTGGTGCATATTTTTTCCAGCTGAATTTAAAATGTCTATTGTACACTATCAAATAATAATTGCTTATTTTCATGATAAGCTAGAGACCTTTATAAACCTAATAAGGTTTATAATGATTTTTTATGGATACCATCCAAAAAAAAAGGCAAAAATGACCTGCCTTCCCAGAACTGCCAGTCTGAATTCCAAAGTCCATCTACTCCTCTTTTGCATGCAGTCCAAGTCAGATCAACTTTAGCCATCTTATATAGATCCAATCAACCTTAGAAATCTTAAAAAAAAATAGTTATAACCCAGTTTCTCTCAGGAAACTACCCAAAGAGTTAAGCCTTAAAACTTTCAGGAAGTTCTTCCTTATATTTAAAATGCTGCCCATTGTTTATCTCATTCTTTCTTTTTTCTCTCCTCAATGGAAATAGCTGAGCATCATCTTTATCTAATAAAATTATCTTCTGAATGCTTTAGGTGCTATTAACTTTCCTACTCTAGGACGCACTTTAACTTTGTAATCATGGAATCACAGGATTTTAGAGTTGAAAGAAACCTCAGCTTCAGTCAGCCCAACTTGGACCTGAACAGGAATGTCTTCTACAATGTATTCAACAAATCCAGTCTTTGCCTGAAGGGTTCCAAAGTGAGGGAATCCAACAGCTCCTGAAGCAGCCAAATTAGATATGCTTAGTGATTTAGTGTTTACTAGTGTTTGAACTCTCTTCACTCTGCCCTGGTCCCTATTTAGGTCTCAGAAATCCTTTTACACAACCGAGTACAATTTGGGACTTTACAGGTAAGAATCATATTAATTTTACATAGGCTGGGATGTTGTTGTTGTTCAGTCATGTCTGACTCTTCATGACCCCATTTGGGGTTGTCTTGGCAAAGATACTAGAGTGGTCTGCCATTGCCTTTTTCAGCCCATTTTACACATGAGGAAACTGAGGCAAACCAGGTTAAGTAATTTGTCCCAGGTCACATAGCTCATAAGTGTCTGAGGCCAGATTCGAATTCAGGAAGATGAGTCTACTTGACTCCAGGTACAACACTCTATCCACCTACTTACCCCCTAGGCTGGGATTAGTTTTTCTTTAAAGAAGCAAAAAGGCCATCTTCAGAGTTTTATTGATCTAAGGCCTAGTCTAAACTATTTGGAATCAGGACTTGAGGCTTTAATGGAATTCTGAAGCCCCACCTACGTAACTCTAAACTTAGGATCTTACCCAATGAACTCAAAGATTTGAATAGTAAATTCACCTCAGCTCATGGCTATACATTGATGAGTTCAGGGGCTGTGCCCTATGGAAGGAGAATTCATAGAAACACAGAATTTGAGACTTGGGAGGAAGCCCAGCAGCCATCTAATCCCACCTGTATAGGAAAGGAATCTCCACTATAAAATACTCTATATGTAGACAAATGCCAGCACTATGTAATTTCAGAGGTAACACAAAGCTTTTAGCCTGAATGTCCCCAACAGTAAGAATAAGGTTCCCCAATAGATGAATGGCAGTCTATTTTAACCATTCAATTAAGTTAGAGAATTATCTATGAATGCCCCTATTAAACCCAAATACTTTATGGGAGATGGTAAAATATTAACCCATTATCACATAGCAGACAGAAGAGCCTTCAGGTGCCAGTGGATAGAATGGTGGGTCCGAAGTCAGGAAGACCTGAGTTTAAATCTAGCCTCAGACACTATCTCTGTGTTCCTGGGCAAATCACTTAACCCTGTTTGCCTCAGTTTCCTCATCTGTCAAATAGGCTGGAGAAGGAAATGGCAAACCATTCTAGTATCTTTGCCAAGAAAACCCTAAATGGGGCCATGAAGAGTCAAACATGTCTGAAACAACTGAATAACAATAAATCAGACTAAGAATAAATTTTAGTCCTAGCTCTGCTACCAACTCCCTGTTACCTTAGGCAAGTCATTTCTTATCCCTAGGCCTCAGTATTTTCATCCATCTAATGAGCAAACTAGACTACATTATTATCTCTATGGTCTCTGACAATTACCAATGATTCTGTAAGTGTAGGGTTGAAGCCTCCCCATTTGGCTTGGTTCTTTGACTGGATAAGAATACTTTTTAATTGAATTAAACCATATGAATTGGACCAGTACATCTACTTGAAATCAATCAAAGCCATTGTGTAAGAGATTTGCTTATGCTGTCTTTAATCTATATAAAAGAGGGAGGCTATTTCAGAACCAAGAGAAAGATATTTGAGCATCTGGATTTGTGAAGTTGGAGTAGTAAGCATGACATTTCTCACACATCTTTGAGAAATAAAGTTGTCTGAGCTATAAAAGAGAAGGGAAATAGTGAGGATAGTTATTAGTTCTATAGAAACCTTAGAAAGGAAGACCCAGGGTAAAATGTCAATTCTTTCCCCAATTCTTTCAATGCCTGTCTATCCACAGACATACTAATATAATCTACTGTTTCATTCCTCAAATGTTTCCAGTAAGTTGAATTTATTCCAAACACAAAAGAGGTCAGAGACTAACTGAAAATAAATATAAAACTTAAGGTTAGTCAAAGAGTTCAACTCTGGCTAGGTATTTGGGAATTTTCTTAACTGGGGGCTCAGATTGGTTGTAATTGAGCTGAAAACTTTTCATCTAAAATAAACTTTTGAGAACAAAGAGAGAATGAAGTGGATCTTGAGGGCCATTATATTGCCTCATAATCGTAAAATGAGCTAATTAAGTTAATAACTTATTATAGACCAGATGCTATAGTTCTGTGATTTATCATTCTATAAATGTGACACAGTAGAGTGGAGGGAACATTGATTTAAAGTCAGAGACATGGGCATGAATCCTAATTCTGCTGTTTGCTACCTATATGAATTTAGACAAGTTACAGCCTCTTTGAACTTCAGTTTCCTTCTTTTTAAAATATGGAAGTTGGAGTTGATGACCTCTAAGTTCCCTCCAGCTTGAAAACTATGGTGGAAAGGACCAAGCAAAGAACAGTGGGCAAGCCAATAGGGCTGGGTAGGGCACCCAATAGAGGCAGACTGACAAAAGTAGAAGGGAGAAGTACCCAAAACTAACTTATAGTTTGTTCTAGGTCAAACTATGGTAGGATAGGAACTTTCAAAATGTGGAAAAGAGGGAGAAAGAGGAAACAAATCTAAGGAAACATTGGACTAGCACAAAGTCCAGCATTCATGATCTTATACTAATCCCAGTTTCAGCATTTAATGGGTAAACACAAGCTACTAAACTGGGGAAGTCCACATTTAATAGGACTTGAGTGGGAGAGAACTAAAGAATATACCTACTGGTCTCAGAAAGGGAACATTATTTTCTCTTCATCCTTCCAATACTTTGCTTCTATTAGGAGTCTCTGTTCCAGGGATACAGAATGCCAGGGCACAGGCAACTGAAGCTATCTCAGAGTTACTAGGACATGGAACCTACAGAGACTAAATTTTCAGCCAAAACAAACTCCTTCAGGATTTTAACCAGCCCCCTTTGCCCTAGCTAAGCCTCTGTCACCCAAACTGGTTGAACACATTCTGTATTTATTTTTCTGCATACATTTTTTCTTTAGCACCTTGAGTGCAAGGGACCATTTTTGTCTCTGTGTCCCTAGCACCTAGCACAGTAACTAGAAGACAGTAGGCATTTAGTAAATGTTTATTTTTTGATTTATTTATTTGATTTGATTTTTATTGATTGATGATACATATCAACAAGGAATCACTTTAATAGAAAACAGTAACTTGTACCTTTTCCAGCCTTGAGATCATAATCTTTCTTTGTAGCACTTTCATGATATGAGGGAACATTCTACAATTTCCCAAACCTTTTCACAGGTTGCTAGATTTTTTCACTCTCTGAAAAACCATTCCTTGGTTATCTATGACATTTAACTAGTGTGTAGGCTCACTACCTTTCCAAGCACCATCACACCATCTGCCTCACTCATAAAAGGTTTCATTTCAGAGAAAAATTACATTTTCCTCACACATGATTAATCCTTTCTCCTAAATTTCCTAGTTATCATTCTCAGTTTCCTTTGGTTCAAAGAGTTTCAACATCCATTAACATGTGAATAAGTCCTTGTGGCAGGACCACATTGTATATACAATCAAATATTATGCTTTATCTTTCTTATCCAAGGAAAGAACTATGTATGATCTCCAACTCCCCCGAAATTTCCTAGTGTAAAGGGGGAGGAGAGAGCTAAATACACACACACACACACATAAAGTTGATGTCATAAGATACCATAAATGATATGTTAATAAAATGTTAATACCCTTTTTAAGCATGAACATCTCCCTCTCTCTCTGATTGAATCAGAAGAGAGCAAGTCATTGGATGGTGGAAAATTGTTTCCACTCTGCAAGGACTTTAAGGTGCTAAGCTCAGGTAGTTCTAGCTGTCAGTCAGGGAAGAACCTAGTTCTTCACTTTTTTTAGGTGAGGGAGGTCTCCACCCTCATCCATTGACCACGGCATCCAGGAGTGAAGCTACTCACCCATAGGGAAACACTCCATGAGGCAGGTAAAATCAGTTAAATTGAGCTTGAGCTATTGATGAAGGAGCAGAGACATACACTCCAGATAGACACAAATAGAGAGAGATAGGCACTTAAGGCTTCAGGAAGTATGACCCTGGAAGCAAATAAGAGAATGGATACAAAAGAGGGCTGGCCTTGGTAATTGAGAATTGAGCTGTAAAGAAAGTGCTATCAAGAGGGTAGGGACTTTGAGGACAATGAACAGAAGAAGGCCATTTTGTCTGGTCAACAGTGTAGGTGGGAAGGGGGAAGGGAAGAATAATGTGCAATAAAGTTGAACATATAGGTCGGGGCCAAGTTGTGAAGGTTTTAAAATGCTAAATAGAAGAATTTCTATATGAAATCCTGAAGGTAATAGGGAGCTACTGGAGTTTATAGACTAGATTAGATTTGTGCTTTAGGAAAATCAGTTCACTAAGTATGTAGAAGATGGTTTGAAGTGGGGATTGGAGACAGAGAGAGTAAATAGAAGGATTTTGCAATTCCCTAAGTAAGATATGATAAAGGACTGAACCATTGTGGGGGCTGAATGAGTGAAAAGAAATGTAGAAGTAGAAATGACAAGATTGGGTAAATGAGTTGAAATATGTGGTGAGTAGAAATGAGGAGCTCAAGATGACAAAATTTGCAAATGTAAGTGAACAGATAGTGATGGCCCTAAAAGAAATAGGAAAGTTTGGAAGAGAGAAAGAATAAGTTCACTTTAGGACATATTGAGTTTGAGATATGTCTAGGATATACAGTTCAAAATACCCAATAGTTAATTGGTCATGTGAGACTGAAACCCAAGAGAGAAAACATAGAGCTGGGAGTCATCAGCATAGAGAGGATAATTAAACCCAGATGAGAAGATGAGGTCACTAAGAGAGTTGTATAGAAAGAGAAAAGAGGCCAGAACAGAGCCTTGGAGTATATACACAATTAGGGGGCATGTTTTAGATGGTGATTCAGTAATGAAGAGAGGAATAGTCAGTCAGGGAGGGAGAGAACCAAGGTAAAGAAATGTTGGAAAAATCAAGTGAGGAGAGGGGAGGGTGATTAAAAGCACTGAATACTCCAAAGGTTAAAAGAAAAAAAGATAAGGATGGGGGGGAGGGGTGGGGAGAAAATGCATCAGATTTGGCAATTAAGAGATTACTGGTAATTTTGGAAAAGGTAATTTCAGCTGAGTGGTGGAGGTCAGAAGCCAGGGTGGAGGACATCACAGGTCCAGACCATAAAAAAAAAAAGACTGGAAATAGGAACACTAAGTAGAAGTTATGACACTTTTAAGAATAGAATAAGTTCACTCTGGGAAAGGGAGGAAAGAAGGAAGGAATGAAGGAAGCAAGCAAACAAGCAAAGAAAGAAACTCATTTTAGGGGCGGCCAGGTGGCTCAGCAAGTAAGAGCACCGGCTCCAGTGTCGGGATGACCTGGATCAAATCCAGGCTCAGATACTTAGCACCACACCCAGAAATAATAACTGGCCGTGTAACCTTGAGCAAGTTACTTTACCCTGATTGCTTAAAAAAAAAAAAAGAAACTCATTTCTGGTCCTTTTAATTCACTTCTCAACATGTATAACAAAATATTTATTAACAAATATAGAAGATATCTATAATAACACTACTGGATTTCCTTTGGTTACTGTACAAAGTCATAGATTTAGAGATGAGAGGGACTAAAGGAGCCATCTAATTTGAGCCCTTCATTTTACAAATGAGGAAACTGGAGCCAAAGAGGTAAAATGATTTGTTCCTGATCACACAGTGGCAGAGCTAAGAGTTGAGCCCAGATTTTCTGGCTTGAAACATTGTGTTCTTTGTATCTAAAGGAGGTTTGCTAGGGAAATACTGAAGCCTGGAATGTGAGGACAGAGGGAAACTATAATGATCCATAGTCTGAAAGTACATGTAGTAAATTACATTCTCACTTCCTTCATCCACCCCTCCATCCCCTTCTCTCAACTCTCTTCACAACAATTGGAGGTGGTTAAATGAGAAGGAGATACCAGCACCTCTCAGTAGCTAGGCAAATTTTTAGTCTGGCTATTAGAAGTAGCAAGGTCAGAAAAGGGACCTCAGTGGCTCAGAAGTGAGTCACCAGCCTGGTACAGACTGAGCCTTACAGCTGCAATGACTCAGTCCCCACAGCCTGCTGTGCCAAGCTGCACAAAAGGACCTGGGCTGTCCCTGAAAGCTCCATAACTCACTCCCTAGCCTTCTGGGCTACTTCTGTGAGACGAAGGCCTGGTCCCTTGGAGATAGAAGCGTTAGAGCCTGTGGTTCTGAGTCAACAGATCTCCCATGGTTCCATGACAATGAGAACAAAAATGAACACAGAGGAGAAGAGAACTCTAGCTCTTTGTGGCCAAGCTTCTGTTTTAAAAGGCCACAGTAACCAAGGCGACTTCATCATTGAGATGTTGTTGCCTCTTTTCCCTTCCCACTCCTGCCCTGTATAGACAGCTAGCTACATATTCCGAGGGAGTACTCACACCAAAACTAAGGTCATCAGCCACTTGACACAAATTCAGGGAATGATACAAAGCAACTCTGGGGAACAGGGGTTATGTGTGAAGTTCACTGAGAAAAACAATTCTTTTGTATTAGTAGGAAAGGGTCATACATAGTTGGCAACCAGCAATGAGAGGTTCTATCTCCTCCAGAAAACAATCAGGTTGGGCAGGGAGGTGGTGCAGTGAATAGAGCACCAGCCCTGGAGTCAGGAGGAGCTGAGTTCAAATCCGGCTTCAGACATGTAACACTTACTAGCCTAACACTTACTAGTTGTGTGACCTTGGGCAAGTCACTTAATCCCAATTGCCCCTCCAAAAAGCAAAAAAAGAAAACAATCAGGTAGTCTGGTAAAGTGGAAAGAGGAATTGTCAGAATCAAGGGGCATAGGTTCTGGTCTTGGCTCTGCTACTCATTTGTGTGTAGATGAACAATACTCTGGGTCTCAGTTTCTTTATCTGTAAAATGAAAAAGTTGGACTAGATTACTACTCTATGTCATTCAGCAATGGCAGTCTATATAGTTGGGGGCACTGTAGTAGGACCTTCAGTAATTTTTCTAATCTTTTCCATGAGCAAGAGGATAGACATGTCAGGGAGATGAACCCCTGGCAATTCTTCTTAGTAGCCTAGCATCCTGGGAGCTTGCACGTACAGATCACATTTATAGAGCTTCAAGCTTCACAAAGTAATGTATTCATAAGAACACTATGAGGCAGGTAGGGTTATTATTCCAATTTTGCAGATGAGGGAAGGGAGACTCAGAGATGTTCAATGACTGGCCTAAATCACACAAGTATTAGGGCCTAGATTTGTCCTCTGCCCTTTCCTGGATACCCTGTAATCTTGCTACTATGTAACACTGGAAGGAATCTCCTAGTCTACCAAAGGATAGTCACCTGAAACAGGGGTACAAAGGAAAAGAAGATTCTTTCTCTCTTTTTCTTTTCTTTTGTTCTTTCTTTCTCTCTCATTCATTCATTTCTGGGTTATGGTATACAAAATAGGTATAAAGTATTGATTACCAGGATGGGGAAAAGACAACTAAAAATGTAGAAAGAAAATAGATAGAATGCTTTGGGGGTCCCTGGTACAGAAGACAATCTGGAAGCTAGAAGGACAATTAATTGTGTCACCAAGTCAAATTTAGTTCTCACTTACTGAGTACCTCGGTATCAGACTCATCTGTGTTTGGTTTCTCTTTTCTGGACCTTCCATACAGTAGTAGCAAAATGAGATCAGAGGGAGAAGAGAGGATCCTGAATGTCATATACATACACACACAATATAGATACACATGTGTATGCATACATATGTGTATTCTTTTAAAATGTTTTAATTATACTCTTTTTAAAAATCTCAGTGTTATTTCCCAGTGAATCCCCTGTCCATCCCCACCCCCAAAAGAACCATACTTTGAAACAAATAATTATAGTCAATCAAAACAATCACATTGTGTCCAGAAATACATGTGCCATTCTCTACCAATAGGATACTACCTCTTTGATGAGCCCATGTTTCCCATCAGACTTCTGAAGTCACAACCAGTCACCACATTGATCAGATTTCTGAAGTCTTTCAATAAGTATCGTTAACTTTACATTATTGTAGTGATGTTATGGATTGCTACCCTATCTGTGCTTCCTTTGCCAGTCACAGCAATGATCAGAATTCTGAAGTCTTTTAATATTGTTTTCCTTTAAATTATTGTAATGATTGTATAAATTGCTCCCCTAGTTCTACTTTTTTCGGGGGGGGAGGCAAGGCAATTGGGGTTAAGTGACTTGCCCAAGGTCACACAGCCAGTAAGTATGTTAAGTGTCTGAGGCCATGTTTGAACTCAAGTCGTCCTCTTGACTCCAGGGCAGGTGCTCTATTCACTGTGGCATCTAGCTGCCCCTACCTGCTTCTACTTCTTTTGCTCTATATCAGTTGATTAAAGTATATTCAAACTCCTCCCAAATCCTTTGTTTTCTTACAGCACAATGATATTACTTTATACCCATATGCTAAATTTTGTATACCTGTTCCCACAAATGATAGGCATCTACTTTCCTTCCAGTTATTTGCTATGAGGAAAAGCACCTCCAAAAAAATATGCATGTAACAAGTACACAGGAAAATACATTATATGTAAAAATAATAAACATCTGTTTAGAGTAGTTAAACACAAGATATTTTGGGAGGGAGGATATTAGCAGTTGGGATTAGACTTCATACAGGAAAATTTACATGCAGAAGATCATCTCTAAACTACATCTTAAAGAGAGGGCTTCTATGAGACAAAAGGAAGGAAGAGAACATTCTGGAAATGGGAAATGGTGAAAAGGAAGAGATGGAGATGGAGTACTGGATGCATGATGAAGAGAGACCAGTTTGGATGGGTCACAGAGTTTAGAAGGAAAAGCAATGTCCACTGAGGCTGGAAAGATAAGTTGGGACAAGGTTTTGTAGGGCTTTAAAAACTAAAAAGAGAAGGACATATTTTATGCTAGAGGAATCTATTAGGAATCCACTGGAATTGGAGTAGGAGAGTCACATGATCAGATCTGTCATTAAGGAAAATTACTTTGGCAGCGTTGTGGAGAATAGACTGGACAGTGGAGAGATCTGAGGCAGAAAGGCCAATTAGAAGACTGTTGCAATAATCTAAGAGGGGATGGGAGCCCGAACTGAGGTACTAAGGTAATAACTATGTGAGGGGAGCAAAAAGGCAGATACAAGAGATTTATGAAAGTAAAAACAGCAAGATTTGGCAACTGATTGAATATATGGGTTCAGGAAGAGTCAGAAGTCACGGATAACATTGAGATTACAAACCTGGGAGACTGGAAGGATAGAGGTGCCTCCTACAGAAAAGAGAATTTTCAAGAGGGAATATTATGGGGGGTAGGGAGAGAAGAGAACAAGTTCAGTTTTGGACACGATGCATTTAAGGTATTTCTGGGACTTCCAGTTTTATTTAAATGTATAATAGAGGACTAGTTATGTGGAACTTAAGCTCAGGGGAGAAACTAGGACTGGGTGTATATATTTGGAAGTCATCTTCATGGAGAAGATGATGAAACCCACGAGCCCTAAGGAGGTTACCAAGCGCTGTTGTTCTACATCCATCAATCTTGAAAAGGACCAATGACAACAAGAGTATGCTGTCTTGACTTTCAAGTGAATTGGATTTAAGTGAGGCAGAGCTGTGCAAAGTCATCAGCCTCACTCTCTTATCCAGAGTCATCTGAGTCCATTGGAAAGACATAGGTCATAGGGACAGCTAGGTGGTGAAGTGAATAGAGCACTGGCCCTGGAGTCAGGAGAACCTGAGTTCAAATGTGGCCTAAGACATTTGACACACTAACTAGCTGTGTGACCTTGGGCAAGTCACTTACCCCAATTGCCTTGCCTTCCCCCCTCCAAAAAACAAAACAAAAATAAACAAACAAAAAAACCATAGGTCAGATTGACTGGCAAAGGCCCCACATGCAGTGGGTCTTTCCCAGCTCTCAGTTTGTCTGAGGCAACACCCATTCAGTAATTGAAGACTAGGTAAAAATTGAGGCAAAAAAAGGCCTAGTTTGCCTTCACAAAAGAATCAGACTGAGAAGGGAAGCCCCTTGGATCTTCTGGCTAGAGCAGAAGAGTGTAGGGAGAAATGGAAAGAGGACCTAGGACAGAACCAATGATGCCACCCTTTCTCTACCCAGGGGACTTGGTGGGGGGTGGCACCAACCTTCATTCCCAACCTAATCTCCATTTCTGTGGGCTGCCCCCTGGTGTGCAGCTACCATATAACCCCAAGATGGTGATTATGATGCCTCCTCCACCACCCCAAGTTCAACCTCCCTGTTCATGACCTGGAATCTGTACCACCTGAGCTAACTGCCAGCCTATAGAGCTTCCACCTGGCCATGGGCAACCCTAGTAAGTTTTTTGTAGATGTCGTGTAGGACCTTTTCTATCACTTAACCTGTTTTCCTGTACTTCTGTGTCTTGATTTAATTCTTAGTATGTGAGTAGCCCTTCCCCCTCACATTTCTATAGGCAAGATTCACTTTTGCTACTGGACACCATCAGGTCCAACGTGTGTGTGTAGGTGTGTGTGTGTGTGTGTGTGTGTGTGTGTGTGTGTGTGTGTGTTACTTAACCCAGTCAAGGAGATGCTGCCTTCAGCAGTGCCTGATCTGACCTTATTCATAGTGTTATAGCAGATTTTATATAATAGATTTTTATGGAAGGGGGGGAAGATATATTTTTCTTATACTTTTTGATACTTAACAAGATGTCCTGTGACAATCCCTCCCCATGGTCTTTATCTTTACCCAAATGACTGGGGATTAGGAAAGGGTTGGGATGTTGTGGGGACCCTATTTCCACCTGCCTTAGAATTCAGGGGTCCCAAGCAAGGGCTCCATAGATGCTTATATTGCTATTTATTTTAGACCTTTATGTATAAAACCCTAAATAAAGCTATAGATGGGAATTTTAAAAAATAGAAATAAAAAGAACCAGCAAAAGTGACTGAGAAGCAGCAGTTAGACAGGTAAAAAGTAAGCCAGGAGCCAGTTGCATTATGAAATCCCAGACAGGAGGGAATGTTTAAGAGAAGAACATAGTTAGCCCTGTCAAATAAAGAAGATGGGTGGAGGAGAATTAAAACTGAGAAAAGACCACCAAATTTGATCATGAAAAGATCATTCACTGGTAACTTCGGAAGGAGCTGTTTCAATTGAACTATGAGGTAGGAGACTATAAAGGTTTGAGGATTAAAAGGGGAGAAAATGGGGCCCACAGCTTCAGATAGTTTTCACTGTTCCATTCCTGGTGCCCTACAACTGAGACTGCTCCTCAAAATTACCTTTTTAACATATTTTGCATATATCTATAGAGGCAGTAAGGAGGCACAGAGGATAAAGCACTAGGCCTAGACCCAGGAAGACTCCTTCTTCCTGTTTGCCTCAATTTCCTCATCTGTAAAATGAGTTGGAGAAGGAAACCACTCTAGTATCTTTGCCAAGAAAATTCCAAATGGGTCACAAAGAGCTGGAAACTGAAAAATGAATGAACAACAACAACATATATTTATATTTATATGTTATCTTGCCCTGCAAGACTATAAGCTCTTTGAGGACTATGCTTTTATCTTTATAGACCCAATATTTAGCATAATGTCTGGCACATAATAAGTAGTTTTAATATTTATTCCCTGATTGATTGCCTCTCTGAGTTATTATTATTATTACTAAATTACAAGTCCCTTGCCAGTAAGGACCATTTTGTCATCTTTTCTTTAGTGTCTAGTACCATGCTACATACATAATAAATGAATACAGGAAGATTCAGTAATTTCATCAATGTAGGAAATGCTCTGCTAGAAAATCACATTCATAGAGAATTTTATAAGTTTACAAAATACTTTCCTCATAAGCATCCTCAGGTAGGTACTACTGTGTAAGGAGCAGAGTGTAGGAAGGAGAACAATGTCCAGAAAGGCTAGAAAGATTAGTTGAATCCAGGCATTATTATACCCACTTGGTAGATGAGAAAATTGAAGCTCACAAAGGCTAAGTGGTCACAGAACTGTCTCCTTAGGTCTGCCACTCTGTTCACTATACCACAGCACTTGCTTTGATTTCTTATCTGTGCTGTCCAAATCCCTCACTCTGTTAAATAACCTTGGTCCAATGCTATGACATCAAAAAGCTCAAGACCTATCTTAGATGCTGAAGCATAAGAAATATTTTGGAAGCACAAAGGGAAAAGGGGTTGTTATTTCAGTATCATTTGATGGTGATGATGCACTGGAAAGTAGAATAATGCATAGTTTTTCAAATAGCAATAGAAGCACCATAATGTCACCCTGAACGTCACCAGAGCGTTAAGTCCCACTTACAGGGACCACCAATGGCATAATAGGCAGGGAAAAGGGGTGGGGGGAAAGGAGAAGAAAGGAACAGAGAGAAAGAGGAAAGCCATAAACAGAAAAAGAAAAGGAGATGGTATATACAGTGGTGAAGGGCAGAGGGCTACCAAAATTGTTTCAGGTGCTAGTTTTTTAATAAGCATTTATTAAGTGCCTACTATGTGCCAGGTACTGTGCTGAGCACTGGGGATACAAGGAAAGGCAAACAGACAGTCCCTGACCTTGATGAGCACTAATGGATGCTCCTTCCACTCTGTTCCCATGAAACAACTATTAGAAGCAGAGAAGGTGGACCTATCTGGAGAGGAAGATTCTTTAAGTCCCCTTTTGCTCTGACACTTTAGGGGTGAAATGATTTGGGTGGGAGGGAAGCAGGTGGCAGGATGTTGCTGCTTTCTCTTCCTAATGACATTGCCCCCCCTCTATCCCCCTCCCCGCCCTTTGCTGTTGCTAGAACAGTTCTGGCAGTCAAATCAAGGCAAATGAACCATTTGTCTCTTAACACAAAGTGACCCCTGGACAGTAAGCGAATTTGTACTATTCCTCCCTCTCCCTCCCCCCAACTATGAGTCATTTGGCCTCTATGTCACATCCCAGTGAAGAGCACTTTGCATGGGACTGCCAGTTCTGGGCAGTGTGTGTGACAAGGACAAACAGAAAGGACAGATCCATCCCAGGCCCAAGGTAATGGGCCTGAGGAGCCTTAGTTCCCTCCACCTGGGACACAGGCATGCATAAGACTCAGTGTTTCTACCTAGGACCTGAGAGCAATTATGATATCACTTGTGCTTAGATTGTCCAGTATAAATATCACTTTTTTACAGATGAGGTCCAGAAAGATTATCAGACCTGTCCAAGGTTACATGTCTATTAAGTGGCTTAACTGGGAATGGGAGAGAATCCAGGTCTCATAACTATAGTTTTGATGTAGTTGAAAGAATATAGGGCTTGGAGTGAGATCTGGATTTAAATCCTGCCTTAATCCTGTGCTTGCTGCATTATGACAACAGTCATTAAAACTATCTGGGTAATTATCTCTGAATTGTTAAATTCAGTGGCCCTTTATCATGATTAATCCTTGACTTATCTCTCCTCCTGAATGACTTCTCTAGGTTTTTGTGACTGTATTCTTAGTTCTCCAACGTGACCGGTTGCTCCTCCTTTGATGCATCATCATCCATATCTCACTCCCTAACTGAGCATATTCCAAGTCTTTGTCCTAGGTCCTTTTCTCTCTTCTCTCCAAACCCTCTCTTGGTGGTTTCATCAGTTCCCATGTATTATATCATCTTTTTGCACATGACTTCCAGATTTGTCTGCCCAGCCCTAGAGTCTTAAGCTCATTTTATCCACTGCATTTCAAATTAGATGCTGTATAGGCAGCTCAAACTCAACATAGCATTATATAAATCTTAGTGATGATGATGATGATGATGATGATGCACAAAACAGAATTAATAGCTTCCCCCCCAAAACCCATCCTTCTTTAGATTTTGGTATTTCTATTGAGGGCACCAGCATTCTTCCAGTCCTCTAGGTCATCCACAAACTCATAGGCAAGCTAAGCTGTCCACTTCCACACCTCACAAACCCAATTAACTGCAACATTTTGTCAAATCTACCTCCACAACATCTTTCACACCTGTTACTCTCTCAGCATTCACAAAGCCACTCTAGTTCAGGCCCTCATCCTCTCTCCTGGACCACTGCATTTACCTCCTCATTTGTCTTCTTCTCTCAAGTCTCTCTCCTCTTCAGTCAATCTTCCATCCAGCTGCCAAGGGGATATTCCTAAAGTATAAGTCTGACCATGTCATTCCCTGATGCAATAAACTTTATTGGCTTTACCTTGAGGATCAAATACAAGCTTTTCATATTAGAGCATTGTAAGTCCTTCACAACCTGGTTCCAACTTACCTTTCCAGCTTTATTATACAGTATGTCTCAAAAATCTTAGTGCAGTTTTAAACTTTACTAAACTTAAAATACCCTCATTTTGCTTGACCCAATTATCCTACTATCTTTCCCCAAGGATGACAGGGAAATTGATTAGCTCCATATCTACTTTTTGTCTAAAGCTCTCTAAAGAACCTAACCTAACCCAAAAAACTTGGAGCCTTCTACAGAAATGCAAATAGCATTTCATATCACAACTCACAGTGTGCTGCCCTTAAATTAGGAGCAATGGAGGCTACGCACTGGGATCATTCTCTACTGGCATCTATTCTCCTGTCCTTATGAGTAGCAACAAAGTTTTGTAACTACTACCCTTGTGTGGCACTGCTGTTCTTCATGTAATCCCCTCTTTCCTCCTTGGTACAACAGTCACCAAGTAGGGTCTAGACCTGACAGAAAAACCTTGAATCAAAAGAAAAGTGACACTTGGATTGTTTTACTTTTTGTACTTGTATGCCCAATACCTAACATAATATCTGACACACAGCAGGTTCTTAATAAAGGCTTATTGATTGCTTGATACTATGTAAGATCCAGAAATGGATTGCTAGATTCAGTGAATCTAGTGAATAGTACAGTGAATAGAGCATCTGGCTCCAGAGTTGGGAATATTCATCTGGTCTCAGACACACCAGCTGTGTGATCCTGGCCAAGTCACTTAACTCTCCCTCAGTTTCCTCATCTGTAAGATGAACTGGAGAAGGAAATCCAGTATCTTTGCCAAGAAAACCTCAAGTGGGGTCATGAGGTTTGGACACAGCTGAACAACAACAACAAAACCTGGAAGGGACTGTATAGTGCTTTATGCTTACTTAGATCAAGATCACTCACAAATCACATGTGTGAAGTACTTTATGGAGTTTTTACCCCCTACATTTCTTCAATGCTTCAAAGTTTCAATGGATGTGATCTCATTAGTATATAGATTTCAACCCCTACATCCATGGTATAGATTATAATGTCTCTAAATTTCTAGTACAATCCTTGTTCATACATTTTTATAAATCCTGCAGAGAGGATATACCTAACATGCCCAACTTTTAACTGTCCATCTGTTATCTCTTTCTTTATCCCTTCATCTCTCTTTTTCTCCCTTCATCTCCTTCTTCCACTACCCCTTCTTCTCCTTGTCCTTCTTTTCTCTTTGTATTTTTCAAACGTAAGTAATCATTGACAATATGCTATACCTTACTTAGCCCACAATGCATCTTTCCATTACTTTTTGGGTAAATCATAATTTTAATTCTTCATGGATCATAGTGTTCAATCACTTATAGCCATATAGCATCTTTAAGAGAATGGATAGTATTACAAAAAGATAAATTTTATAAATAGGAATTATGCTAGGATCATTAAAAATGCTATTTAATTTATGAAATGTAATCCAACCCATTTTTCTCCTCCAACTCAATTCTGAATCCAGCATGTTATGTCTCTCCAGTGGTTGTCCAACATAGATGCTGTTGCTGTTTAGTCATTTTTCAGTTATGTCTGACTCTTCAGGACCCCATTTGGGGTTTTCTTGGCAATGATACTGGAGTGGTTTCCAATTTCCTTCTCAGCTAATTTTACAGATGAGGAAACTGAGGCAGAGTTAAGTGAATTTCCCGGGATCACACAGCTAGTAAGTGGCTGAGGCCAGATTTGCACTCATAAAGAGGAGTCTTCCTGTCTCCAGGTCCAATACTTTATCCACTGTACCATCTAGTCGCCTCAATAAAGGAATGTCTGTCACTGTAGAAAAAGTTTAATTGTACATGAAAGCTATTTAAACCTATATGAAGTAGAGAGTAAAAATGACCAGAGAGAATAGGAGAAAGTTCCAGAATCGGAGACACTGACATGAAGAGGAATGGTATAGAGAAAGCCCAAGATTTTACCAGAGTTTTTGAGTTGCACGTTAATAGAATCAACTTAGTTAAACTATTGAAAACACTTAAAACTTCATACTTATATTTTAAAAGAAAAATCTCTAGCTCCCTTCAGCAGGAAGGGTAATAAGGTTTGTCCCTCAAATCAAAATTACCTTGTAGAGTAAAAGTAGTTTTCCACAACCTTCATCTAGTGATATCCTCATCCTGAAGAACCCTTGAATTCTAGCTTTGTGTTTATTAAATAATATATTTCTTAGGTCAATTTTGAAAAATTAATTTACTTAAAATAAGGCCTACTCATATCAGAACTTGACATTGGATTTCTATGGGAGTCTATTTTTAGGAATTTACTGTGATTTCACATCCATTGTCTCATTACATCTTCACAACAGACTTTGGGAGCCAGAAAGTAACAGTCTCTCCAGCTTTTAAAAGAAGAAACTATGATGCAAATAGGATAGATAATTTGCACAAGGTCAATGTTGTCAAACTGCTTAAAGTGATCTCTATGGTCCCTTCAAGTTTGAATGGTATAACTATAACTATAAGTATATATATATTTTAATGTGTTGATATTGGAAGGGGAAAAAATCATTTAGAAAAGTATTGTAAAACCTCAGGGCTAGATAGATTTACTAGTGAATTTTATGACTTAAAAATAATTAATTCCAATATTACAGAAATTATTTTCAGAAATAAAAATGAAGGGATCCTTCCAAATTTTCTCTAACATGGAAATATGATCTTAATACCTAAACTAGGGAGAAATAAAGAAGAGAAAGATAATAATAGACCAATATCCTTAATAAATACTGATGTAAAGAGTCTACAAAAACATGTTTAAAATATCACACACCATTACTAAGATGACTTTAAACCAGTAATGAAGAGTTGGCTGAATACAAGGAAAACTGAAAACACAACAGACAATATTAATAGCAAAAATAATAAAATCCAGATGATTATATAAATATATGCTGAAAAAACTTTTTACTAAACTCAATATGCCTTTCTGTTAAAATTTTAAAAAACTAGAAAGCGTAATAAATGGACCTATATTTAATATGATATGATAATATGTAATGGGGAAAGGATAGACAGTGTCAAAAAAGATCAGATTAAAACAAGAATGTCTTTTATCATCACTACTATTTGATACAGTACTGGAAATGCTAGTTAGAGCAATAAGAAAAGAATCAAATTGAAGGACTAAGTGTAAGCAAAAATGAAACAAAATTATCACAAATGCAGAGAATACAAAAGTTAACTAAAAAGTAATTGAAATAATTGTTAGTTTAATCAGGAGGATATAAAGTAAATCTACATTAACTTTTCTGGATATTAACCTAAAAAAGGCTAGTAGAAAAAGATGGAAAAATAAATTACATCCAAAATATTGAGAAATCTACTTGCTAAAACACACATAAAGACTATATGAATGCAACTACAAAACACTCTACCAATATAAATAGAGACATAAATAAGTGAAAGGACAGGCCAATATAATAAAAATGACAATATTGGCTAAACTGTTTACTTTTTCAGTGACATGCCAAATTAACAAAGAATTACTTTGCTGCTGTTGTTCAGTCATTTTTTTCAATAAAGTTTGACTCTTTGTGATCTCATGTGGGGTTTCCATGACAAAGATATCAGAGTAGTTTGCTATTTTCTTCTCCAGCTCATCTCAATGATTTGATGAGGAAACTAAGGCAAACAGGGTTAAGTGACTTGGCCAGAGTCATACAGCTAATTAAGTGTCTGAGGCCAGATTTGAACTCAGGAGGATGAGCCTTCCTAACTTCAGGCCCAGCACTCTAGACACTGTACCACCCAGCTGCCCTAAGAATTACTTTATAGTACTTAAAAAATAATAACAAAATTCATTTAGCAGAACAAAAGGTAAAAATCCAAGAGAAATATTGGAAAAAGTATATATATATATATATAAGAAGACCTAACAGGGAAACTATTTGGTAATTTGGTATTGCTTAAAAACTAGAAAAGTTGATTAGGGAAACAAATTTTACATATGCACATAGAGAAGTAAAGGAATATAGTAGCCTAGTATTTGATAAACTTAAAGACTCTAGATCCTTTGATAAACAAAATCTACTCCAAATACTGTAAAGTAGTCTAATACAAACTGGGTTTAAACAAACATCTCACAATATATAGATAGATAAGCTCTAAATGAATATATGATCTAGATACAAAAGGTCACATCATAAAACAATTTAGGGGAGCAGGAGCCTTTTATAATTACATGCAAGGAAAGAATTCATGACCAAACAGAGGATAAAGATCACAGAAGATTAAATGGAAAATTGATATATAGAATTAAAAAAAATGTTGTACAGACAAAATTAATACAGTTAGAATTAGAAGGGAAACAGCTGGCAGGATAGTGGTGCCCTCAACAGTAATAGGGAAATTTGATGTAGATTGAGGAGGAGTAGGGCAGAGGGGAATGAGTTCTTCGATAGACATGTTGAGTCTGAGCTTTCTGAACATCCAGTTCAACATATCCAATAGGCTGCTTGTGATGTGGAATAAGAGTTCAGGAGAGAAACTAGGGTTGGATTTAAAGATCATCTGTATAGATAATAATTTAACCCATAAGAACTGGTAAGTTCAGATGAGTGAGGATAGGAGAAAAGAGAGAAAGACCCAGAACAGAACTTTGGAGGATACTGTAGCAGCAAGCACCCCAAGCGTCCCTAGGGTGTCTGCCAATACAGGTTCTTGGATCTGCTTTGATAAAGGAAAGCAACTCAAAATGGGTTAACAAGCTTACTTTAATCAGTCAAACATATATGATTTACCTAGTTCAGGGGAAAAAAAGGTCAGCACCCCGAACTTCAGAGTATACAGACAGAATTATCAAGACATCAAGACAGAGAAACAGATCAAGTAGACAGGTTTCCAAGCTATCCAACCATTACATCCATACCAAATCAACATCTGGGTTTTTCAAAGCCAGGGGGCTCTCAACAACGGCTCCCCAGAGTCTCATCTGATCAAATCACAGAATACTTCTCAAAGTGAGCCCCAAAACAACATCTGGGTTTTTCAAAGTCAGGGGGCTCTCAACAACGGCTTCCCAGAGTCTCATCTGATCAAATCACAGAACACTTCTCAAAATGAGCCCCAAAGCAAAGCCTCACATCAGGGATTATATAGCCTTCTCCTGGCTCAGAGAATGTAACAACCTTCTGGACCCACTGGCCAATCAAAAAGTATCTACTGAAAAACAAGCTTCCCACCCCAGGGTCCAGGTGCACTTTAGCCTAGGGGCAGAGAAAATCTTTAAATTTGCATTTCCATTACAGATACCTACAGTTAGTGGGCATGCCATGTATGATGATCTAAAAAGGTAGGAGAACCAAAAAAGAGTAGTTTCATGAAAAATCATAAAAGAGAGAATATATATAGAAGGAGGTAATCAACTATGTGAAATCTTGGAGAGAGGTCAAAAAGGAATGAGGACTGAAAAACGTTACTAGATTTGACAATTAAAAGCTCTAGTAATTTTGGATATGGAAGTTTCAATTGAATGATGAGGTCAGAAGCCTGATTTAAAAAGGGGTTAGAAGAAAGTGGAGGTGGGCGGCCAGGTAGCACAGCGAGTAAGAGCACCGGCTCCAGTGTCGGGATGACCTGGATTGAATCCCAGGCTCAGATACTCAGCACCACACCCAGAAATAACTGGCTGTGTAACCTTGAGCAAGTTACTTAACACCAATTGCTTTAAAAAAAAAAAGAAGAAGAAAGTGGAGGAGAGGACAAGGCTTTTTGACAACTTAGTTGAGAAGGGAAGGAGAGATAGTGATTAGTAGGTTTCTTAGGACCTAGTGAGATTATTTTTAAGGTTGGGGAAAATTTAGGCACATTTGTAAGCAGCAAAGAAGGAATTGGGAACTGGTAGAAGAAGGGAGAGGGACTAAGAGACAGGAAGAGTTGGGGGTGGGATCAAGGGTACATACAGAGGGGTTTACATTGGCCAGGAAGGCTGTCACTTCATCAGAGACTGGAAAAAAGTAGGAGATATAGAAAGTGATAGGGCAATGTGAGGTGAGGAGAACTAGAGGTAAATAGCTTGGATTTCTTTGGAGAAGTAAGGATGAAGTGTATTACTACTGCAAGAAACAATGAATATGAAGACTTCAGAAATGTATGGGAAGACTTACTGTGAAGTAAGTGAGGCACTAGTTGAACTAGTGCAGAGTAAAGAAATCAGAACCAGAAAAACCAATATACACAATGATCACAATGTATCATAGAGAACAAACAAAACCCCCCTAAACATTTTATAATTATAATGCCTAAGCTTGTCCCCAAAAGAGAGATGAGAAAAATGTACCATGTTCTCTTTGCTGAAGAGAACATTGCATATACCATCAGACTCAGTGGATGTGTTGGTTTGTTTTGCTAACCTGCTTTCTTTTTTGGCTTTTGCTTGAAGGAATAGTTTAGTGTGGGGCCTGGGGGGAACCTGCAGCCTCGAGGCCACATGTGACCCTCTAGGTTCTCAAGTGTGGCCCTATGAATCCAAAGTTCACAGAAGAAATCCCCTTAATAGAAGGATTTGTTCTTTAAAACTTGGACTCAGGCAAAAGGCCACACCCAAAGATCTAGAAGGCTACATGTGGCCTTGAGGCCACAGTTCCCCACCCCTGGTTTAGTGGGTAATGGAAAGGGGAAGGAAAAAGATATATTTTGAGAAATAAAGGCTATATAAACAACATATAACAATATATGTTCCAATTTTTTAAAATAATTAAATGTCTGGGATCATCTAATCTAATCCTTAATTCAAGAACACATTCTGCATTCCTTTTTAATTTTTTTTTTTGTCTTTTTGGAGGGAGGAAAGGCAGGGCAATTGGGGTTAAGTGACTTACCCAAGGTCACACAGTGTTAAGTATCTGAGGCTGGATTTGCACTCAGGTCTTCCTGACTCCAGAGCTGGTGCTCTATTCACTGCACTACCTAGCTGCCCTCTGCATTCCTTTTTAAACAGCACTATCAAATCACCTAGCCACTACTTAAATACTTCCAGTGATTAGAAACTCAGTCTCACAAGACAGTCCATTCCAATGTAGAGCAGTTTTAATTGTTAAGAATGTTGTGGTAGCAGTGACATTTACTACTAATCGGGTTGGGAACCATGGCAGTAGACTCCATTGCACATCTGGAAATCCATTGTGTTCTTAATATAACTTCAAATCAGGGAGCAGGAAGACTGGAAGGTCCCTGTCACAGATCTTAGTTTTTCCCTCAAAAGGCAATGGAATTACACTCAACTTGATTGGTTCAGGGGATTAAGGCTTCAAACATTTAACTAATTTACCAGTCATCTAAGGTATAAAAGCCCAAAGTATGAATAATCAGGGTTTTTGAGACTTGACATATTCTCTACAGCCCTGAGAATCAAAATAATTTCCTGATTAGGCAAGCCTCCATGGTGAATTGGGAGGGAAAAGAAACAGCATCCAACTCAACAAATGCTATATCCTCACTTCATATTCTTTCCATGCTATTGTGGATTAAATTTCCCTTTTTAGATATTATATGGTCTATAAGTGTCTCATAGCTCAATCATGAGCCTGAACCACCAGATTGGCCTGAGTAAGGCTCAATCCAAAACAAATGTCCTTCTCACAATGAGACAAAATTCCATCTCCTTGTAACTTCTTTTCATTAATTTTACAATAATTCAGTCCTCTGGAGTTATATAAAATGAGTCTGATACCTCTTCTACATAAAAGTCTTTCAAGTAAGGGTGTGTTGATAAATGTTTAACAACCAGTTTTGGGGGGAGGGAAGTGTGCACAACACACTGTTAAGTTTAAACTACATTATTAACATTTTCTCCATAATTTTCTTAAGCCTAGAGAATGAGTAAAACCATATATCAAGACCCAATTTGTGGCATTTTTCTATTTTTGAAGTATAAATGCTCACACTGAAAATTTAATAATCAGCTCTCAAGTCAGTTCAAGCTGGCTCCAGAACAGCTTTCAATGATTATAACTCCCCTAAATCCTTTTGTTCTCCAGGATACAGATATTTACTTGAATTTCTAAGCACTTTGATTTTATTTTATTAGTCATTAGCACTGAATTTCTTTTCCTTCATACTCTTAAGTTTCAAAATTGTAACCAATGAGAAATACTAAAAAGCAGACAGCACTATGAAACATTATTATTGCTACAGTTATTGTTAATAGTCCAAGGAAAGAGATCCCCAATCCCATCCCCAATAGGCTTGGAGCTATGAATTGCTGGGCTGGAATAGAGCACAAAGATTCAACTCCATCCTGGTGCGTTCCTCAGACAAAAAGGTAAGGATGCAGGTCAGGCAGAAATTAGGAGGTAAATAAAGGAGAAGAAAATATGGGTAAAGTGATATCCTTTCTCTATATAGCAAACTGGAGGAATTGGAGGCATAACCCCTACCCCCAAGGATCATACATTCTAAATCACTAGTTAGGTTCAAACAATATACAGAATAGATAGAAGGTAGTGGGAGAGAGGAAGACATTAGCTGCTAAGAAGACCAGGAAAGGACTTTTGGGGTTAGTGGGATATGAGCTGCAAAGGCCATGGAGATCAAATAAGGGACTCAATCTAAATAGAGGACAGTTTCCACATTCCTTTAATATTTTGCAGTTCTTGGACACCTAACCCCTACACACACATACACACACACACACACACACACACACACACACACACATACACACACTCAACACCTGCATTTGAAAAGTATAAAAGCCCAGGAAGACTGTGGATCTAAATCTATATGGCTATCTATATTTGTTCAGACAGCTATGTGGCTCAATGGATAGAGTTCCTGGAGTGAGGAAGACTTGAGTTCAAATCTGACCTCAGGCACTTATAAACTTTGTGACCTTGAGCAAGTCACTTAACCCTGTTTGCCTCAGTTTCTTCATCTGTAAAATGAACCAGAGAAGAAAAATGGCAAACCACTCTAGTATCTTTGCCAAGAACACTCTAAATGGGGTCATGAACAGTCAGACATGACTGAAAAACAACATACTTGTACAACAATCTGACTTCCATTAAAGATCAGCTCCTAGTGGGCAGGAACTATTTTTTTTTTCATTCTGTCTTTGTGTAGCAGGGGTTGTTCTTCCTGGAGCATGCACAGAATCAGTCAATAAGCATTTATTAAGTGCCTATTACATGTCAGGCACTGTGCTAAGTGCTAGGGATCCAAAGAGAGGTAAAAGATGATCCTTGCCCTCAAGGAACTCACAATCTAATGAGTGGTAACATAAAGACAAACACACACAAACAAGAGAAGTACAGGGCAAATTAGACGTAATCCATAAAGGAACTAACAGTGACATTAATAGGAACTGAAAGGGAGAGGAATTGGGAAAGGTGTCCTCTACAGGTGCTATTTCAACTGGGTCTTAAAGAAAACCAGGAGGTAGAGATAAGAAGGAAGAATGTTCTAGGCATGGGTATAACCAGTGAAAATGGCTAGTATTGGTGGCTGGAATGTGGTCTTAAGAGGAACAGCAAGGAGGTATCACTTGATTGCCTAGCACATGAAGGGAAGTAACATGTAAGAAAACTGGAAAGGTAGGAGGGGGTCAGCTTGGGAAGGTCTTTGAATGCCAAACAGAAGATTTTATATTTTATTCTGAATGTAATAGAGAACCACTGAGGTTTATTGAATAGGTGATTGACATGGAAAGACTAGCACTTTATGAAGATCATTTTCAGAGCTGAATGAAAGACAGACTGGAGAGGTAAAAGTCCTGAGGCAGGGAGACCATCAGGTGTAAGGTAATGAAAGCCTACATTAAGGTGGTGGCAGTGCCAGAGGAGAGAAAGGGTTGATATGAGAAAACATCTCCAACCTACCCCTTTTTGGAGGTGAGCGGTCCACTGGTGTTACATAATGCACATGCTTTTGGACTTCCATTTTTTCCTCTCTAAAAAATACTGTGTTGAATAACCTATATCAAATTGTTTGCTTTCTCAATGAGGGAGTTGGGGAAGGGAGGGAGAGAATTTGGAACTCAAAATTTTAAAAACAAATGTTGAAAATTGTTTTTACATGTAATTGGGAAGAAATAAAATTCTAAGAAAAGATAAAAAATACGATGTGATATATGTAATGGCTCTTTTGGAGGTGTGTGGGGAGGAGTGCTTGGCATAACTGTGATGATATAAGAAACAGAAGAGAGCAATAAAATTTTTTATTTTTTAATAAAATGTTAACTGCCATGGTGACTGACATTGCTACTATCTGGTACAGACCCTCATCTCCTAACATCTCTTCACATACTGCAGTAGTATACTGGTTGGTATGCCTGCCACAGGGGTCTCCCCACACTATTCCATCCTCCATTCTATTGTCCAAGTGATCTTCCTAAAGCACAGGTCTGACCACACCTTCTTCTAAATAATAAGTCCAGTGGCTCTCTATCACCTTCAAGAGAAAATATAAAATCTTCAGTTTGGCATTGAAAGGTCTTCATAACCTGTTTCCGTATCTTTCCAGTCTTCTTACACCACATGCCCCACCCCACATCCTTCTCTTTAATCCAGTGACACTAGCCTCTTTAATGTTCTTCTAATCCAACACTCCATTTACCAACTCTAGTAGTTTCCACTGGCTGTCCCCCATGCCTGGAATGTTCTCCCTCCTCCTATCTGCCTCCTGACTTCCCTGGCTTCCTTCAAGTCCCAGCTAAAATTCTGCTTTCTACAGAAAGTCTTTCCCAAAGCCTCTTAATTTTAGTACCTTCCTTTTGTTGATTGCATCCAGTTTATCCTGCATATAGCTTTCCTGCACATAGTAGTTTGCATGTTTTCCCCCATTAAATTGTGAGCTCCTCAATATTATAAAGGGGGGAGCTAAAAAAATGTCTCCAGGAGAGGGACTATGAATCAAGCTTTATATCTCTTTGCAGAAAGATGATGAACTAGAGAATCAGACATAAATTTTTGGTCAAAGCTTTATTTGGTCAATGTGCTTTATTTGTTTTTCTTAATTGTACTCATTTGTTATAAGGAAGGGCTTTTGTAGTGAGAGAGAGAGAGAGAGAGATATGTGGGGTGATACAAAAAAAGGAAAAATGTCAACGAATCATTAAGGAAAGCTGAAGGATGTTCACAAGGGGGTACATAGACCAGCAGGGCATTAATGGAACTACCATGTTCAATTTGAAATGTATTTTACAAAAAGTTATTGTACACTTTAAAAAATGAGTTATACATAACAGAGATTCATGTTTTCACGTACAATCCTTTTAATGTTCTTTGCATATGACAATGCTCATATTTATTGATGTTTGTAAAATTCATTATAAAAAATGTTTTTAAAAGGACACATCATAAAGAATGGGTAAGATGTCAAAGGGCTGGGAAAGGGCAAAGAACAAAGTTTGCAAACTATAAACCAGAGCTTGACTTGGATTCCTGGCAAAACTGTAAATCATTATTAAGGGAATGATAGTGAATATGCAAAAAAGGAGGAGGTAATCATAGAGAGGCACTATGGTTTTGCTACTGCATGTCTTGAGAAGACAACAGTAAAGGCAACTGAACTAAAGTTAATTGTAATGACTAATCTTAGTCATAAGGAGTAGAAATGATGAAGAGTAAAGATATACAGCATCTCAGTAAAGAGAGGAACTAAAAATGCTTTGTTAAATGTTGTTAACATTGTTGTTAAATTTTGCTTAAATGTTTTTCTTGTTATGAGGGAAGTCTCAATGTATTGGAAATCTAAATGATCAGGAAATAAAATGTGGTATAAAAGACAAATTATGCCAATAAAACATGTTTTGTGTTTCATCTTATTTTTTTTTTTATTTTTTTGCCTTTTGGAGGGCAGTTGGGGTTAAGTAACTTGCCCAAGGTTACACAGCTAGTTTTTGTGTGTGGGTGTTGTGTTTGAGGCCAGAACCAAACTCAGGTCCTCCTGACTCCAGGGGTGGCACTTTACTCACTGCGCCACCTAGCCGCCCCTCATTTTATTTTGCTTTAAAAATCCAGGCCCTGACAGAAAAATCCTTTCTTTTAGAAAGAGTTACTGAAATGGCAGATCAGATGAATGCTGTAGAGAAGTGGTGTCAAACTCAAAGAGAAATGGATCCCTGCTGGCCACATAGAAAACCACAAGTTAACATTATCTGTTACTATCTATGTGATCCTGGGGAAATCACTTAATCCTGTTTGCCTCAGTTTCCTCATCTATAAAATGAGCTGGAGAAGGAAATGGCAAACCCATTCGGTATCTTTACAAAAGAAAACATCAAAATGGGTCACGAAGAGTTGGACCCAACTGAAAAAAAAAATTTAAATGTTGTGCAGCATTTTTATTTATTTTGTTAAATGTTTTGACATTTTGATCTGATTCATGCCATACTCTGGACATTTGCAGACTATATCCACCAGCAGGGTGGAAATTTTGACACCTCTGATCTAGAATGACCAGTTGCAGTGAGTCTTTATTAATGGTTTAATCTATACTTGGAGGGATGTCTCTTGTAGCATACTCTGAAGATCCATCCTTGGCACAGAATATTTAACATGTTTATGAAACTTTCAGACAATATAAAGCTAGGAGGAATAACTAATATTTTGGATGACATTCAGGATCTAACAAGGTCTCAACAGGCTAGAAAAAAAGATTCTATAAGGTCAAGCTAAATTTAACATAATGAAATTGAATAGGAATTAATATGGGGTGCTACCTGAGTTCTAGTCTTATACCTTACTCCTCTCCACATATTCTATGATCCAAGGACTGGCCACCTTACTGTTTCTTTAACATCACACTTCATCTCATTACTCCAATGTTTTCACTGGCTGTTCTTCATAAGTACAAGCAAGGTAGGATTTTTGTTGTTGTTGTTGTTTTCTTGTTGGAGTTCAGTTTCCCAGGCTCAGGCTAAATTGTAAACCTCTGAAGAATTGATCTCCTTTGAACCCTGATAATTCACAACTGTGCTGAGTCATATATCATTCCTACTGGCTCTGAGCCAATCAGGGGCAAAGACTTTGTTGCCCTCCTCAGTGTGCTAGGGATTGTCTTCCTTTATTTCTTTAAGAGTCTTTTATTCTTATCATTCTTATGTGTGTTTTGGTAGCTGGACCCCAAATATTTTATAAATTCTGTTATTTTAAATGGAATTTCATTCCTTTTTACTTCTTGCTGTAATTTGTTAGTAATACATGATTTTTTTTTGGTGTGTTTATTTATATTCTGCTACTTTACTGATTTTTTTTTGAGGGGGGAGGGCAGGGCAGTTGGGATTAAGTGATTTGCCCAAGGTTACATGGCTAGTAAGTGTTAAGTGTCTAAGGTCTGGATTTGAACTCAGGTCCTCCTGACTCCAGGGCTGGTGCTCTATTCACTGCACCATCTAGCCGTCCCTGAAGTTTTTAATTAAACTAACTTTCTTGGAGTCTCTAAGTAAACCATCATATCTACAAAAGAAACCCAATAATTTTAATTCTTATTCACCTGCTTATTCCCTGAGATCCCTGTTTATCTTGTCATCTTTATAGCTAGCATTTTATAACTAGTATCAAATAATAGAAAGGCCTCTAGAATTTCTTGATTACAGAAAATTCTAGGTCTTGATTTTAGATAGGAAATTAAGGAAAAATCCATTTATTCTGATGCATTTTTGTGGTTTAAAAAAATAATAAAATGGATATTATGTTGTGGTCGAGACTTTTTTTGTAATTACTGATAAATCATTTTAAATTATTTTGCCATTAACATGGCCTATTAAGTAGATGGTTTTCCTCCCTTCATTCCTTTTATAAATCAAACTTGGTCATAGTATATACTCTTTTGAATATATTGCTATAGTCTCTTTACAATATTTATTCAACACTTTTGCTTTGATACTTACTAGACATAATGGCCCACAAGTATTCTTCTCTGTTCCTGAATTGGTTGTCAGGATCATATTTCCCTCATTAGATGCATTTGATAGGATGCCTCTTTGCTGCATTTTTGTAAATAATTTATATAATATAGGTAGTTAGGTCATGCATGCAGTGGAAGGAGCACTGGCCCTGGAGTCAGGAGGACCTGAGTTCAAATCCAGCTTCAGAGAGGCAGCTGGGTGGCACAGTGAATAGAGCACCGGCCCTGGAGTCAGGAGGACCTGAGTTCAAATCCAGCTTCAGAGAGGTAGCTGGGTGGTGCAGTGAATAGAGCACTGGCCCTGGAGTCAGGAGGACCTGAGTTCAAATCTGGCCTCAGACACTTAACACTTACTATCCATGTCACCTTGGGCAAGTCAAACCCAATTGCCCCTCCAAAACGAAAAAAAATCCAGCCTCAGACATCTGCTACTGTGTGACCCCAGGCAGGTGACTTAGCTTCTGTCTGCTTCAGTTTCCTCATCTGTGAAAATAGGGATTACTAGAGTCTACTGTAATGAGAATAAAGTGAGATGTTTGTGAATTATTTTGCAAACTTTAAAGTATTATAAAATTCTATCATGATGATAATTATATAATATATATTATGATGTAGTAGTAGTAGTAGCAGCAGCAGCAGCTGTAGTAGTAGTAATATTAGAGTTGACTCTTCATTGATAAAATTCCTTTCTTTTTCTTTTGCCTCTTGGAGGGCAGTTGGGGTTAAGTAACTTGCCCAAGGTGACACGGCCAGGTGTTTCTGGGTAGGTGCTAAGTATCTGAGCCCGGATTCGATCTCCAGGTCATCCCAACACTGGAGCTGGTGCTCTTACTCGCTGTGCTACCTGGCTGCCCCAGTTTTTTTTTTTTTTGGAGGGCAGTTGGGGTTACGTAACTTGTCCAAGGTGACACGGCTAGTACTTTTGTGTGGGTGTTAAGTGTCTGAGGCCAGAACCGAACTTGGGTCCTCCTCACTCCGGGGCTTACACTCTACTCACTGCACCACCTAGCGGCCTTTGAAAGGATAAAATTCCTTTCCAACCTCCATCTGGACTTGGGGCTTTTTCTGTTGGGAGTTCCTGTATGGGTTATTCAATTTTCTGAGACTAAGTTATTTAAATTTCTGTTCTTGGTCATCTGAGTGTTTTGTATTTTGTACGTATCCATTTAAGATAACAATTTTGTTGGTATATAATTGGGAAATTTTATTAGTCAATTTAATGACATTTTTGTTTACCTTCTTTGAGCTTCAGAAATTCTATCATACTATTAACTTACTATCAGAGAACAAAGATAAAAGGATCATACATTTAGACCTATAATGGACTTTGCTGTTGTTCAGTCATGTTTGACTCTTCATGACTCTGTGGGACATAACATGCCAATACTGTCCATGGGGTTTTCTTGGCAAAGATACTGGAATGATTTGCCATTTCCTTCTCCAGTGGATTGAGGCAGAGATTTAGTGACTTGCCCATGGTCACACAGCTGGTCTGAGGCCAAATTTAAACTCAGCTCTTCCTGATTCCAGCCCTAGCACTTTATCTTGAAGGGTATCAAATCCTATCCCCTTATTTTACAAAGAAACTGAGACAAAGAGATTAGGCGACTTATCCATGACGACACAATAAGTAAATATCTGAGGCAATATCTGAACAAAAGATATCAGATATCCTGATTCCAAGCAAATCCAATACAACTATACCATGATGCCTCTGAAAAGGTCCCTGGTTTGTTGCTTTTCTGTTTATTTCATTATGTGCTTAATTCATCAATTTTGTTGCATCCTTTGTTGATGAAACTGAATAGAGATACAAATTTTCCCCTAAGGGTTGCTTTGATCTTACTTCAAAAGTTTTGATATGCTGTTTTATTGCTATTTCTTTGATAAAATCATTTATTGTTTTTATGATTTGTTCTTTGACCTACATATTCCTTAGGATTACATTTAGTCTCTAAGTTTGAATTCTTTTTTCAAATATCCTTTTATTATTATTATTATTGATTTTCTTGCATTGTGTTCAATAAAGGAAGCCTTTGGTATTTGTTTATGATGTTTATATGCCCTAGCACATAGTCAATTTTTGTAAAGGTGCCATGCACAGCTGAGAAATATGTGTATCATTTTCCATTCCTACTCTAGAATTGCCAAAATTATATCATATCTAACTTTTGTAAAATTCTATTTAGGTCCTTAACTTATTTTTTAATCTTTTTCTTTTAGATCTGTCTAGTTCTGAAAGGGGCCCATTGAGATCCCCAACTATTAGTTTAGCTGTCCATTTATCTCTGTAATGTGATTAGTTTTTCTTTTAAGTACTCATATGCTATGCTATTTGGTGCACATACATTAAGTGTTGACATTAGTGTCCTTAAGTATAATGTAGGTTTATACAAGGTAGATGGAAGGTACATGGTTCCAAATGTTGAGATTCAGAGTGAAAAAAGAACCATGAAAGTCAGCGCACACTGTAGAGGATAGAAGGCTAGACTTGGAATCTAGAAGACATAGTTTGAATAATAGGTGTTTCATCCTCATTCAAATACAACCTCTAACCCTAGATATCCCAAATGGCTCTCTTCTCTTTATACATTCCATCAGTTCCCATGAATTTAATTATCATCTCTATACTGATGATTCTAAATCTACCTATGCTGAACTTCTCTGCTGACCTCCAATCTAAATTTCCAGTTGCCTTTCAGACATTTTAAACTGGATGTCCAATAGATAGATAGGTAAACTAAACATGACCAAAAGAGAATTCACTAGTTTTCATCCTAAACTCTTTCCCTCTCCCAAACTCTCCTATTAGTGTGGAGGGTACCACTATGCTTCCAGTCCCTTAGATTTGAAAGCTAAGTGGCATCCTCAATTCTTCACTATTTCTTACCCCACCTCCCATATGCAATTTGTTACCAAGACCTATTTCACCTTTTCAACACTTTTCAAATACACCCCTTTTCTGGAGCAGCTAGGTGGTGCAGTGAATAGAGCACCGGCCCTGGAGTCAGGAGGACCTGAGTTCAAATATGACCTCAGACACTTAACACTTATTAACCATGTGACCTTGGGCAAGTCACTTAACCCCAAGTGCCCTGCCCTCCCCCCTCCAAAAAGCAAAAAAAACCCCAAAACACCCCCAAAACTAAAAACAAAACAAAAAACCCCCAAATATACCCCTTTTCTCCTCTGACACTGCCACTACTCTAGTGCATACCCTCATCACTTCATGCTGGGACATTGCAATAGGTGTGCCTGCCTCAAATCTCTCTCCACTCCAATCCATCCTCCATTCAGCTATCACAACAATTTCCCTAAAGCACAAATCCTATCATGTCACCTCACTCCCACTCAGTAAACTAGTGGCTCCCACTTTTCTCCAGGATCAAATACAAAATTCTTTAATATTCAAAACTATTCATAACCTACCCCCACACACACACCTTTCCAGACTACTTAAAAAGTACTTCCTTACAATAATCTCTTTGATGCGGTGACATTGGTCTCATAGTTGTTTCAAGAATAAGACACTCCATCTCTCAGCTCCAGACATTTTCCCAGCTGTTCCTTATGCCTGGAACACTCTCCCTTCTTTGCTCTGACTACTGACCTTCCTGGCTCCCTTTAAGTTTCAACTAACTTCTACAAGAAGTCTTCCAATCCCTCTTAATTCTAATACTTTCCCTTTGTTAATTATTTCCTATTTATTTTGTATATAGTTTGCTTTGTATATATTTATTTACATGCAGTCTCTTTCATTAGATTGTAAGCTCCTTGAGGGAAGAGGACTGTCTTTTGACTCTTTTTTTTTTTAAATTCCCAGAACTTAGTACAGTACCTGGCACCTCATAAGTGCTTTTTAATTTTTTTTTAATTTTGAGTTCCAAATTCTCTCTCTCCTATCCCTTCCCCACACAGTGAAAAAAGCAGAAGTCATGTAAAACATATTTCTATATTAGCAACATTGCAAGAAAAATAAAGCAAGAAAAATGAAGGGAAAAAAGTATGATTCAATCTGCACTCAGAGTTCATCAGTTCTCTCTCTGGAAGTGGAGAGCATTTTTCATCATAGGTCCTTTGGAACTGTCTTGGATCATTGTCTTGGTCAGAATAGCTAAGTCTCCCACTGTTGATTAATATTACTTTTACATATTATTGTTTACAATATTACATATTACTGTTTACAATATTACTGTTCCTGTGTATAATGTTTTGCTGACTTCACTTTGCATCAGTTCATATATGTCTTCCTAGGTTTTTCTGAAGCCATCCTGCTCATCATTTCTTATAGCACAAAAGTATTTCATTATATATGAAATACTTAATATATATATATATATACAATGAATAATACATATATAATGAATATATGAATATAATGAACACAACTTGTTCAGTAATTCCCCAATTGATGGGCATCCCTTCAATTTCCAATTCTTTGCCACTACAAAAAGGAACTACTATAAATATTTTTGTACATATAAGTTTTATTATCTCTTTGGGAAATGGGAAAGTGGTGGTACTGCTGGGTCAAAGGGTATTCAGTTTTATAACCCTTTGAGTATAATTTTAAATTGCTCTCTAGCATGGCTGGAACAGTTCACAACTCTACCACTAGTGCACCCATTTTTCCACATCCCCTCCATCATTTATCATTTTTCTTTTCTGTCATGTTACCAAATCTGATAGGTGTGAGAGAAAGCATTATTTTCTATTATACTAATAACCAATTATTAAATTAGGATTAAGGCTTCTTCTTTTTATTTCCTCACTCAGAGAACAACCCCTGTAGGCCAATCAGTCTCTGAAGGACATTAACAATAGATGAGATTGCCAAAAGTCCTCCTGTAACATGCTCCTCAATATTGGGTAGGACCTTACCCAACTACAAGACCTTATTTTGTTTAGAGCATAAACTGAATCTAATCTAGGTGAATTCCAGCCCCAAAGCACTAAGCCCATGTCCTTGTACCCCTCCATTAGAGTTTAGTGTAACCCACTAAAGGAGAAAACCAAACAGAGTGGTCTGGGTTTTCCTTTGTCCAAACTGCTGAAGTGGCTGAGTCTCATGATCAAGTCACATTCTCAGCAAGAGGAGTTAAAGGCTTTGAGTCCACCTACTCATTTGACAGTTTACTCCCTCATTTCACCAATCAGTTCACCAATCAGCGTTGATCCTTACCTCTCAGGGGCAACCCTTTTCCAGAGGTATTTAAGTATTCGGTGATCTCCATGGTTTTCTCATTGGTTATGAGAGAAATCACTGACTATCAATTTATTATCAGCTAGCTTAATCAATCAATTGATTATTAATTGCCCAGAAACTCTGTCTCTCAGGCTTTTTATTTATCACAATTGTGAGGTGGTACTTCAGAGTTGTTTTCATTTGCATTTCTCTAATCAAGAGTGATTTAGAGCTTTTTTTTAATGTGACCATTGATAGCTTTGATTCCTTCTTCTGAAAACTTTCTATTTATGTTCTTCGACTATTTATCAATAAGAGAATGATTCTTATTTTTATAAATTTTGCTCAGTTCCCTATATATTTGAGAAATGAGGCCTTTATCATAGGAACTTGTTATAACCTCCCCAGTTCCCTGCTTTCCTTCTAATTTTTGCTGCATTTGTTTTGTTTGTGCAAAACTTTTTTTACTTCATATAATCAAAATTAGTCATTTTACTTCCCATGACCCTCTCTATCTCTTGTTTGATCATAAGCTCTTTCCTTACCTATAAATCTGACAGGTAAATTTTTCCATGCTCCCATAATTTATTTATGATATCACCCTTTTCATTTTACCCATTTTGATTTTATTTTAGTATATAGTGTGAAATGTTGGTCTATGCCTAGTTTCTGCCAAACTACTTTCCATTCACAGCAAAGTTGTCAAATGGTGAGTTCTTGCCTCTAAAACTTGGATCAAACACTAGATTACTTTGGTCCTTTACATCAGGCATTTAATAAATGTGTATTGACTGAATATCACCACAGACATTAGCCATGTGACCTTGGATAAGTCGGTTAGCCTCTTAACTTCTTCATCTGTAAAAGGGGAATAACAAAACCTATTTCAAAGCATGTTGTGATGCATATTATAATACATGTAAATGTGACAACATTCTATATAACAATGGAACAAATGTTAGGACATATGTAAAGGACTTTGTAAATCTTAAAGCATCATATAAATGTGATGTAACTATGATGGAGACTACAGCTTCCCCCACAGAAACTAGAAATCCATCCACAGGGAGATATCAGCAACTCATCTGTAAATTATTGTCTTAGAACCTGGGGCAGGGAAAGGTTAAATAGCATACAAACTAAAGAGTTAGTATGTTATCAGAAGTAGGACTCAACTCCGGATTTTTTTAAGTCTGAGGCAGATCCTCTTATTTTTCTAGCATAAAAACAATGATATTTATACTGCAAGTCAATGTCTATAAAACACTTTCTACACATTATGCCATTTGCTACCTCTTCTGCACTCTTGAAACCCCCACTGGGCTGAGCTTCTCCATCTCCCCACATTTGGGCAAAATCTGCTCTTTAGAATATAAAATGCTGCTGCTTAACAAAAACATGTTTCTGTGCCAAAGGTGGAGTATAAAAGTTTCCCAGAGCTCCATTTCCTGCCAAACCTAGGTGCTCTCAAAAGGCTCCTACTTGTGTGTGTGTGTGTGTGTGTGTATTGAAGGGGGGGAGAGATACATATGCATATGGTGTGCATCCAGCATGGGGAGATATGGGGCCAGAAAAACTTTTCCTGGTGTTGGGGGGAGGGTGGCAGGGGAGGAAAGTTCTAGCTTTACACACATATGACCCCTAATAGCACCCCCTTTCACTCCCGGAAGTTGGATCTTTTCACACCCACAATATGACACTTTAAATGCACCAGGGCTGGAATCAGTTCCACGTTAGAGGAAACTGACTTCCCTTCCTTTTAATATACTGGATCCTTCTGGCCGGGTAGAATAAGGTTGAGCTTTGGAAATCAGATTAAATGTCCATTCTAAGCATTCTAATATCTCTTTCAGTGTAAGTGATTAAGGAGGTTCTCACATTAACTGCTTGATCCTCTATTCCAATCCCTAAGCACCACCACCCCTTTTTGTTAGCTTCCTTAACCCTTGGGCTGCCTGCTCTCCAATTCTAACCACTTGCACATGAGACTGACTCATTTCCTGTGCAAGAGGGTACCCAAAAGCGAGTGTACACACACACACACACACACACACACACACACACACACACACACACACACACACA
>NW_027187380.1:32730053-32739547 GCF_028583685.1 Petaurus breviceps papuanus
ACACACACACACACACACACACACACACACACACACACACACACACAGCTAGGGGAAAGAGCAGAGTGGTTTCTTTTGGATTCCATATCTCTAATGTGCAGTTGTTGGATTTTTGTGTCGATTTCAAACACATGCAGCAAGCCTGTGCTTCTGGAAACAGGACACCCCACCCTAACACACATACACACATTCACAAATGCTGAAGAAATGGGAAAATCTACCCACTCTGCATTGTGCAAAAGGTTTAAACAACAACAGCCTGAGGCTCTGACCTCTAGTGGGAATAAGAGGCCCTGTGGGCTGTAAGAGGAAAGTACCTTGGCAGAAACTGGTTTATCTGCCTGCCTGTATGCTTTCCATTGATAATTCTAAAGCTGGAATCTTATATCCTCAGTTTCTGAGCAGAACAGGAATAAAAAGTTGAGGGCTGCATCTCGTTAAACTTCTACTTTCATTCTAACTTAATGGGGGAGGAGGGAATCTGACTCCACACTCCACACTCCTATACCGGAGCAGAAAAGACAGTACCTTTTAAGAAGAAGGAAATCAAGGAGAATGTTAGCTAGGTGCACAGGCCGTCCCTCATGCTTGGGAATGCACTCCCTGCTCACTTCCAACTCAGAATCTAGCTCCCTTCAAAGCTCAGGGTCTGCCTCCTACATTAAGCCTTTTCTGATTCCTCCTCAGCTGCCCAGGATCTCTCCCTAGAAATTATTCCAGGTTCACTTTGTACATATTTTTTATTTAAATTTCTTATGTATACATATATCCCCCAATAAAATGTAAATTCTTTGAGAGCAGGAACTGCTTGATTTGTCTGTATTCCCTAGTGCCTAATACATTGCCTTGCATACAGTAGGTATTTAATAAAGGCAGGTTGCATTAAATGGAATTATCTGTATTCTGTATAAAATACTAGCAGAGAGTAAATATATCTCATACTCAGGAATCTATTGAAGTAGCTGAGAATAGGTACCCTAACTCTGGCCTTGGCACCAAAAGAAAGAAACAGAAAGCAGAAGGAACACTGCATTTGGGTCAGAAGACCTGGATTTGAATCTTGGCTTCAACCAATGTCTCCTCTGTGATTTTGGGCAAATCGCTTGACTGATGATACAGGCTTCAGTTTCCTCAACTGTAAAGTGAGGGATTGGCCTAGAAAGGGAGTTCTTAAACTAGGGTTCATCAAGGAGGGGTAGTCCGTGGATAGATTTCAGGTCTGTGAACTCAGACAGGAAAATTACAACTTTATTTTCACTAAATTCCACCCTCTTCCTTTATTTAAAACACAAGTGGCACAGTGATTGGAGTACCAGACCTAGAGTCAGGAGGACCTGAATTCAAATGTGACCTCAGGCACTTACTAGTGCGAGATCCTGGGCAAGCACTTAATGCTGTTGGCCTCAGTTTCCTCATCTGTCAAATGAGCTGGAGAAGGCAATGGTAAATTGTGGAGTAATTATTCCAGTATTGTTGCCAAGAAAACTCCGAATGGGGTTATAGAGAGTTGGACACAACTAAAACAACTCAACAACAACAAGAATTCTGAGATGAGGTCCATGGCCTTCACCAGACTGCCAAAGGGGCCTATGAAATAATAATTAAAAAGATTAAAAACTAGACAAGATGACTTCTAAGATCTCTTCTAGCTCTAACAGTTTAGGACCTTGGGCCTTCTTCAATGCTGCCTCAAGACATACAGAGCAACTCCAACCCTCAAGCAAGGTTAATTCTGTGGAAGGGTCTGGGGCACCCCTTCTTGTTTGCACAGAAGCACAAAGATGAATCAGATATTTATATGACATGTACTCCCTGGTCCAAGTCACAGATACAATGTTATAGATTTTGACTGAGCACCCAAATTAGAACAGGCCGGGAGAACTGGCTCTAGCAATACATACAAGAATGAAAATTGAAAATAGCCTCCTCAGGTCTGAATAGGGTATGTCTTTAAGCTGATGCTGCTCACTGCCATCTTAAGGGAGGAGGACTGAAATTAATTTCTCTGGCAGCTCAAAAATTCCTGCTTGACAACAGGGCTGCTCTGTCTCTCTCCCTACCCTCAACTCTTTAGCTTCTCATACCTTATTCTTGCTGCCCTGGATAATAGAATAGCTTATGAATGATGCTGATGGGGGTAAAGAAAGGTAAGGAGGGACACAGGAAAATGAAAACTTCCAGAGAAATGCTCAGTCACTCTTTAAATGAGATCCTTAACCTGATTTGTGTCAGGAACCCCTTTGGTAGTCTCAGGAAGCATGTGAACCCCTTTTCTGAATGATATTAAATGCCTAAAAGGAAATGCATAGGATTACAAAGGAAACTAATTATATTAAAATAAAGTTATCAGATTTGTGTTTTAAAGGTCATGGCCCTTAGGTTAAAAAAGTCAACAGATTCTCTTACCTGTCTATGTCTTGAAGGCTAAGAGGGAGAGCAAGATCAGGACTCTCAGGTACTAAATACCACTGACTATTCAGACTTTAATGTAGCTATTCCCTAAAGGTTTCCTTTAATGCAGGTTAAGACCTTGCTTTGGGCCCACACCCAAACCCCCTCCCTTCCAACTCAAAATATATTTAATCATTTTTTCTCAAATGTAGGGATTTGGAAGAAGGAAACCTTGCAAGATCAGTCGGGCAACCCTGCTCCCTTCAAAATTGTGCTTCTGACTTTATCACCTTCTTCACCATGACTCAAGCAAGCTTCCTTCACATCCTGGACCATTACTCAATCTGGGACATCCTTTCTCCATACCAGTCCCCTTCTTTCTTTCTTTCTTTTTTTTTTAAAGCAATTGGGGTTAAGTAGCTTGCTCAAGGTTACACAGCCAGGTGTTTCTGGGCGGGTGCTAAGTGTCTGAGCCCGGATTTGATCCAGGTCATCCCGACACTGGGGCCGGTGCTCTTACTCGCTGTGCTCCTGGACGCCCCCAGTCCCCTTCTCTCATGGGTGAGTTCTTTCAAGGGCCTTCAATTTGTGGGCAGGTCCAGGCCAGCTATGCTTCGTTCTCCTCCTAGTTGTGCTTCTCATTCTCGGTTACATAGACTTTGATACATGTTCCCATTAGGTACCTTCTTTCTACTTCAATTTTTGCATTATGTTCCCTATCAAATGTAAGCTCCTTGAGGGCAGGGGTTTTCTTTCTTTTTTGCTTGTATTTTTGGATCCCAACACTCAGCACAGTACCTAGAACATAGTAAAGTCTTAATAAAAGTAAGTAGTCTGTCTCCACAGTTTCACTTACAGGTCTGAAATAATCACCCAGAATCTACAGCAACCTAACCTGGACCCTTAGAGGTCTACCGATAGATTTCAAGGGGATCGTAAAGTTGAATGAGAAAAAAAGCCAAGAATCTTTTAAAACTGAAATTAGATTTCAATATGATTGATATCCTTTGTGATAGTATGTATTTTATGCATTTAAAACCATTACTCTGAGAAGGGGTCCAGAGGAGCCAAAGAAGATCCATGGCACTTAAAAAGTTAAGAACCAAAAAAAAAAAAGTTAAGTACCCTGTTCTCTAGAGTAATGCTAACATTCCCATTAAAAGATGCTTCTGAATAATCCTGAAGTGGTCAAACACAGTAAGTTGGTATGGATTTTCACATCCTTGGGCTGACTGTCACTCAGAAGCTCCTCTCTACCAGAATCATCCCAAGTCTGTGGCTGAGGTTGAGGCTATCCTCAGCCTCATCAATCCTGAGTTAAAACCAGCTACCTTAAACCAGCCTCCAACCACTTCAGTGTCTCTAGCCTGAAAGAGTTAGCAAATAAAGTTAGTATCAGCTAATGGGTGAAAAATCTGACTTTAAGAACAAAGGCCCTGTCAACTATGCAGGAAAATTGGGGGTGGGGAGAGGAGTAGAAAATGAATAAAATCTAAGGATTTAACAGAAAGGCTTAGAAACATATAGCTCAGTCCCCACGGTCTTACTTTTTGGAACATTACTTACATCAAATCCCTACAAGTTTAAACATGATGATTCAGTACAGCCTGTATTGGGGCAAAGTCCAGGGTACATTTGAGACTTATGGAAGAATTACAACTGGGGCAGCTAGGTGGCACAGTGAATAGAACACCAGCACTGAAGTCAGGAGGACCTGGGTTCAAATCCAGCCTCAGACACTCGACACTTAACACTTAACTAGTCATGTGACCTTGGGCAAGTCACTTAACCCCAAGTGCCCTCCAAAAAAAAGGCAAAAAAAAAAGAAGAATTGTAACCAAGGCCATGTCCTAATTCTCCCTCTCTATATCCTATGAATTAGAAAACCTCTTTCATATGGCTATAGTAGACCAGATCCAGGGTCTAGTGAGGAAAAGAGAATTTCACGATGGGAAAGAAGAGGGTCTTACATCTCCCAAAGATATCAAAGAAAGCAGAAAAGGACCCTTTTTAATATACAAAAACATAGCAGCTCCTTTTGTGTTTGCAAATATCTAGTAACTAAGGAGGTACTCAATTGGGATATAACTGAACAAGTTATGTTTTATAAATGTGATATTATACTATGTGCTATAAGAAAAGATGAGGGGACAGTTTCAGAGAAACCTGGGAAGACTTATGTGATCTCATGAAGAGTGAAGTTAGCAGAACCAGGAGAACAATTCATACAATAACAACAATATTGTAAAAACAAACCACTTTGAAATACTTAAGAACTTTGAACCTTGAAATGACCAACTACAATTCCAAAGGACTCTCGATAAAACGTGCTGCCTACATCCTGATAGAGAGGCAATGGAGTCAGTATGCAGATGGAAACATGTATATTTTTTCAGACATGGTAAATATAAGAATTCATTTTGTTTCACTATGCATTTTGTTACAAGGGCTATGTTTTTTTTTTCTTTCTTTTTCAATGGAGGGGGAGGTAGGAGGGAGAGAAGATGAATTTTGGTTAAGTGAAAAAAAAATCATATTAAAGAATACAACTATAGTTGCTCTAAACCTTCAATCCCCTCTTTTACTCTACTTTGAAATCTGAACCAGTTATAAAAATAACTCCTGCCCTGTCTCCAAATTAGCCTGGTTTAATAAAAAAAATTCCCCAAAAGAAACCCAAATCAAGGATGAAGTTCTGGAAGAGTTGATGAGTTCCATCCAGATCCCTCTAATCAGGTAGATAAGAGTGAAGGGAATCCTTGCTACTCTTCTCATCCTCACCCCACCCCCACTCATGACTAAAGGGGAACACGAGACCCCTTCCTCCTCATCCCATTTATTTGGACACCTCTTCCAGCGCTACTGACTCTTCAGCCACAAACATCAGTTGCCCCACCTCACCGCAGAACTAAAAATAACCAACTTTCTAAGGAATTTTTTGATAAGTCAGGATGCAGACTAAGCTGGTTTTTTAGATGGGTCAGGTGTCCCTTTATTCCAATTAGGGGAGGTAAACAGCCTCTTCTGTGAATTGTTTAGTGAGGTTTCTTGCCTTTCCCACGCTATTTTCCAGTTCTGCATAGCTGACATTTTTCTCACCTGATGATTACCACCTCAGTCATAGAAATAAGACCCTTTTTTTTTTTTTTTTAAAGCAATCGGGGTTAAGTGACTTGCTCAAGGTTACATGGCCAGTTATTTCTGGGTGTGGTGCTAAGTATCTGAGTCCGGATTTGATCCCCAGGTTATACCGACGCTGGAGCCGGTGCTCTTACTCGCTGAGCTACCTGGCCACCCCTAAGACCCTCTTCTTCCACAAATTAAGTGCAAATGAGAAAACCAGCTTAATGAACTGTTATCTTCCCTCTATTGAGGATCTAACACTGCCACCTCCTGGTGGAAAAATTCTTTGCATTCAAAAACCTGAATTCATTTTCATTCTTGATTTTTTAGGAAGGTTTTTTTTTCTCTTTGTCTTTCCCTCTTCTGAGTTCCTTACCCATCACCACCCAAAACAAAACAAACACACCAACAAAAAACAAAGTGAGATTATGTCTCTTTCCCATAGCAAAGTTCTCTTTTCTTCACATTTTACCCACCTTTCCAGTAGGTCACAGGGTCTAACAGCTCTTAGGTATGGCCTCTGTGTTGGCAGGTATGGCATTAGTGTTGGCAGTCAGCCACCTTGTGGAATGACTGGCACTGTTCTGAAAGTCACTTTGATCAAAATATCTTCCTGGCAACTTACAATGTGTCACTTTTAGAGATTAACCCCACACTGAATCTTCAGAAATTCTATTTAAAAATGCAAAAAAGTCATCAGGAATAATAGAACTGACAGAGTATATTTCTCACAACTCCACAAGGTAGGTGATAAGAATCATCATTATGATGCTGATTATTTGGAATTATTCATTATTCACTACCTAACCTCAAAGGATTGTAGTAAGGAAAGTACCCCTGAACTTTAAACCACAGTGTAACAGCTGTGACATTGTGGATAAAAGTAGCCTGGGAGAAAGGAAAACCTGGGTTCAAATCCAGCCTCTGACATATAAACGTTGTATGACTCACTTATCTATCAGTGCCCCAGATAACTTTCTAAAACTGTTAAGCTGCCAAACAGCCACTGGAGTTCATTAGGGAGACATTTCCTCATTATGACTTTCTTTATGCCCAGAAAATCAAAGATCTGGAGTAATAGCCAAAGTATAAAACTCAAAAGCACTATGAAAATGTGAACTGCTATGACTCATGTTTTTTCTAAGTAGCATAAATATTATTATTGATATTTTACTGATGAGAAAACTGAAGCATAAACATTTAATTGGGGTAACATAGTAATGTCCAAATGAGAACCTGAACACAGGTTTTATGACTCAAAGTCCAAAGATCTTTCTGCTACTCCATGAGACCTTTCAGAATAATTCCAAAGTAGCTTAGGGTCCAAATAGCCTCAGAGAATAGGAACCTAGGTGAAAAACAGTCAATCAGTTTAGATGGTAGAGTTAAACAGGCATAGCAAAGGAAGGAAGCAAGAATTTATTGAGTACCAGCTGTGTGTTTTATAAATATTTACTCATTTGATCCATACAAAAGTCCTGGGAAGTAAGTGCTATTATTATTTCTATTTTATAGATGAATAAAGTGAGACACAGAAAGGTTAAGCAAGTTGCCTGGAATCACACAGTTAATAAAGCATCTGAAGTCAAATTTGAACTCAGGTCTTCCTGACTCCAGGCCCAAAGCTCTATCTACTGGGACACCTAGCAACTAAAAGGAGAACCCAGGCAAACTTGACAATGCAGCTGACTCTCTACTGGCCTGACACTTAACAGGGAACAACATTTGGGGGGAAGTAAGTGCTTTCCTTTAGTGTCTGGAAACAATGTCTCCTTACCTCTGTTCCAGGGTTGGGGCAGGAGAATCTTCTAGATACTCAAGGAGAGCTCTGAAAAGTCCATCCTCCCCTCCCAATATTTGTGTACAGAATTCTTCCCAGAAACATACTCCATCCATTAGAAAGGGGGCCCACAAGAGAAAAGAGAAAAGCAAGGGGCTTGTCTCATGGAAGAAAGAGAAAATCCCAGGGCAAAGATTATAGAAATGTGAAAAACAAACAAAAATTTCCCAGAGCCATCTGATGGTATAATAGTTAAGGACAGAGAATGGCTAATTTGAGGGATGGATTGAAAGTAATAAACTCAAACTGCAAGGGAACTCAAGAGAAAGCCCTTTTCCCTAGACACTTGCTAATGTGACAGTCAACCCATTGGTGAAATCCAGCCAGTTGCTAAAGTACTGGCAAAGAGATCAAACCCCTCAAAATCGGGGAAATATTTTTTCTCATTCTCCTTCCTGATATCTCTGCCCTAATAACTGCACACCATGCCACCAGCTAGCCCATCATCCCTAGTGATGACTCTTGTTTTAGAGGACAGCCTATAAAGAAAGGATCTCCCTGCCCCTTTTCTTTCCTCCCAACTACTCATGAGACAGAACACACCCTTCCCTCTCCTTTGCCTTACAAGAGTTTCTTGAATATGCCAAACACTTGATGATCCCTCATCTCTTTCCATGCACCAGGGAGGTAAAACATCTGTTCTGCATTGCAAGCCTGAATATAATTTAAAGTAGATGTCAAGAATCAGTTTATCTTATTTCATCTCACGTAACTACATAGTTGGGAATTAGGGCTTCTCAAGTTCAACATGCAAATTTAGGTACACCACATATAAAACAGGCCATCCATCCCTAGATTACCTGAGGAAAATCTTATATTCAATCAGCTCTTCTTTTAAAATGTTTTTAAAGGTACAAATATTACATGTAGAAAAGGGTAATAAAACAAAGGGCAGCTAGGTAGCACAGCGCATAGAGTGCCGGGTCTGAAGTCAGGAAGATTCAGATTTGTGAACTTCAAATCTGGCCTTAGACACTTACTAGCTGTGTGACCTTGGGCAAGTCACTTAACCTTGTTTGCCTCAGTTCCTAATCTATAAAATTAGTTGGAGAAGGAAATGGCAAATCACTCCAGCATCTTTGCCAAGAAAACCCCAAATGGGGCCATGGAGAGTCAGAAACAACTGAAAAATGACTTAAATAGAACCAAATCAAGGTGATGAGCTTTTTTTTTTTTTAAGCAATTGGGGTTAAGTAACTTGCCCAAGGTTACACAGCGTTAAGTGTGGGTGTTAAGTATCTGAGGCTGGAACTGATCCTGGGTCCTCCCAACTCCGAGGCTGGTGCTCTTACTCACTGCGCCACCTGGCCGCCCCAAGGTAATGAGCTTTAAATTTTTTTTTTTTTGCTTCCTGGAGGGCAATTGGGTTTAAGTAACTTGCCCAAGGTCACACAGCTAGGTTTTTTGTTTGTGTGTGTTAAGTGTCTGAGGCCGGATCTGAACTCAGGTCCTCCTGACTCCAGGGCTAGCACTCTACTCACTGTGCCACCTAGCCACCCTGAGCTTTTAATTCTTGAATTAAAGGTCGCTAGTCTCAGGGCAGAGCAATGTAGAGGGAACAGGTTGGAGATTTGTGCTTAGAAATCAAACTTGTTGTACTAAATGAGGAACTCATGTTTAGAGTTGGGAAGCTACAAGAGGAAGACATGAAGAGATTGTTTTTATCGTCTACTGATTTAACCTACCAACAATCATTAAATTAGATTTTTCTTCCTCACTTCAACAACAAGCCAAAGGTAGGATATTGATATGAAGTTTCCCGCTCTCACAAAAAGACCTTTCCCTTAAAACATTAATGCATTATAATGGTAAAGATGCTCCAGTGAAAACGGAAAATAAAAGAAAAGGATAAGGATTGAAGGACAATCCAGATGGATTAAGGTGGATGTGGTAAAAAGCAAATATGGGTTTTTGAGAATGCTAATCTCATAAACACACACACACACAAACACACACAAACTCAAGAATACTAGGGGACTGAATGTTGAACTCAAAGAGGACTTCATAAATGTGACATATACCTTGTCAGAAGTAAATTCTGTACCTTTTCAATTGAAGGGTAAAAGGAGATCTAGAGAAGAAAGAATGAAAGGAAGGAAGGAAGGAAGGAAGGAAGGAAGGAAGGAAGGAAGGAAGGAAG
>NW_027187380.1:32739557-32818795 GCF_028583685.1 Petaurus breviceps papuanus
AAGGAAGGAAGGAAGGAAGGAAGGAAGGAAGGAAGGAAGGAAGGAAGAATTAGAGGGTAAGAATATAGACACTAGACCTTTTTAGAGAAGCCAGGGAAGAGCACTTTAAATCACAAATAGTTCAAAGGCCCAGTTTCTTCATCTGCAAGATACAGAAGGGATAGAGATCGTACCAACTTTCCAGGTGGCTTTAAAGCTCCTATGAGACTAGGTAGTTACAGTGCTTTGCAAACAAATGTTGGTTGTTATTATCATCTTCTCTATCATCCCCAGGGCTAAATGGTTCACAAGGAAAATCTGATTTAAGAAAAGTCTGTGACAGCATACCATTGAATTGGGCCTCAGACAGCAGCAAGGAGAATTTCTCATCCATCATCCACTTCTCTGATACTCATGTACTGTTGAACCCAACCACGTTGACTTGGGTATACTATGATTTTACTACATATTCTCAACTGGTTTCTCACCTTCCTGAAGCAAGGCAATCTTTCTACACCACCCTAATCAATTTGCTATCCAACTCACCTACAATAGCTTTTCTGAACATTCACATCTTTCCTCAAGATTCCCATGGAGCTTCTTCCCCATACCCTCTCAGGCGACTGTCACCACCTTGGCCATTCCCAAGATTTCCCTTTTCTCTCCTCATCTCAAAAATCTCAAATGTCTTCCTATACATGCTCTTCCTTCACCATGAAAAGATGGCTGTTCTTGCCAATGCAAACCCCTTTATGTGCACAAATTATCCCATTCTATCTCTTCTCCTACAGAAGATTGCTTCATCTATAATCCCCACTCTCTTGCTAATCTTGAATCTGTTACTAATTACTGACACCTTTTTTGGAACCCACAAATGTGTCCATGCTCCCCCATCCTTAAAAACTCTCACTTGATCCAACCATCAACTCTTATTATTATCTTATATCTCTTTCTCCATGAGAAAACTTCTTATATTTGGTGTCTTTACATTCTCTCTTTTCACTCAACTTTAAAGTTTCTGTACAATTTGATCTCCCACCTCATCATCCAATTGAAATAGTACTCTCCAAATATATCAGTGACCTAATTGCTAAATCTAATGACCCTTTCTCAGTCTTCATCCTTTTTAAAGCCTTTGGCAGTGATAAGCACCCTCTTCTAAAGAATACTCTCTCCTCTTTAGGGTTTTTGTGACACTGCTCTCTGCTGGAATTCCTCCTACAGTCTCTTTTGTAGAATCTTCATTCAGGACACACACATTAACCATGGGTGACCCCAAGGCACTGTCTTGGGTATTTTTATCTTCTCCTTCTATACAATCTGGACTTTGATGACTCTGGAAGACAGAGCGAGGCTGACAACTTTGTGCAACTCTGCCTCACTTAAATCCAATTTACTACATACAAGTGGAGATATTACCCCTTGGTTTTACTGGTCTTCTTCAAAAACAAAGGACAAACAACATACACTCTTGCTTGATGATCTCAACTTGATGGGTTCACTTGTCATTTCTATGAAGGTGATCCCCAAATCTAAAACATATAACCATAAAACTCTGTCTCCTGAGCTCCAATCTTCTTTCACCAATTGCCTATTGGACATTTCAAACTGAATGTCCCTTAGATATCTTAAACTCAACATTTCCAAAACTGAACTCATTTCCCCAACATTTTCCCTACAAATCTTCCTCTTCTAAGCTTCTCAATTACTGCTGAGGACACCGCCATCCTCCCAGTGATCTAACCTGCCAAACTCAATGTGATCCTCAACTCCTCACTCTCACTCACCCCACACTTCGAGTTGGCTGCCAGGTCTTATCATTTCTCTTGTTCAGCCATTTCTCAGTAGTGTCTGACTCTTCATGATCCCATTTGGGGCCATCTTCTACTGGAGTGGTTTGCTACTTCTTTATTCAGCTCATTTTACAGATGCAGAAACTGAGGCAAACAAGGGTAAGTGACTTGCCTAGGGTCACACAGCTCACACAGTAAGAGGCTGAGGCTGGATTTGAACTCCAGAAGATGAGTCTTCCTGACTCCAGGCCCAGCACTCTATCCACTGAGCCACATAGTTGCCCTTTATCATTTCTACCTTCACAATATCTTTCCCATACATCTACTTCTTTTTATTCACACAACCACAACCCTTATATAGGCACCCATAATCTCTTACCTCACCACTGTAATAGCCATTTGGTTTGTCTCCCTACCTTAGGTCTCTCCTCACTGCAGTCCATCTTCTATTCAGCTGCAAAAGTGATCTTCCAAAAGCACAGGTCTGGCCATGTCACCTTACTACTCAATAAACTCCAATGACTCCTATTCCCTCAGGATCAAATTTAAATCGTGTGTTGGCTTTTAAAGATCTTCATAACCTGGACCCCTTCCTACCTTTCCATTCTTCTTATACTCTGTGGTCTAACAATACCAGCCTGCTTGCTGTTCCTTACACACAAGCATACAGTCCCATACTCCATGCTTTTTTACCCATACCCTGGAATGCTTTTGCTCCTTACTCTGCCTCTAAAACTTGGATTAAATCTCACCTTGTGCAGGAGAACTTTCCTGGTCTGGTCCTCCCTACTGCTACTGCCTTCCTCCTGAGATTATCTCTCATTTTAAATAAATAAAAGAAAGCATATGCATTACGCAAATATAAATTATTAATATTAATAAATATATTCATGATTAAATATATACATATATGATGTTAATTAATAAATATAAATATATATATATAAATTATTAGCATGCTATATCCTCTATCAGAATCTGCAGTCCTTGATATCCAGGGCTTATAAGGTACAGTGTTTGGCACACAACAAGTGCTTAAAAATGCTTTTTTGATTGACTGACAAATCCAAAATTACATTTGAAGTCCAGAGAAAAAGGCTTCCTTTCTCACATGGCCAAGAAAGTTAAGAAAAATAACTAGTACTCACATCAAGGGTGGAAGTGTGGCAGAAGAGGCAGACGAGGGGCAGTAGCAGGGGGAGGAATAGCATTTAGATAGCACTTTAAGGTTTTCCAAGCATTTTACATACACTATATAATGTGATTCTCACACTACCCTGTGAGGTACTACTACTGTATCTATTTCATAAATGACAAAACTGAGGCAGCAAAGATTAAGTGACAGCAAGTCAAGTGTCTGAGGCTGAATTTGCACTCAGGTCTTCCTAACTCCAGAGCCAGTATTCTATTTACTGCGCTACCGAGGTAGCCCTATAATTTGAATGGAGATATAGATGGCATGCTTATCAAATTTTTAGATGACATGCAAGTTAAAAAAGAGAAGGTACTAGATGATAGAACTGGGATCTGAAACTATTTCAATAGACTGGAATGATAGCCTGAACCTAGAAAAATGAGGTTTAATAGGGATATGTGTAAAACAACACACTTTTAATTTGAAAATATCACTGTATAGTAACCTTGAGCAAGTTACTTAACCCTGATTGCTTAAAAAAAAAAAGAAAAGAAAATATAACTGTCTAAGTAAAGGATGAGGAAAATGCATGTAAAACTTATGGAAGAAAACAAAGACCTTTGACTTTAAGCAGACTGCAAGTTTAATATATGAATCAACAGTATAACTTGGCAGCCAAAAAGCCTAAATCATTCTTGACAGGGGGAGAAAGGAAGGGAGGGAATAAGCATTTATAAAGGGCCTATTATGTGCCAGGCACTGTGCTAAGTGCTTTCATTTGATCCTCACAACAAGCCTACTAGGTAAGTATGGTTATGATTCCCATTTTAAAGTGGAAGAAACTGAGTCCCACACTTGAACTCAGATCCTCCTGACTGAGTCCAATGCTCTTTGTACTGCACCACCTAAAGCTGCCTACACATGTTGATGAGTCTCCCAACACTAGGGGTCTTTAGGCTAGGTGACCCCTTATTAGGCAGATTATAAAGGAGATTCCTTTCACAGGTATGGAGACTCTGATGTATGTGATCTCTAAGGTGCTCTCAGCGGTGAGTTAATGGTATTCCTATTGAGGGGAGGCCCAGAACCAACTGGACAGGAGACAGTTTATTTTAAGCCAGTTCAAACTCAGAGGAGTAAACAACTGTAGTCATTTCAGTCATGTCTAACTCCTCGTGATTCCATATGGGGTTTTCTTGGCAAAGATACTAGAGTGGTTTGCCATTTCCTTCTTCAGCTCATTTTACAGATGAGGAAACTGAGGCAAACAGGGTTAAGTGACTTGCTCAGGGTCACACAGCTACTAAGTGTCTGAGATCAGATTTGAGTTGAAGAAATGGAGTCTTCCACTCTATGGGCTATGGTGCCACCTAGCTGTAACTTACCTATTCCGTGTAGTTTATAGTGATAGGATTCCTACATGTTAATAGTAAAATCGTTTGTACACTTCAAACAATAGTGCATGCAATACACAAAAGTGGTCACTGAGTGAATCAGGGTGGAGATGGAGGGAAGGGGAAAATTCAAAGGTATAATTTTAGCCTTTAGAACAAAAATCCCCAGTGTCTCAATGAGTAACAGCAGGAATAATAATGATAATAACAAAATCATGTAGGTACTAAAGGCATTTTTATTTTTACGTCTACTTTAAGTCACCCAGACAAGTTTAGGGACAGCCGAGAACAAGCTTATCATAGGAGTTCTGGAGGGGTTTAGTTCTCCCTTGCCCATTTATGCCTCACATTTAGTCAAGATCCCCTGAGTGGAGGTGTCTGGGTCTAAGAATCTAGCTAGAGAATGAAAGCTACATTGCCCTAGTAGCCATTCAGAGTCACTGGATATCTGGTTCTTTCTATTTGCCCTTTGGTTTCTGTTACAGCCTTGGAAAGGTACTATTCCTTTGGAAAGGTACCATACCTGATCCCTGGTTATGGAAAATTAACTTTGCTAATACTCTGGTAGTTGAGGCTAGGGTTCGGACATTTCCCAGCACAGAGAGAACAAAGTAATTTTCTGCTCATGAAAGCTTCAGACTCAGATATAAGTAGAGATAAAGATTCAGGAAGAGGAAGGACAGTGAGGGCCCATGGAATTCTAAGCATGACTCACCTTCACTGGAATGGTAGGAAATGAGTAAATCAGACTCACCCTATACATACAAGGTAAGTGAAGCTGGAAAGAAAAGAATCCCTTGTCCTTTAAACACTGTCTAAAGCCTAGATGCTAGCAGTAATTGGAAAATAGCAGTAGGGATGCAGAGATACAAGAGAACATTTTGAACCCAAGGGGCTTAGTAATAGCAGCAGTTAGCACTATAATTGTCTATACCAAATAGGCCAGGCAAGAACCCAAAGGTGAATGCAAAGAGAAAACTCAACATATCCAAATCTGAGTTCATTATCTTTCCTCTCAAAACCTCCTCTCTTCCTAACATTCTATTACTATAGAGGGTCCCACTATCCACATCGTCATTCAAGCTGGTAATTGGTGTGATCTTCAACTCTTCCCTCTCATACCCCACATATCCAATATGGTGCCAAGTGTCCACTCACACAACAGCCTCCCCCCCCCAACAATGAATTTCCTCACCACCTCCATGCCTAAACTATTGCAATAACATGCTGGTTAGTTTCCCTAACTCCAGTCTCTCCCCATTCAAATCCATCCTCCACTCAGCTACCAAAGGGATCTTCCAGAAGCAAAGATCTGCCCACATCACATCACCTCCCCTCTCCAACTCAATCAATAAACTCCATTGGCTCCCTATTACCTCCAAGAATCAAACAGAAAAATCATTACAGACTGGCTTATCCAGTCTTCTTACACTCTCTTCTCTTCATGGCCTTCTTTGATATTGCCTGGACACAACAGTTCTTCCAAATTCCATACCTTTTCACTGGCCATTCCTCATTTGTTTAGTGCTCTCTGCTCCTTGGCTTTCCTAGCTTTCTTCAAGGCTCAGTTCAAATCCCACCATCTGCAAGAAATCTTTAGGAGTCTATTTCCCCCTCTCCACTGCTAGTGTCTTCCCTTTAAGATTACCATCCTTTTATACTATGGTTTTTATGTACATAGCTGTTTAAATGTTGCCTCCTCAATTGGAAGTGGGCACCTTGAGGGCAGCAACCATGTTTTTGCCTCTCTTTGTATGGTTTGGGCTTATCACATTTCCTGGAACATATCAAGTACTTGAAAAATGCTCACTGACTTTTCACCTAGATCCTAAAGACCTGGATTCAAGTTTCCTCATCTGGAAAATGAAAGATTGAACTAAATGAGCTGTAAAGTCTCCTCAAGCTTTAAATATTTTAATACCTCTAGATTACATAAGGTTATTGTTGAGTAGTTTCCAGGGATTTAAGCCATTGCAATTTCCTTTCCCTCTGAATAAAAATGTAAACAGTGTAATTTATTCAGGCAAATGCACTTTTGCCCTTTGGGTCCCAACTGGTGATAAGTCCTCCCAACAACAGCCCCCATGCCTGGCATGACAAAGTTGATTGGCACTTTAGTCTACACAGGCACCTTAACACCAACAGGAAATAACCCGTCTCCACAGACTCCTTGAATGTCTGTGTATTCCTGTATTACAATAGTTTACCTAGAGAGTAAAGTAAAACATTTAAACAGAGTGAACAGAAAACAATGTGGTAATCATTCATTTATTTCCTTTAGTGGTAATTCAAAGGGCATGGGAGAAGGTTGGGACATCTAGACACTAGTTTCTTGCAAAATGGCTTGAATAACCTTGTGACCCTTTTTGTTGTTGTTTAGTCAAGTCTGACTCTCTATGACCCCATTTGGGGTTTTCTTGGCAAAGGTATTGGAGTGGGTTGTCATTTCCTTCCTCACGTCACTTTACAGAAAAGGAAACTGAGGCAAGTAGTGTTAAGTAACTTGCCCAGGGTCACATATCTAGCCTGTCTCTGAAGTCAGATTAAACTCACAAAGATCAATCTTCCTGACCCCAGGTCCAGCACTCTATCCACTTTGCTGCCTGCCTGACGCATGCCACTTAGCTGCCCCTGGACAGGAAATATCTCAACAATCAATGGTAACTCATCCCGCGTAATTCCCATAGCCTCTATTTAATATTTTAGCCTCATAATTCTTGTCTATACCACATAGCTTCTCCCTTAGGCTTCCCCCATATCCCTGAAGGGTAGTATTTATGGCTTAATAAAAACAGCACAGGGCAGCTAGGTGATTCAATGGATAGAGAACCAGCCCTGGAGTTAGGAGGACCTGAGTTCAAATCCAGCCTCAGACACTTAACACTTAACTAGCCATGTGACCTTGGGCAAGTCACTTAACCCTAATTGCCCTGCCCTCCCCCCTCCAAAAAAAAATTAAGCAAAAAAATAAAAATAAAAACAGGACAATGTTGATCCCCATTTCTCATCTCCAAGCCATGGGTGCCCTGGCCTAGCTAGAGTAGAACTGGAGAGGTAAATTCTTGACAACTTTCCTGGTAACATGTAAGGACAATTTCAGAGCCAATAAACTGTGAGTTTCAACACCACTCTAAGAGGAGGTGTAAGGGATTCCATCCAAAGGACACCAGAAGTACCTACTCAGTCAAATCAGCATAAAAAATGTATTAAGTACCTACAAAGTCAAGGGACTGTCTCCCCTGGGCAGTGGGATATAAAAGAAGCATGAAACGAGATCCCATCCACAAAGGAATTTAAATTTTAGTTTGTGAGATAAAATAGAGCTCTTAGTGAAAAGTTAAACAGCAATAAAATATTTAAATAACAGCTCACAATAATAAAAGAGATCACTGTGAAGTGGTAGGTGGCTAATGGCCAAATGAGTCATGTAGAGCAGCAGTTCTCAAACTTTTTGGTATCAGCACTCCTTTGCCCTCTTAATGAGGACTCCCAAGAAACTTTTGTTGTTGTGATGTATATCTGTCAATATTTACAGTGTTAGAAATGAAGCTTATTATGAAAATGGTTCTGACCTGTGGACACCCTGAAAGGTCTTAGGAACCACCAGGGGTAATCCAGGGATTACATTTTGAGAATTGTTGGTATAGAGGAAGGGGAGATCATTTAAGAATGGGGTGGTCAGAGAAGGCTTTGCAGAGGAAACAGGATTTGATTGGTCCTGAAAAATCTGGTAGGATCTAACAGGATAAAAAAGAATCAGGAAAGTATTCCAATTGAATAGAATGGTGTGACCAAAAGCATAGAGGAAGGAAAGCACAAAGCATATTCAGGAATAAAAAAAGTAAATTGGCTTAGATTGGAATTAGGAGACCAACCAACTGAGAGGCTATTACAAAGAGTCCAGGGTTTAAGTCCCCCTTAAAGGGGAAGGACAGTATAAGAATAAAAAGAGGCTAATTTAAGAAATTGGGGGAGGGGCGGGAATTAATTGGAATTGGTGATAGACTCTTACATGTTAGATATAGTTGGGTATGAGGGAAAGAAGACATTGAAGTTGAATCTGAGATTTTGACACTAGGTAAGAGGTAGCACAATTAAAAAATAAGGAAAGAGTGGTACTGAAGAGGAGAATGCCAAGTTCAACTTTTAATTAGAAGTAGCAAAAGAACTTCTACATTAAGATATCCAACAAGGACTGGAAACACCTGTCTCACATAAGAAATAAGGATTAGAGGATAAGGATTTGGGAATCAATTACATAGAAGTAATAGATAAAGCTGTGGAATTGGGAGCAAAAAATTAAAGACAGAACCTTGAGAGAAGACACATTTAAGGGACAAGAGAAAGAAGAGCTGATATGGAATGAAGATGGAAATCTCCCGAGGCAAGTAGGAATGAGGTTAAGTGGTTTCTTGGTTTGTTAGTATGTATGCTAAAGGAGAGGGTAGAGAAGAAGAATTTGAGAGAGGTAAAAAAGTCATTAAGAATAGTAAAAGCAGGGTCAGGTGGTGCAGTGAGTAGAATATAGACCCCGGAGTCAGGAGAACCTGAGTTCAAATGTGACCTCAGACACTTGACACTTACCGGTACTAGCTGTGTGACCTTGGGCAAGTTACTTAACCCCAACTGCCTTGCCTTCCCCCCTCTCAAAAAAAATTATTGTTGAATTGGATCCAGGGCAGCAGAAAACTTGACAGTAACTGATTTTTTAATGGGTAGCAGTACATACAGACTGTGCTTAAAATGATGAGAAAAAAAGTTGATATGACCCCAACTTAGCATTGGGGATTGGGGAGAAAGTTGACCTTCCATTTATTCCTCACCTGTGAAATCTGAGAGGGATGAGGAAAGTAAGAAATAGGAAAAGGTAGCAGTTTCTGTTAGGGAAGGGGAACAGAAAGGATGGTTAAATGAGAGGGAAATCTTTTGGGACTACTCCACCATCCCATTTCAGATACATACAAAGATGGTGGCATCCTTGAGTTTGCCATCACTTACTTGTTCCACTTTCATAGTAATGAATTCTGATATATCTTTATCTGCTCATAATCTTTCTTTTTTTATTTTTAGTTTTCAACATGCACTTCCATAAGTTTTACATTTTCTCTCTCTTCCTCTCCCCTCCCTCCCAAGACAACTTGCAATCTGATATGAACTCTACACATACATTCTTTTCTTTATTTTCTTTTTTTCTTTAATTAAATTTTGTTTATTTTTAGTTTACATCATTCATTTCCACAAGATTTTGAGTCACAAATTTTCTCCCCATCTTTCCCCTACCCACCACTCCAAAACAGTGATCCCACTGAATATCCCCTCCCCCATTCTGCTCTCTCCTATATTCTCCCCCATCCCCTCTCCAACTTTCCAGTAGGGAAAGATGGATCTCTATGCCCCAGTGCCTGTATATCTTATTTCCCAGTTGCAATACAATACATTCTTCTTAAATACATTTTCACGTTAGTCATGTTGCATAGAAGAATTATAACGAATGGGAAAAAGCATGCTCATAAGCTTTCATTCCATTTTTTCTATCTGCTTTACAACCTCTAACCCAGTCCTTCCTTTTCACCAAGATCGCCAGTTCCTCCACCTGAGTTTTTTTCCTAGGCTATCACCCCTGCACTGATTATACTCTTCCCTTCCCTGCCTTAACTCTTTGGGGAGCCAGTTAAACCTCACATTATCCTTTTCTCTTGGGTCCTTTGCCCTTCGATCCTATCAATGATCTTGCTTCATCAAGTGCTATTCTTGGATTGCTCCATTGCCTTCATTCCTATTCACATGCTGCTGAATGAAGCTGGAAAAAATCATGAAGTTGTACTTACTGGATCCACTGCAAATCCATGCTATGTGATCTGGGCACTCATTGAGGTAAGGCAATCCTTTCCTATCCCCTTCATTGATGCACTATCCCAGTCACCACAGCAACCTTTCAAAATCTTTTCATCCCTCCTCAAACCTCTGATGGCTCATTCATTCCCCACTCTCTCAGCTAAGAACTTTATGTCATATTTCACTGAAAAAATTAAGGCCATTCACCCACAGCCTCCTTTTCTCTTCCCCTCTCCTTCATCTCACATCACTCAGGTACTTTCTCACGCTATTTCATCTTGCCAAGATAAACTTTCCCTCTCCATGCACAAGTGATGCCATTCCATCCCATCTTCTCCAAAAGATTGCTTTTTTTAATTACTACTCTCTAACTCAGTGATGTCAAACTCCAATAGAAATGGTGAAGGCATATTGATTTAGGAAAACACAAATGAGCATTATCTACTCTGTATTGTATTTTTATTTATCGTGTTAAACATTTCCCAATTACATTAATTAATCTGATCCAGAGTTTGATACCTCTGCTAATTAATTATCAGTCTTTACTTGTCTACTGGTTGCTTTTCTTCTATTCACAAACATGATAATGTCTCCCCCCCAAAAAAATAAATAAATGAAAACCCTTCAACTGCATGTCCCATAATTATCTCAAACTTAACATGCCTAAAACAGAACTTATTATCTGTTCTCTAAAACCCTCCCTTAGCACTGGGGAGGCCACCGTCACCTCTGTAGACCAAGTCCAAATGTTGGCATCATCTTTGACTCCTTTGTCTTATACACCCCACATATCAATCCATTGCCAAATTGTGTCATTCCTACCTTCACATCTCTCGTCTAAGACCCCTTCCCTCCATTCACACTGCCACAATCTTCATCACCTACAGCCTATGCTACTTACTATAACAGTCTTCCAAATTGGACTCCTTGCTTAGAGTTTCTTTTCATTCCAATCCTCCACTCAGCTGCCAAAATGATTTTCCTAAAGCACAATCTGACCATGTCATTTTGCCTTACTCAATAAATTCCAGAGGTTCCTTATTACTTCCAGGATCAAATTGAAAATCATCTGTTTGGCATTTAAAGCTCTTCACAACATGGACCCTTTGCAATCTTTTTACTGTTTACTCCCCTTCATGCACTCTAAACCCAGCCTGGCTGTGTCTCGAACACAAACACTCAATCTTCCATCTTGAAACTTTTGTACTGGCTGGGATTCTACCTTCCCCTCTTAATCCTTGGCTTCCTTCAATTAGATAGTAAGCTTCATGAGGGCAGGGACTATTTTTTTACATTCTTTTGTATCCCCAGCACCAAGCAAAGTGCCTAGTATACAATTAGGCACTTAGTAAATGTTAAATGATTGAATGCCATCTTCTGCAGAAGACATTTTCCCAGATCTCCAAACTGCCAGAGGCATCTCCTTTAAGATTACCTCCCATCTCTTCTGTATTTATCTTATACATACCTATTCCTTTACATGTTTTCTCCACTAGAGGATGTAAGCTTCTGGGGAATAGGGACTGTTTTTGGCTTTTCTTTGTATACTCAGTGCTTAGTACGGTACCTGGCACACTGTAAGCCCTTCATAAATTCTTGTTCACTTATTACATATACTGCCATACTCAACTAATGTACTGGTTTTACTGAGCTGTTCCTCCCTTCCCCCTTTCTTTTTTATTCTTTGTTAAAAGGAATGGCTTACTAGGTGGGGGAAGGAAAAAGAAATTGGAATTTGGAAATGAAGGAAATATAAAAACAAGATATCCATAAAGAAATTTTAAAAGATCTAGAAAAGAATCTGGCCAGGGTCCCTGAACCCAAAGTTAGCCTTTATTTAGTAGAGCCTACATAAAGTACATATAAGCTTACCTTGTGAACTTATCTACACTTGGATACCAAACTCCTTTTGTCTTATAACTTATCATTATCATTATTAGAATATACTTATGTAGTGCTTTGCAGGTCATAAAGTACTTAGATTGTTATCTCATTTGGTCTTCATATCAATCCAGTGAGGCAGGTACTATAAATATTATTATCCCTAATTTAAAGATGAAATTTTTTTTTTCTTAAAGCAATTGGAGTTAAGTAACTTGCTCAAGGTTACACGGCCAGTTATTTGTGCATGGGTGCTAAGTATCTGAGCCCGGATTTGATCCCCAGGTCATCCTGACACTGGGGCCAGTGCTCTTACTCGCAGAGCCACCTGGCCACCCCTAAAGATGATGAAATTGAGAACAATATAGGCTAAGTGACTTGCTCAAAATCACAAGAATATTAAATGACAGCACTGGGATTTAAACCTAGACCCTCTGATTTCAAGTTCAACATATTTTCAACAGTAGGTACCTTTCCACATTTGGTACCGCATTCATAGTCAGAAGAAACATTCTTGCCTGTCACCCATTAGGAGCAAATTAACAACAGCCTGAGGGAATTCTGGGAGAAACACCTTATGTGACCTCTTCTACATTTTCAGCAGGCCAAGGGGGCACAGGAGATGAAACAAGGTCAAAAAGGAAATAAGGGGCTTATACTTTTGCCCTTGCTTTACAAAGTTCTGCATGGTACTAGAATCATGGTCCCAAAACAACATGGTTTGCACAAGATGACATTACAACAGCATCCCTCATCCCCATTTTCCCAACTCCAGGACATCTGTGTGTGTGACTGTGTCAGTGGCTGAGCTGGAGGCACACTAATTCACATGTGGATCCTCCTAAAATTCAAGGTTGGGGATAGGAAGGTGGGATAGCTGAGGCTGCTCAGACTAGAGGCCAGTGAAGAATCCAGTTGTTGAACTTCTCTGACGTGGATATAAAAAAGCATCTGAAACTGGACCTTCAAACATTCCCAGAGTTCTAGCATTAGGAAGGGAGACAGGGAAAGAATAGAGTCAAACTGAGTTTAAAATAAAATCCTTCCTTACAAGCAGTTTAGTCAGTGGTGCTGCCCACCTATGCAAGGAAATAGCTTATAGAAATCTCCCTGCCCAATTCTTTCCCATGAAAAAGGGACAAATCTGGGCAGCTAGGTGGCGCAGTGAGTAAAGCGCCGGCCCTGGAATCAGGAGGACCCGAGTTTGGTTCCAGCCTGAGACACTAAACACCCACACACACAAAAAAATACTAGCCCTGTAACCTTGGGCAAGTTACTTAACCCCCAATTGCCCTCTAAAAGGCAAAAAAAAGGGACAAATGTCAGCACCACCAAAAATGCTTACATTTTGTCCAACAAGAGAAGAACATCATGATATATCCAACCTAACTGTTATGTGCTAGGCCCTAAGGTGGTATTCAGTAAATCCCTCTCAGGGATAAAGTATCCCAGAATCCTTCTAGTACCCCAAACCCATGTTCATGGATGAGCACAGAATAGCTTCTGTCTGATATGTCTGGAAGTAAGCTACATGAGTATGTTGCAATATTTGCCACCACCAATTCACCAATTTTGTCTCTAAGGCATGATCCTTTGCCCAGCTGCTCAACAGGCTTACCAGCCTAGGGCAAGTAACAGCTGTCCCAATGGAAAATTCCCCACTTACAGATACCCAGCTCCAAGTACCCATTTCACACTAGCTCTTGGAACAAGATAAAACTGCACAATTTGTAAAAGCCACAGAGGCGGTCTAACAACAAAGAAAAAATGAGAAGGAAAAAAAAGATTCCAGTGATCTGCTGGGAAAAGTCCATTCCTTCATGTCTCAGCAGCCCAGTCATCTCACTCTTATGACTCATTCTCAAGCCATAGAACAGCAACTAATTTCAGCCCAGTGACAGCTTCCTGGGGAAAGGACTTGACTGGGGGTGGCAGGCAGAAGGAGCCAGCTGGCTTTTAGGTTTGCAAAACAGGCCAAAACCAGGTTCTTCCCAAATCAGTGGCCACTGGCTCTCCCAGGCACTTACCCAACAAATCTTTCCCAGGCATGTGCTCACTGCAGAATTATCAGAGGGAAGGTTCTTTTGTCCTTACCACAACCCCCCCCCCCCCCCATCAACAATGACCCAACAACTGCTCTCCCTCCCAACCCTGAAGCCTTGAAGAATCTTGAAGGCATATCTGGAATTTGTGTCCTAAGCATACCTTAGAAACTTAATGAATGGGAAATCATAATCAGAGTAATACCAAGAAACCAGAGTTTAGAGAAACCATACACTGGTACCCTTTCTGTATTACAACAGTATCTTCCCAACCTTCCTCCCTACCACAGAGTCCCTTTTTGGATGCTCCTCAATTGTCCTTGACAATGGCCTAGAAATGAAGTAGAGGATAATAAAGCTGGATCATAGGAACATCATAAGGATCATAGGAACAGAGATTTAGAGTTGGAAGGAATCACAGAAACCATAGAGTTGAATCCCTTCATTTCATAGATGAGAAAAATGAGTACCAGTCTTATAGGTAGTAAGTAAGAGAGCCAAGATTATACAATAAAGGAACAGAACAGTTTTGGGGGGTGGGGAGGTAGGGAACCCTATTCATTTTTCATTACTGCTTATGGAGAAGCACAGCTCAGTTATAAAGCCATAGAACTGGAATGAACCTTTGAGATTGATGTTTGGAAACAGATTCAAAGAGGTTCAAAGTGATTGGTCAAAGGTCAAGCAGCAAAAGGTCACCCAGTAAAGTCTGGACTAGATTCTAGGTCTACTGATTTCCAGGCTGGAACTCTTGTTTTTGAAAATGAACATGGCAGCAGATCTAAGCAATCCTATATCACAGAATGTCATTTATTTAAACAAATGGCTCAGTGAATTTAGGGTAGGTTTTGTTTTGTTTCATTTTTGCCAGATGAGTGATTTCTACAGGTAGAGCGCTCCCAGGGAGGAATTTCCCTCTTCCCAGGGGCACATAGCCAGTATGTGTCAGAGGCTATACTTGAATCCAAGTTTTCTCCCACTCAGAGGCTGGCTCGCTATAGCTACCAACCATACTGACTCTCATCTTGGTAAGTTTTTAAAAGAAATGGAGAATTAATCATTTGCCAAGATAATGTATTTTAATTTCATGAAAGTTGGTCTGGAGTCTTGGTTAGGCCTTTTTGTTGATGCACAATCATAGAATGTTAGAGCTAGGAAACTGAGTGAGTATCCAACCTCTCCCCATCCTCATTTCCACTCCTAATCCCATCTGAATTTCCCTTCCCTTCTCTGTAAAATAGGTGAGATTGGTACCAGAATCTCTTGAGTTCCCTCCCAGTCCTAACATTCTTTGAGTTCTAGCCCATTACCATCACATTTCGGAGTAAGAAATCAAGTCAACAAGCATTTATTAAGCCTCTACTATGTGCTGGGCAATGTGTTCATCGCTAGAGATACAAAAAAGGGCAAAAAAACAGTGCCTGCTTGCGAGGAGTTTGCAGTCTGATAGGGGGAAAACAACGTGCAAAAAAAATGTAGAAACGAGAAATACATGGGGTAAATACCTCAGAGGGAAGGTCCTAATACTAAGAACTGGGAAAGGTTTCCCATAGCAGGTGGGACTTTAATTGAAACTTGAAGGAAGCCAGGGAAGCCAGAAGGTAGCGATTAGGAGGGCATGGGAGACAGGCAGTGAAAAATGCCTGCAATCAGGAGTCTTATGTGAGGAACAGCAAGGAACATGGGCAGTGGAGGTGGCAGAAAGTAAAGTGTAAGATAACTGGAAAGATAGGAAGGGGCCAAGTTATGAAAGGCGTTTAAAGTCAAATGGAGGATTTTATATTTGATCCAATGGGAAGGTGACATGGTCAACTTGGGCTTTAGGAGGGTCAATTGGACAGCTGAGAGGATCTTGGGCTGTAGGAGAGAACAGAAAGGGAGACCAACCATCTTCAAAGAATCCAGGTGTGAAGTGATCATGGCCTGCATCACAGTGGTGGCAGTGGCAGTCTATTATGAGAGATGGTCTTAAGGCAGAAATGACAGGACTTGGCAATAGATTAGCTGGGGGGAGGAGGGGAGAGAGAGTGAAGGGTTGAAGATGAAGTAGGCATATGCCCACTACTCTTTTGAGATAGCCTATGCTTTTAGAATCTAGAGCTGGGCTTGCAAAGTAAGCCCGCATTTACATTTTTAAAAAAAGTTCTACTGTACTTATACATGTAAAAACCATAGTTTGCTGACCCCTGGTCTAGAGTAAGGGGACCAGCAGTTAGCCCATTCAATTTTATTTACCATCCTGGACCCAGGCCCTCACTATACATCTATAGAAAACCTTACTCTCCACTTCTCCACCAAGATGTGTTTGGTTAGGCGATTTGCTGTATACCTCTGTGCATATACCTCTGTCAGCAACTACAGCTGGCTCACATCACCAGGCTCAAACATGGAAAGCACAAATAGGTTTCAATACCAGCTGTTGCCCTCCACCCTGACTGCGTGGCTGCCTCGCCTCCCTGTGGTCTTACTTGTAGGGAGAGAAAGCACAGAGACACATATACAGAAGCCCCTGTCAGCAGTGCCCAGAGCAGCGTCCCTTGCCAATCTTAACACTAACTCTAGGCATGCGTTCCAACTTTGAATAAATGACCTATCCCTCAGAAGGATACCTGAGGCAATACCTTCCCTTGGCCTCTGGGACAGATAAATAAGAAACAGACATTGACAACCACTAACCAACAACCAAAGGAAACGCAACAGTAGTCAGTGCTTCCCATACTGACGGTGAATGCCTGAAAAATTTGGGATGCCTGAATCTTTCATCTCTTCTCACTTCCTTCAAGAGCCCTTAAATTTCCTTTTTTGCCTTTCTTTGTCAATTTGGGATCGATGAAAATTATTTACTCATTCCCCACCCCCGGCCCCCCAGGCATCCAAACATACGTGTGTTCCATCAAATCCCATGATGCTTTCTGAGTAGATTCCCCAAAACTGCCACAAAACTTTCTGTGCTGTTTTCGGATTATTTCTGATGCCACATATCTCAAGGTGATCACAGTTTCTACACTGTACAACCCCCACTCCCATAAAAAATATTTTTTTTCCACCTAAGGCTGTCCCCATCCCTCTCACCATAGGCAAAAAAGCCCTTCCTACTGGGAAGAGACACATAGGCCCTGGTTGGGGCAACAACAGCCTTATCTCCTGTAATCAGGGTCCCCAAAAAAGAACATAAATGCTATTTCACAGAAAAGAACAAGACGACCTTGAAAACAGATCTTGACAAACAGCAAAAAGGCAAACCACAAAGACAGGCAGACCAACGGACCAACCAAACTCACAATTACAAAGCTCCCCCCTTCCGCCTCTCCCCAGTCCCAGAGTTAACAGTCTCAGCCTTCACTGTCCTCTCAGGACTCAGTGTGGCAGATTGGAAAATGAACAAGAGAATAAACGAAAGGAAGAAGCAGGTCTCAAATGAAATCCAGACGCTGAAAAAAGCTGCGTGCCCCACCTTCACTCCCCAGCCCCCTCCCTCTGGAATGACACTGAGTCCAGAAAATTTGGAAGGATCAAGAAGAAATGCAAAAAAAGTTTTTAGAAAAATGAATTAAACTGACCCTCAGCTGCTTCTTTCCTTCAACTTCAGTGCTGTGAGTCAAAGGGATGGGGGAAGGGGAAGAAGTAATAAATGGGAGGGTAGCGGGGGGAGTTGATTGCCTACCTGTGATCCGGTCTCTCTCCATTACTACAGGATATATTTAGCAGCAGCAGAAGTATCAAGGCCTTCCCTTTTTTTAGAGGCGTCCCTTTTCTCACCTCCCACTCCCTCCCTCTTTCTGCCTCCTCCTCTTCCTCCTCCTCCTCCAAAACAGCTCTTTGTCTGGTCTAATTTCTTCAATCTGTTGCAATCATGAATGCATACAAATTACCACATTTCCATGTGCTGATCATATGTTTGTGCTCTAAACTGAAGTAGCATTGTCTCTTTGAAACAGTAGAAAAAAGAAGAGGAAGAGAAATAAAAAGGGGAGAAGGGGCTGGACATATGACCTGAAAAAAAATCCAGCAGCCCCCAAATAGTCCACCCCACGCAGGACTACTGTAAAGTCCAAGTTTTCCCTGAGATGATCTTAAAGCTACAGCCTGCAGTTTCTGGTGCGCATGCCTTTTTTTTTCTCCACACCTCCCCTCCTTCCCTCCCTCCTTCTTTCCCTCCCTCCCCCCACCAGTGGCTTGAGTCTCAAAGCTTCTTTTTAATATCCACCAGGAGATGCTTAAGTTAGCTTCTTGGAAACCAACACACAGAATCAAATTCCTAGTGACTTCCCAGGGCCTTTCATTTTCCTCATCCCATGTTATTGTGATTTCCTTTGGTTTAAGTGTTTTTAAAGCCTAGATCCTGCTTCTCTGCTTTTTTCTCCCCTTTCCCCACAGCCTTTCTGCCTTAGCCAGGTCTGGCATTTCAGCCCCTATGAGAAGTAGCAGGTTGCCTCTTCTCTCCACGTTAAAGAGAGGGTGACAACACCGTTAGTTACACCTGCCTGATAGAAAAACATCTAGGGGCAGTCATCTACTCCCTTAGGAACTTCCCAGTACCCCACCACCAACCTCCCCAATTGCCCTGTGGTGACAAGAGGGATCAGGAAAGTCTCCACCCATCCCAAGAGCCTGAGACTTCCTGGAAGATTCCTACCCAACCAACATGAGTCATTGTGTCTCCAACTGTCCCTTGGGAAAACATTCAATTTCTTCCAGCTGTTTACCCTCCTCCTCCTCCACACACATACTCAAGCAGTCACAGGGCACACAATGACAGGGGAGGGGGAAACAGAGAAGAGGGTTCGGAGTAATCTTTTCCAATTACCTGGGGTGCTGGGGACTGATCACCTGCTCTGATATCAGGAATTTGCTGGCATCACAGATGAAAAACTGATGGTTGTGCATAGATTAAAAGAGGTGAGAAAGAAAGGCTAGGGATGATTAATAGGTTTATTTTTTTAATTTTGCTGGAAGAAAATTCCCTCTGTTCTTTAGCTGTCACCTGGGCATGGACCCTATGACCATCCAAATCCCCCTTCCTCAGGAAAGTTTCATCCATGTTTTCTTCACCCTAAGGGGATACACTTGTGCTAATTCAACTTAGTTGGGAGTCGGTCAAATCTTCCTCCCAGAAGGCTAGAAATGTGTCCCAGGCTCAGTGCTTTTATTTTTTAGATCATTGACCTAGAACTGGAAGATACTTTATAAATCCACTCCCCTCTTTTTCACAAATGAGGAAACCAAGACTCAGATTGAATGGCAGAGCCAAAACTTGAACCCAGGTCTGATGGTTCTAGATCTAGTGATCTTTCTATAAAATCACCCTAACTCTCAGATTCTCAAACATGTGTCTGGAAATCGTTCTTGAACTGTATAAATAAGAAGGACTGATAAGTAGCTTCTGGGTCCCAGAAATGAGTTATGAAAAAAAAAGAATTATGAAAAAACCTCAGAGACCATGTATTTTAAACCCTATCAAATTTCTTCTATAGTAACCTAAAGTCTTCATCCTACACCCATTGGGAACTTCCTAGTAGACTAGTCTCCTGGGGTTTTCTGTGGCTTGTTTTAGGGGAATCATTTAAGTCATTTAGGCATAGACTATTGGCAGTGACTAATTCAGTCAGGGAAAAGCATTTACTGGCCAGAAACATGGGATGGTGGAACACTGCTAAATTTGGAGTCAGAGGACCTGAGTTCATATCTAACCTCAGACACTTACTAGCTATGTGACCCTGGGCAAGTCACTTAGCCTGTTTGCCTCAGTTTCCTCTTATATAAAATGGGGACAATAATAGCATGTGCCTCCCAGGAGTATTATAAGGATCAAATGAAATAAAAATTGTAAAGTGCTTAGCACAGTGCCTGGCACATAGAAAATTCTATATAAATATTTACTATTGTTACTATTAAATTGAGCTCTCTGACCAGTGTGACTTTGGGCAAGTTGCTTAGCCTCCCTGGGCCTCAATTTCCTCATCTGTAGATGAGAAAATTGGGCAAGATAGCCTCATAAGTTTTTCTCAAACTATAAATCAATAATCCTGTGATTTATTCTTGCCTAGACTATTAAAATAACCTCCTAAACCGTCTTCCTGCTATTAGATCATGTCATTCCTTTACTATAAAACCTTACATGGGGAGAAAATTTTAAACTCAGGGGATTGTGGAACTGAATCTTGTAAACTAAAAGTAAACAAACAAATTAATAATGATAAAAAAAATTTTTAAAGAGAAAGTTGGGCAGTTAGGTGACTCAGTGAATAGAGCACCAGTCTTGGAGTCAGGAGGACCTGAGTTCAAATTTGACCTCAGACACTTAACACCTTACTAGCAGTGTGACATTGGGCTTGACCCCAATTGCCCTGCCTCCCCCCCTCCAAAAAGCCAAAAAAAAAAAGTTCAATCTAAAAAAAAAACCTTCCATGGCTCCTCATTGTTTACCCAATAAAGTATAACCTATTGATTTTAGCAATCAATGTCCTCTACAATCCAGCTCCAACCTACCATGTTGCTAGCCTTAGCTCATGCTATTGACTTTCATATATTCAACATTTTGGACTGCTCTCTTTCCTTTCTCAAATGTCCTCCTCCTGTCTTTATGCCTTTGTAAGCACATAGTGTCCCATATCTCATACCTGGAATAGAGTCCCCCTATCTTGGTCGATTTAATAATAATGATAATAATAGCTAACATTCAAATAGCACTTACTATGTCCCACGCACTATGCTATGCATTTTATAATTATTATCTCTGATCCTGACAAAAAACACTGGGAGGTAGGTGCTATCATTTTCCCTCTTTTACAAATGAGGAAATTGAGGTAGATAGTGGTTAAGTGACTTGCCCAGGGTCATACAGCTAGTATGTATCTGAGGCTGAATTCGAACTCAGGTCTTCCAGACTCCAAGCCTCACTCTATCCACCTAGCTGCCCAATAAAAGTCCTTTTTATCCAAATCCTAACTCAGATGCTACCTCTACAATGAGATAGAAGAGCTCAAAAGAAACAAGATATGTGCACATTTAGAGAATCCACCCCAAATGTCCACATGGACTAGTTGTGCCTGACCTGTGGTAAAATATTCCAAGCTCATACTGGTCTGACCAGCCACAGAGACACTGTAACTTGATTCTAACATAGTGATGTCATTTTGGTCCTCGTCAAGGACGAACCAACGAGAATGTAAACCAGCCAACCAAGAACACGTGTCATCTTTACTTAATCCTTAATCCATCCTTAATGCCTAACCATAAGACTTTGTGTATAAGGGAATACATGAAGGACTAGTGATTTCATCAGCATATGAAGTCCCCATGTGAGAACTTCCCCTACAAGTAGAGATCACAATTCATCTCTAACTTAGAACCTTAAGAGAATTCCCCAAAGTCCAGAGAGTTTACATGACTTGCTCATGGTTATAGGGCTACTAGGTGTCAACAGTAGATAAACCCAAGTATTCCTGACTCTAAACCCAATGCTTTATCCTTTTTGTCACATAGCCTTTCACATAGAAGCATTTAATAAATACTGGGTTGAGTTGAAGTGAATTGATGCAACAACCTTTTAAAAAATACATTTTTATTAATATCTTTTGTTTTTATGTTTCTCTACATTTGCTACTATATTCTTCCCCCACCCCACTAGAAGACAATTTCATGTCATGAAGAATTTTTAAAAGAGAAAAAAAAATTAAGCAAAAATAGCCATCATATCAGAAAAAGTTCCTGACATTTCATGCAGTGTTCTATATCCATAGTCATTACTTCTGCAAAGAAACAGGAGGATGTTCCTTCTCCTATTTTTTCTTTGAGGGCAAAGTTGGCCATTATAAACTCAGTTTCACTAGTTTTGTTGATATTCTTTCCTTTTATATTGTTATAGTCATTGTGTATACTGTTTTCCTAGTTCTTCTTACTTCAATTTGATCAGTTTTGATTAGATTTGATTGATTTGAATCAGTTCACATAATGCTCCTCTATATTCATAATTTTAATTCCTTACAGGACAGTAATCTCAAAAGTTGTATCACAACATTTTAGCTATTCCTCAACCAATAAGCATCTACATTGATTCTAGTTCTTTATTTTCACAAAAAGTATTCCTATAAACATTTTGGTATATATGGAGCCTTTCTCTTTGTCATTGATCTCCTTGGAATATATGCTTAACAGTGTAATACCTGGATCAGAAGGGTATGAACATTTTAATTACTCTCTTAGTATAATTCCAAATTGCTTTCCAAAATGGTTGGACAAATTCACTGGTTCACCAACAATGCATTACTGTTCCATCTTTCCATAATGCCACCCAACATTGATTACTCTCATCTTTGTCATCTTTGCCAATCTTCATGAATCTTCTTTCTTTTTTTCTCTCTTTTTGAAAGGGGGAGGGCAGAGCAATTGGGGTTAAGTGACTTGCCCAAGGTCACACAGCCATGCATCTTCTTTCAACAAGTATTTGTCAAGTGTCCATTATCTGTGCCTATACTCTACATTACTGCCTCCCAGTTTGGAGAAGAATCAAATTGCTAAAATGTTTTAAGGTCACAAAGGATTAGCTGAAGGAGTTGGGGATGTTTTAGCTTGGAGAAGGGAAGAGCTGGATAGCACCATAATATCTATTATAATATTTTGAAGAGCTAACATGTGGGGGCTCAGACTTTTTCTGTTCAGCCCCAGGAGGCAGTCTAAGAACATTAAGCAAAAGTTGCATAGATGCAAATTTGGGCTTGGTTTCAGGAAAAACTATTAGTTCTATTTTTTTTTAAATGGCTGTATCTAGAGGTAGTTGAAAACTTTCAATGAAAGTTTTGAAGTAAAGACTGGAAAACAATTTGTCAGATATGTTGTAATGAGGGTTTTTTCCTCCCCTCGCCCCCTGCCCCAGTATGGAGTAGACTAGATAACTGCTGAGGTTCTTTCAATTCTAACATTCTGTGATACTATCTGTGTCCTAATCTGTATGCCTGGGTCACCTTTGTTTAGGTACCTGGAGTTGCTCGGTCCAGTTATCTTTGCCCCTATCACATATCAAGATCTCCTTAATAAGAATCTCCTTGAATATTACCACAAGCATAAAAAAAATCTTTACTACCTAATCCAAGCTTCTCATTGGTTACCATTGGGGAGGGAAGTGGGATGTGTGAAAAGCAGAGAAGGTCATATTAGAGCCTGAGTCTCTTCTCTGCCCCATCTCTTTCTTTCTTCCCCCTTTCTCCCTATTCTCTGTCCCTTTCCCTCCCTCCCTTTCTCCCTACTTCTCTCTCTTCTCTTCTCTCCTCCTCCCCCTCCCTCTCTCTTCCTCCCTTTCCTCCTCCCTCTTTCTCTCTCTCCTTGCCCTATATCTTCCCCCTCTTATGCTTGTTTCTCCCCCCCCCTTCTTCACCATCATCATCAACATCATCAATCTCTGGCTCTACCTACCAGTATGACCTTGGGCAAGTCCCTTTCTCTCTCTCTGGACATCAGTATCCTCATTTGTAGGATAAAGGAGTTGAACTAGATAGCCTCTAAGATACCTCGTGACTAAAATATTCTCTGACTCTTGGCCCCCAATCCCTCTACTTCAATCCAAAACCCACCAGTGGACACTTGGAACTTCACAAGTGTGTCACAAGGTACAAGATTAGAAAGGGCTGTTTGATATTATATGATGATTTGAAAATCTAGAGATTAGCACAATTCCATTTTCATTGTTTTGGTTATGTAATCACTGAATAATGCCTTGGCTGATTGGTTTTTTTGCTCTATATTTTGGCAAAATGAGAATCCCCCCCCCCCCACCCAGGTTGCCTAAAAATAAGTACAAAGGATAATTTGAAACTAAAAACCCAGCAACAACTGGCTGTCTTCTCTGTGGTAAGCGGAGACCTATGTGAAAGATGGGATGATTTTGAGGGCTAAAAGGGGACTTACAAGATCATCTAGTCCAACCTTTCCCCCTCCATTCAATAGAGAGGGGAAACTAAGGTGATGAAATACCCTGCCTAAGATCACACTGCTAATTAGTGGAAGTCCTGGGACTGAATCCAGTGCTCTTAACTCCCAGTCCAGTGGGGGTTTTTTCCTTAAATAAGATCACTGAATTTGAGATCAAGAAGACCCAAGTTCAAATTCTGCCTCGTACACTCATTTTCTGTGTGACCCTGGGCCTATTATCCTCTCTGTTTCCTCAACCGTAAAATGGGGATAATAATAGCACCTACTTTCCAGGGCTGTTGTGAGGATTAAATGAGATAATATTTATAAAGCAATGGTACACAGTGTTATATAAATGTTAGCTCTCATCATTAGCATCATCATCCTGCCTGGACCCAGGCCTACATGCCACTTTCTGGTCACCATTTCCAAACCCTGCTGCACTCACAAAAGCCTAGCCTAGACATAGATCATGCTCATCTCTGCCACTCAGAATCCTTATTTTCCTTTAAGGTTGAGTTCAGGTATCACCTCCTATATGAAGCCCTTCCTGATTTGTGAAGTTGTTAGTGCCCTTTTCTTTCTTAAATGTGATATCCCCTCTTTTTCCTGTTACTTACCCCAACTCCCACTTCTCAGTAAAATGTAACCTCCTTATGGGCAGAGACTTTCTTTTGTTGTTGTCTCTCTGTCCCCAGCATGTGGTGCAATGCCTTACACAGGACAGGCACATAATAAATATTTGTTGTATAGGTATGAAATGGCAAGCAAAGAAGTACTTAGCACCTTGTTTCAGCTATTTAATTATTTAGCACCCTTTTTCAGTTCAAGTTTCCTTTGAGCCTTGTCCATGATTATATGAAGTCTTTGTTAAGAAACAGAACTTTTGAAACCCACAGTAGGAGGGACTTGCTAATGCAGTAGGAAGGGGCAGAACAGGGAGGAGTTAATAACCATATATAAGGAGAAGCCCAACCTGAAAGAGAGCAGAACTGAGAAGGGGAATGGTTGTGGAGGCTGGCACTCTGTTTATCTGTTCTGTCTGTGTTGATTTTTGTTTGTGGTACTTTGTACAGAAGCCCTGGGACCTTACTGGAAGTCCTGAAAGAGAATTTTCTTGTTATCTTTTTACAGAAGTCCTGGAGGATGGTTTCAGAGGTCCTGGGACCATAGTGATGATGTGTGTTGAGTTATCAGACCTTGTTGGTGGGTCTGTGTTGATTTCACAAGCAGACAGTGAATTGATGATGATGCCAGCAATGTGCATGCATGTTATTGTGGCTCTGTTAAGCTTTGTTTTCCCAGAAACAGAAACTGTGAAGAACTTGAGGTGGACTGGACACTGTGAACTTCAATATGGAACTGGACAAGGAACTGGATGAGGAACTGGACAAGGAGCTAGGAGCTGCCCACCTTTGAATCCAGGTGACAGTTGCATAAATTCAGGCAAAAGCTGGGACCATAGAATCTGAGAGCCAGCCTCCAGTGAAGATGAAAAGACCTCTCCTTGGGTACTTAATGCTGACTGAGTAGATTGTGATACAATGTGACCCTAGGGGTGGAGAACTTTGACCTTTGTATTTTGTGTCCCTTAAGGAGGTTTGCTCCTTAAGGATGATTGAGTTAAGGACTTACTGAATGAGTGTAGTTTGTGTCTTTTAAGAAGGCTTGCTCTTTAAGTATGATTGAGTTAAGGACTTACTGAATGATATCTTTTGTTTAAAACTATGTGGCCACTTTAGTGATATGTTATGTTATAACATTGTGAATGCTGTTACTTTGGTTTCTGTGAATGTTTTGCTTTAGTTTACTGCTGAATAAATACAGAGTTCACTATACCATGTGATCAGAACCTTAAAGCTGTTCACAGAATCAGTCCTCTGGAAAGTTGCTTGTGCTTGGCTTTACAAGCTAGCATTTCTATAGAACTTTAAGGTTTGCAAAGCACTTTGAAAATAGTATCTCATTTGAACCACACGGCAATCCTTGGAGGTAAATGCTATTATTATCCTCACTTACAGATTTGGAAAACTAAAAGAAGTTAAAGGACTTGCCCAGGGTCTCAAATATCAAGTGACTTAGGCTGCATCCAAATTCAGGTGTTTCTGTCTCTATGTCCAGAATTTATCCATCATACTACCTAGCTACCTCTGGATTGAAATGAGCAGGTTGACAATGTAACCAGAAGAGTTTTAAGGACCCTTTACTCATCTTCCCCTGTAACACACAGTGGATGCAATGACATCCATTAAAAATACATTCATACCCCTTCTCAGCAATGCAAGGACCTAAAACAATTAAAAACCACTCATGATGGTAACTCATGATGGTCATCCACATCCAGAGAAACAACTATGGAGTCTGAGTGTAGAGCAAAGCAGATAATTTTCTTTGTTGTTTTGTTTTCTTTATTTCTTTCTCATGGTCTCCCATTTGTTATAATTCCTCTATGCAACATGACTGATGTGAAAATGTATTTAATAGGAATGTATGTGCAGAGCCGAATAAGATTGCATGCTGTCTTGGTGAGGGAGGGGGAGAAAATTCAAAACTTAAGAAAGTGAATGTTGAAAACTAAAAATAAATAAATATTTTTAAAAATACAGACATACCCCATTTTATTGCACTTTGCTTCATTGCACTTGGCATTTTTTTTTTAACAAATTGAAGGTTTGTGGCAACCCTGTGTCAAGTAGATCTATCAGCACTATTTTTCCAACAACATGTGTATCTCTTGCATATTTTGGTAATTCTCACAATATTTCTGACTTTTTCATTATTATCATATATGTTATGATGATCTGTGATCAATGATCTTTGATGTTATTATTGTGATTATTAGGGGCAGCCAGGTGGCTCAGCGAGTAAGAGCACTGGCTCCAGTGTCGGGATGACCTGGGGATCAAATCCGGGCTCTGACACTTAGCACCACACCCAGAAATAACTGGCCATGTAACCTTGAACAAGTTACTTAACCTCGATTGCTCAAAAAAAAATGAATAAATATTATTGTGATTATTTTGAGGCACCACAAACTATGCCCCTATAAGAGAGCAAACTTTGTCAATAAATGTTCTATGTGTTTTGACCCACTCACCAGCCTTTCCCTCATCTCTCTTCCTCTCCTCAGGCCTGTCTGACACACAACAATAATGAAGAATATTACATAAACTTAGGGTTTGAGAGGATTGAACAATCTCCAGTTTTGAAAGAAGCTCTGCTGTGGGTAAAATGTTATCAAACAGCATTACATGCTACAGAGTTTTTTCTTGTCAACTGGTGAGGCAAATTTCATTGTTGTCTCATTTTAAGAAATTGCCACAGTCACCCCAGCCTTTAGCAACCACCACCCTGATTGTCTGGCAAGGAGTTCTATCTTCATTTGATTCTTACAACAACCTTGGGAGGTAAAGGCTAGTATTATCCTCATTTTACAGTGGAGGAAACTGAAGCAGACAGAGGTCAAGTGACTAGCCTAAGGTCATACAGCTAGATATATGTCTGAGGCTGGATTTGAACTTAGGTCTTCCTGATTCCAGGCCTAGCCCTCTACCCATTGAGCCACCCAGCTCTTAGTTGGCTAGAACATGAAATATGTGAAATACCATGAGAAGCCTGGTAAGGCAGGCTACCAAGTATTTTGTGGGGAAGCTATTAAACTTCATCTGAAAAATAACCTCATTAATCTCTCCCTGAACTCCAGTCCCATATCATCACATACCTGCTGAATAGCTCTACCTGTCCATTCTTTAAGAAATCTCAAATTTAACATGTCCACAATGGAATTGATTTCCTCCCCCTCTACTCACCCCTCTTCTAAATGGTCCCATTTCTACTGGGAACACCACCAACTTGGTGACCTCAGAGTCCTTCTTGGTCCTTTACATTTCACCATCCAATATCTAATATCCAATCTGCTGCCATGCTTTGTCAACTCTTACTCCACATCTTTCACATCTGGAACCCTACCCCTTGTTCTCCATTTACTTCCCTCATTTATTTTGCCATTTCTTCTCCTAAAGACTATTCTAATAGCCTTCCAATAGGTCTTCCTGCTTCAAATTTCTTCCCTCTTTAATCCATGCTTCTTCTAGCTGTCATGATAATTTTCCTAAAACACATTTTTTCCATATCACTTCTCAGCTTAAGAAGTTTCTGTGGTAATGATGAGCAGGCAGATTTCAGAAAAACCTGGAAAGACTTACATGTGCTAATGCAAAGTGAAGTGAGCAGTCAGGAAAACATTATACACAGTATCAGCAACATTATGCAATGATCAAATATAGACTTAGCTCTTCTCAACAATACAATGATACAAGTTCAAAAGACTTGTGATAGAAAATGTTATCTACATCTAACTGATGAAGTCTGAATACAGATTGAAGCATACTATTTTCATTTTATTTTTTTCATATTTTTTCCTTTTGTTCTGTTTTTTTCTTTTACAATGTAACTAGTATAGAAATATATTTTACATGATTGCACATATATCACCTATATCAAATTCCTTACCATCTTGGGTGGGACGGTGGAGGGAGAGAGGGAAAAAATTTGGAACTCAAAATTTTATATAAAAAAAATCTTTAAAACTGTCTTTACATGTAATTGGAAAAAACAAAATACTATTTAAAAGAAAAAAATGCATGATGTCTGACTGCCTTAGATATGGCATACAATTTGAAATACCCCCTCCCCCAAAAAAACCATTTCTGTGGTTGCTTAGTGTCTCTAGAACATAATACAAACTCCTCAGCTTGGCATAACTCCTTCAGGTTGGCTCAAGCTGAACTTTGCAGACTTACTATCATGTCCCTTCACAAACTCTATGCTTCTGCCCATCTGGTTTACTTGTTCTTCCCCAAACTCAGCATTTCATTACCTTCCTCCATGTTCCTATATCTAGAATACTCTCCCACATTCTCTTTTTTCTTCTTAGAATAATTAGCTATTACACATCCTCCTAACTAGTCCTAGCCTTAAAAGTCCAATTCAGATATCACCTCTCATGGGAAAGCTTTTCTGATCCCCCAGGTTGTTAGTGAACTCAGCCTCCTCAAAGTATTGTGTATCTATTTATCTGGACACATGTTGTATCTCCCCTCAACCCCATCCCCTCCCCTCTGCTGCAATAGACAGCAAGCTCCTTGTAGGTAGAGATTACTTTATTTTTGTTTTGTATTCCTAATGCTTTGTATGCAATAGTCACTTAATAAGCTGAATTGAAGATTCACATAGTTTAAAAATGAGGGATTGGAATAAAATCTATTATGCTTCAGTTAAATTCAAAAAAGGAGAGGTAGAGATCATGATCTAAGATAAATCCACAGTCAATATAGAAAAAGTAAAAAGAGATGAGCAGGGAAACTATGTTATTCAAAAAGATACCATGGACAATGAATCAACATCAATAATATATTATATATATACACACACACACACACACACATATACATATGTACACAATACATATATATGTTTATGTATGTATATCTGTTTTACATGTGTGTATGTATATATGCACATATACATACACACATACAATAATACAGCATCTAAACATTTAGAGGAAAAGTTAATTGAATTGTACCTCCAGAATGCACTGAGGCTGCTCCCTCTCAGTTTGGGCTTAGACAAGGTTTGGGGAAGGCTTAGGAAGGGAATGCTGGACCACCCAGAATACCCCAAAGTAGGAAGGGAGGGGAGGGAAAAGGAATCAGGAGATTCTAAATCGACTGCAATCTATCTTCCCTCCCTATCATTCAATTGAAACTCCTAATTGCCAAATCTAATGGACTTTTCTCAGTCTTCAAACTTCTTTTATTTTTTTATTTTATTTTTTTCCCACTTAATAGTATTTTATTTTTTCCAATTACAAGTAAAGATAGTTTTCAACTTTCACTTTTATAAGATTGAGTTCCAAATTTTTTTCTCCCTCTCTTGCTCCCTTTCCCCCTCCCCATGATGGCAAGCAATCTTATATAGACTATCCATGTACAATCATATTAAACATATTTCCACATTAGTCATATTGTGAATAGTGAGTTTCCTAAAGTGCAGGTCTGAATATGTCAACCCCCACCCTACGGTCAACAAACTTCAGGGACTTCCAGTTACTTCCGGGATCAAATAGAAAATTTCCATTGTTCCATTTAAAGCTTCTTTTTATCTTTTTTCTAGCCTTACACTTTATTCCTCTCTACATACTCTGTGATCCAATTCCACTGGTCTGGTTGCTATTCCCCACATATAACATTCACTGTCCCATTTCCATGCTTTTGCATGGTTCTTTCCTGTGCCTGGAATGTTCTTCCTCTGCCTCTTAGAATCACTGGCATCAAGACAGCTCAAATCCCACCTTCCGCCATAGATCTTTCCAGTTCCTCCCACTGCTAGTCCTTTCCCTCCAAGTTACCTTTCATATACACTTAATTTTTCTTATATGGACATACTTAATTGCATGTTGTCTCCCTCAGTGATATTTGAGCTCCCTGACAATAAGAACCATATTTTTGTTGTTGGGATTTTTTTCCCTTTCTTTCTGTCTCCAGAGATTAACACAGTGCCTAGTAAATAGTTGGCTTTTAATAATTGCTGGTTGACTGGTTATTTTAAATAATTTTTCCTTATATAGCTTTCAAAGTAAAATTTTGTTGTTTAGGGAAGCCTTAAGGGGAAGAAAAAATACTTGAAATAGCTTTGGAAATCATTAGGTAATATGAACAAGAACAAAATGAACCTAAAACTCTTATTATCTCCATTTTGCCTATCCTACTTTAAATCTTTCTCTCATTCACCTGAGATTTGGGTTTGACAAATCCCAGGCTCTTAAGCATTTTCTATTAAAGAAGTCCTAAAGTCTCTGAGAATTAACATTTTTTCTTTCTTTTTCCATTTCACCATCCATCACATGGAAATGAGCTTAGTCAAAGAGCCAAAATCATTTATAGACCAGTCTCTTGACTCCCACAGTTCGCAAAAGAAAAGTGTTTTAGCCATGTGCTCCTTCATCATCCTCCCTCTAAGGACAGATTTAGAATTGCAGAAATCCAGCCTCTGTGCTCCATGACCAAAGCAGAATTAAGGAATTTTCATAAGCACCTAGACAATGAATAGTCTGATGTTACTTATCCCTGCACAAGGATCTGCTTGCCTCTAGACCACAACAGCATCCCACTCTTAGCTCTGTTACAGAGTTTCTTATGAAAAGATAAGTTTTTCTCAGGGCAGTTCCCACATAGATTCACTACTTAGATATCCTGCAGTTTAAAAAAAAAAGAAAAGAAAAAATGTCATTCACATTCACCTACTTACTACCTGTTCCACCATCAAACAAGGAAATGCATTGGCCTAGCATAAAAGCTGAGCCACAGAAGCAATCTCTCAATCCCTACCAGGTAACTCTCCTTTGCAGGATGAGAGGTAGGAGGTAGAGAAAAGATCATTCTTTAATAATGAATTAGCCAAGCCTTTTGCTATTTCTTCTCCACCTTTCTGCCTGCTCACATGCAGGAAGACCACTATGTAAAAAGTAGTACATAGCAAAAGGTGTGTATAGAACACTTCAAAACTTGGGGAAAAGGTGAGTAGCAAAGATGTTGGAGCTACTGGCTAAAATAGAGTCACGGCATAAAAGCTGAAAAAGAACCTAAAAGTCTAACCTTCTTGCCCAGAAAGCTTAAGAATCACAGAATTTTCAATTAATTTAACCATACATTGAATGAAATCCTTTATGATATACCCAACAAGTGATTGAACGGTTTTTGCTTAAGGATTTCAAAGGAGGGGGAAATGACCACCTCTAAGAGGTACCTCATTCCACTTTAGGATATTTCCAGTTAGGAGAAGTTGCAGCTAGTGCAAAGGATAGAGAGCTGGGCCTGGAGTCTGGAAGATACTTTCTCAGTAGTTCAAATCTGGCCTCAGATACTTCCTAGTTGTGTAACCCTGGGCAAGTCACTTAGCCCCATTTGCCTCAGTTTCCTCATCTATAAAATGAGCCGGAAAAGAAAAGGGCAAACCACTCTAGTATCTTTGCCAAGAAAACCCCAAATGGGGTCACAAAGAATCAGACACAACTGAAAAACAACTCAACAAAAATTATTAGAAAGATTTTCTCATACATTAAACCTAAATTTTCCTCATTGAAACTTCCACCTAAAGTTCCTGTTTTTGTCCTTTAAAGCCAAAAAGAACAAATTTAACCTTTTATCCATATAACAGTACTTTAAATACTTGAAGAAAGCTATCATACTCCTTCACTAAAGTCTCCAAGCTAAAAAGTCCCAATTCCTCATATGACATATATATTTAAGGCTCTTTACCTTCTGGGATATTCCCCAGCTTATCCATGTCCTCCTTAAATCATTGGTGCCCAGAACTGAACACAACATTCCAAATGAAACCTAAAAAGGCCAAGAGTGCAGAGTCATTAACAGTGGAATTTGGCCATGTCTAGGTTGCTTTTCACTATTATTTTGGGCTTATTCCATATAGAAGTAGAAAAACTCCCAAAACAAACAAGACAAACCAGCATGCACACACAAGCACATCCAATATCAGCCCTCCAAAGGTGCAACGAAACGATCACCTCCCTATTCCTGGAAGCTATGTTTTTCTTCAGGCAACCCAAAATTCCAGTAGTATTTTTGGCTGCCACATCACTCTGCTGACTCATATTGAGTTTGAAGTAGACTTGAAGACTCTTAAACTCGCCTTAGGTCACATAGTTAGTAAGTAGCAGAAGTAGGAATCCAATCCAGGTTCTCTTACTCCCAGTACAGCATACTTTTCCCTAATCCCTGCTTCCAAAGATCCAGTGGTTTCAGATTTACATAATACCTTTATCCCTCTTTAGCAAAGATAACAAAGAATTGGTTGTACCCAGTTAGTAGTTTCAGTTTGTATTTGGATGGCCTTTTAAAATTACTTTACCTGCCTGGTCTCAAACTCAAATACTGACTATCTTGATCCTCTGTTGAACTAAAGAACCCTACCACTCCACAAAGCCTACTTTCCCATGGAGCTCTTTCCCATTCCTGTCTTCCGCAATCCCCTCCACACTCTCACGGCAGTCACTTCTGTGGTACCTGTGCGATGGTCCTTTGGAAGCACCCCAGAACTGCCTGCAGCCCTCATCAGTGTGAGCGCATAGGATCCTAGCCTTTGTAGGCTGCCTACATTCCACATTTGAATCCTCTCTCTCCCAGCTTTTTATTTTTCCCCCAAGGTTGCTATGTTCCTAAATAAATACATTTTGCCTAATCTCTGAACTTGCGGCCTGATACTGAGCATGCTTGTATGAGTATGCTGAGTTAACTTGTTTGTTTTGGGAGTTTTTCTACTTCTGCATGGAATGAAACCAAAATAATAGTGAAAAATACCCCAGATATGACCAAATTCCATTTTTGGTGACCCTGTACTCCTGACGACTCATCCTGGTTCCACTTCAAATGAGAATCACTGTCTCACAAAGTATTTCTAGGAACAGACAATAATCATTGCTACTGCTGGTGCTGAGCTCACAGTCACATCTCTGGTATTCAGGGACACACAGAAGCTAAGGAAATATAGCCATGGTGCAGGGAAGGAAGACTAGGGGTTAAGAATTACAGAATTAAGAGTTGGAAAGAACCTCAGGACCCATCTAGTCTATTCATATCTGAAAGAAATACTCACTGTAATAAACCCAAGTGGTCAGGTGGTCATTCATCCTTTGCCTGAAGAACTCAAACAGGAACTCACCACCTCTGGAGGCAGGCCATTACACTTTTGGGCAGCTCTAATCATTAAGACTACTTTTGTTGTTTTTTTCTAAAATTAAATCAAAATTTGCCTTTCACCTTCTATCCATCATGCCCGGTTCTTCTCCAGAGCTCAGTAGAAACAACTGATCCTTCTTCCATATGATGGCTTTTTTTTTTGAAGGGAGGAAGGCAAGGCGCTTGGGATTAAGTGACTTGCCCAAGATCACATAGCTAGTTAAGTGTCAAGTATCTGAGATAGGATTTGAACTCAGGTCCTCCTGACTTCAGGGTCTGTGCTCTATTCACTGCACCACCTACCTGCCCCATGATGGCCTTTTAAATGCTTAAGACAGCTTTAACATACTCCCAGATTCTTCCCCAGCCTCAACATTCCAGTTCCTTCCATCGATCCTTCTGTGACATGGACTCAGAAATCCTTTGGTATTCTGGTTACACTCCTCTGGATGCCTCCACTTTATCAACGTCCTTCTAAAACAGTGGCACCCAGGGCTAAGCACTACTCCACATGTGACCTGATGGTGCTATGTGACCTACTTATTCCTGGAAGCTAGGAAAGTCAAATACTAAAGCTGAACCTTAAATACTTTGTCCACACAATGAGAAAACAGGATTCATTGGAAAAGATCCTAATGTCAGGCAAGACTGAAGGCAAAAGGAAAAAATGGATAGAGAGTAGCATGGAAACAATGAACATGAAGTTGGACAGACTTTAAGAGATAGTGGAGGACAGAAAGCCTGGTGTGCTCTGGTCCATGGGGTCACAAAGAGCTGGACATGACTGAACAAACTGAACAACAACAAAAAAGTCCAAAGACCAGATGACCTCTTTGGGCTTCCACATCATACTGCCAACTTACATTAAGCTTGTAGTCCACTTACACCCCCAGCTCTTTTTCACAAAAATGTTTTTCTCACCATTCCTACCTTCCCCTTGCCCTCCTGTATTTGTGAAGTTAATTTTTTGAAGCAGAGGGTAAGACTTCATATTTATTTATATTTTATATAATACAATAATTATATATTTACATATTATATTTTTACATTTCATCATATTAGATTTAGCCCACTGCTCTATCTAGCCTGTAAAGATCTTTTGGGATCCTATATATGTTAGCAATAGCTCCCAGCTTTGGCGTTTGCATATTTGATAAGCACATCATCTATGTGATCATCCAAATAATTGATAAAAGTGCTAACTAGCCCAGAGTCAAGTACAAATTCCTGGGGTACTTAACTGGAGACAAGTTGACATTGAGACATTAATGACTATTCTTTTGAGTTGGACCATTCAGCCAGTTCCAAAAATCTATCTAAACTGTACTATGTATCTATTACATATTTTTCTCATCTTTTCCACAAAAAAGAATAAGATATACTTGATTAAAAAACACTTGGCTTAAACCAGAATTTTCCTATTCTGTTAGTTTGGTAATCTCATCAAAAAGAAATAAAGAGAATTTGGCTTGACCTATCTTTGATGAGACCCTGCTCTCTCTTTCTCTGTAGTGACTCTTTCCTGGGATCAGGTCCCTTCTCCACCACTAATTCATCATACCACCTCAGGAAAGACACTTTTGAAATCCCAGTTTTTTCATCTGTAAAATGGGAGTTAGATCCAGATGATTTCTAAGGTCACTTCCAATAATACTTGGTAGCTTGGTAGCATTTTAAGGTTTCCAAAGCACTATAAACAAATCTCATTTGAGATTCACAACAACCTTATGAGTATTTAATAGTATTATTTTCCTCTGCCATATTATCACTATTTACCAGGACTCTCCCTCTCCCTGACATAGGGGTTAGGTTAGAGATAATTAGGTGGCAAAGTGATAGAGTACTGGTCCTTGGAGTCAAGAGAACCTGAGTTCAAATCCAGCCTCAGATACTATGTGACCCAGGACAAGTCACTTAACCTCAATTGCCTCCAAAAGCAGAGGGAGAGGGAGGGGGAGGGGGGAGAAGCATATGGGTTTATTGTCTTTGTTTTGTACTTAAAGGCAACAAAAATGTTCCTAGAATTTGATGGATCCAGTCAGCCTTGGCTCACAAGGGTTATTGTGAACCATGTCTTCTCTGACTCAAACCTCAATATACCCAGGCTTACAAATAACTTGAAAGTGGGAAAGTCAGGCAACTACCTCTCTGCTCAGGAAGCCCAAGATAAGGACTAGAGGGAAGGAGAAGCAGTACCCAAGAGATAGGTAGGATGGTAAACATGGCTGAGCAAGGAAGAAAGGATGTTGCCTTCAAAAGAATGATGATTTCCTGCTGTCTCATAGAGAAGAAACCCCTATACTCACAGACTCAGAAGAAAGAAGTCAGGGGATTTATAGAGTTTTTAAGTTTGAGAAATGTGGTTAGTTATCAAGAAAACATCACCTTTAGGGTAAAATTAAAGGCTTCTAATCTTACTAACTATAACTACATTATTCAATTCAAATCAACACCCATTCACTAAGGGGTTGCTATGTGGGAAGAATTGAGGTACTAGATGCTTGGGATAAGAAAATAAAAAAGTAGCCATTCCTGCCTTTATTCTACTGGTGAGATAAAGGCACAAGTAAGTAAATACAAAGCATATATAAAGTAATTTTTTAAAAGACATTTTTGATCTTTTTAAAAATTCACTTTCATTTCCAAATATGTTGTCCCTCAACCCCTCCCCAGAGAGACAAAGAATTTTTTAAAGGGGTTGGGGGGGAAGCAATTCAGAAAACCATCAACCAAGACAGAATATTTGCAATGTTCCACACCCACAGTCCACTGTCTCTGCAAGGAAGAGAGGGAGGTTCATTTTTTTTGCTCTTTTTTCAGGCCAAGCTTCATTCAGTTTGGGGTTTTTGTTTTGCTTTGTCTTTCTTCTTTCTATTTACATTGCCATAATCATTATATAGAATAATTTCAAAAGAAAGAGAGTGCTAATACCTTGAGGGATAAGGAAAGGCCTTGTGTAGATTATAGCTGAGCTGTGCCTTTAAGGAAAAGAGGTAAGTAAGGAGAAGGGATGATTGCCAGACCAGAGGAGCTGTCACCCATGCAAAGGGACAGAGATAGAAGCTGGAATGTCATGTACTAAATTATCATAACTCACCATGACTATTGGCTATGGATTGATTTTTAGACTTTTCAGTTCTGAAAGCCTTTAATGTATTGATCTTTGCATCATGACATTTAACAAACTGTAGCAAATCTCTAAGGAGATTTTGTAGCCCTGTTAGAGTATACAGATTCTTCTAAACTCTCATTTTCCTTATAAGAACTGCAGGAAAGGTGAGTTAGTTGTCTTCAAGATTCCTGCTAAAGTCGGCATTAGATTAATTGAGATCCTTCTTCATTGAGATTCTGTGATTTTCGGGGAAAAACTGGGAAGATTTCTCCGTCTACTGGGGTACCCAGAGAGCCCACACAAGAAACCAAAGAAGAGGATTTCATGCTGTCAGCAAGTAGTCTCCATGGTGAAACCCAGATAGCTGGGTTAGAGCTTCATACTTTGGGAAATTATGCCTTAGGCTTCCAAGACAAGCTACAGCCAGTTTGCCACAAAATGCTGACAGTGCAAAACAGGGACCATCGACAGGGCAACATCTCAGGGGGAAGCAGCCAGGACAGAACAGTACTTGTCCTTGCTTTCATTTGTAAGGCTTTCTATAGCAGTAGAGCAGCACGACACAGACTCTTCCCTCTAAGACAGAATAGACAAGCCATACCAGTCAGGAGAGGAACTGCCTGCCCTATGCTCCAGACCCTCAACCAGTCAAAGAAAGAGGGTTGAACATGAGGCCTATTATTAGTGCCTCATCTCCAACATGAAGGAGCTGTCTAGAAATACTATCTGCAGGACCAGTCCACAGAAAGAAGAACCTGCTAAACTTCTTATTCCACAAGGGTTCTTACCCCTTTTTGTGTGTATAAGGGACCCATCTGGCAGTTTGATAAAGCTTCAGAATGTTTTTTTTTAATGTATAAAATAAAATACATAGGATTTGCAAAGGAAATCAGTTATATTAAAATAAAGATATATTTTTTTCCCTTTTCAAGTTCATGGATCCCCAGAAATCTATCCATAGGGTCTGTGGGCCCCAGATTAAGAACTCCTATTGTAAGGAAATTAAAATCATCAAAAAATGGAATGATACAAAGCCCTGGAATGGGAGTCAAGGCCATAGTCCCGGTCTTGTTCCTACTCTTGATCTAGGGAACCCTGGATAAAATTAACCTTTTTATGCCTCAGTTTTGTTTTCTAGAAAATGGACATAAGACTCTCATACAAACTTCCATGTCCCTACAACTACTTGTGAATTTTAGTCAAACAATGCCAAAGGAAGCATTTGGTGCTCCCTGGATGGAGTGTACCAGAGAAGATCTACAGGAGTATTACTATGGCTTTCATAAGGTAAAGATCAGACATTCAGCCTTCTCAGGTGAATGGGAAATACATCAGATGGGACTGCAAATAAGGCACAAATTTGGTGCTCTCCTCTGAAGGCTACAGTTATTGACCAATAAAGTCCATCAGTCCTCCAGGCATCAGGGAATATACCTTATTTAATTCAAGGTGGCAATAAAACTAGTTTATGAGCAAAAGATATTAAATTGGAGCAAGTTTTAGAAATTTTATTTATCATTTAGTCAATTAGCTATGGATGTTTGGGTTTAATGAGTCAATCAGAAAGTATCTACTATGTTTCAGGTACTAAGGATATACACAGATTGAAATAATACTTGCCTTCACAGAGGTTGAATTCTATTGGGAAGACAATGTGAACTTCTATAGGTATAGATAAAATATCAATCCATATTTATTAAACACCAGTTGTGTGCTGTGCACTATGCTAGGCCCTGGAGATAGAAGTATAAAAAATGAAGCAATCCCTATTGACAAGGAACTTGCTTTCTAAAGGGAGAAACAAGTACATATATGCATATATATGTATACACACACACACACATATATATGGCAAAAATATAAAGTGAATAAATATATACAAAATATTAAAATAAAAGGGTTTTTGGAAAGGATTACCATTACCTAGGGAAATCAGGAAAGGCTTCATACAGAATACTACATTTGAGCTGTGTGGGCATTTTATTTTTGTCTTTTATTTTTTTGGAGGAGGGAAGACAAGGCAATTGGGATTAAGTGACTTGCCCAAGGTCACACAACTAGTAAGTGTTAAGTGTCTGAGGCTGGATTTGAACTCAGGTCCTCCCGACTGCAGGGCAGGTGCTCTGCTCGAATCACTGCACCACCTAGCTGCCCCTTTGAGCTGTATCTTAAAAGATGGACTCTATGAGGCAGAGGGAAGGAGATTCCAGGTATTTAAAATAACCAGTACAAAGGGATAAAAGACAAGGTGTCATGTGTGAATTAATTGAGAATTAATTTATGAAATGGGAGCAGGCATACCCAGTTCTTTGGGTACTCACCAGTTAAAACCACGATTGGCAACAGGGAAATGGAGCTGCAATTACATTTTTAATAAGGCACAGAAACAAGAAGTGAAAAGTGGAGAGATACAGAGGCAGACAGCACAGCTCAAGGGAGGGTGAGAGGCAGAGAATATCACTCACATAACCGTGGCTTAGTTGGGAGCACTAGGCAACATGGACCCAACAGAGATGGAAAAATGCTTGTGGCAGGAGTTTGAGGTCTCATTTTTATAAGGTTTGGGTGGGAAATAGACCAACTCCTATCAGTGCCACCCTGGGATTAGTTCACTAACATATCCAAATCATCTCAAAGTTATCAGTAAAACTTCAAAGTCATCATCTCAAAGTTAACAGCATTTTTTTCATGTTCTATTAGTCTGAAAGTATAGAGGTCTGGATTTTTTTCTGGCATTTAGGACCAGAATCTTGACAAGCAGTGCTTAGATAGTTTCCCCTGATTCAGCAAGATGTGAATTTTAGTTAATATATAATATAACATGTAAATTATACTCCTTTGATCTTTTGGACTTCCATGTTCCCCATCTGTAATCTTCTTTCCCACTATTACCTTTAAACTGGATACTAATAAACTTACTATACTGACTAGAAGGGGAGGAGGTGGTCAAGAGGACCAGAACAAGACAATTTTAAAACAATGAGGAACAGAGAAATGTCCAATTTTGGCTGGATCACAGAGTGTGGGAAGGGGAATCATGTACAATGAGTCGGGAAAAATAGGTTGAGGTCAAATAGAATCAGGTTTTAAGGGCTAAATAAAGGAGCTTAGATTTGTCCAATAGGAAGTCACTGGAATTGATTGGGTGTATTGTCAGATCTAAGATTAAGGAAAATTCCTTTGGCAGTATAGTTATCTCTTCCATATCATGGGGGTTAGAACTGCTGCGCCCCCACAATATGGAAAATATTCATAAAATATTGTTGTCTCTCCCTTTGTACCAGAGAAGAAGTCTGAGTTGTTATGATATTAAAAGATAATACATGTTGATATTATACAATATATTACATGCATTTCTGAGTTTCTAAACTTCTGTGTCATCTGCAAAACTCTTACTTAATTTCTTCTGCAGACCCATGATATATCAAAACCACGATGAGGAAAGTCAGGATATGGAAGGGATAACTGTAGTTTGGAGGGATGATTAAGGTCTAAACTAAGTTGGGGATTGAGAGAGCAGGTCAAATGTGAGAAATGTTGAGGTGATAGAAACTGCAAGATTTGACAAATCTTGATATAGAGTAAAAAGGAGTAAGAAACTGAGGGAAATTAACCATGGGAGATTAGAAAAATAGTGGTGCTGTCTTCAGAAATAGTGAAATTGAGGAGATAGAATGTTTTGTACGTGGTAAATCGAAAGCATCCACTAGGCAAGTAGTGACATAGGACTGAAGTTCAGGGAAATACTGGGGGTAGATAGGAGAGACAGATCAAAGATCTGCTTATTTGCTTAAAGATTAGAGTTAATCCCAGGGAAGAACAAGGGAAGGACCTGTGAAAGAACCCTGGAGAACACCAACAGTTAAGGGTATGACATGGATGATATGCCAGGAAAGGCCTGAAAAGAATGGTCAGACAGGTAGCAAGCAAACCAGGCAAGAGCAGAGAAAACCTGTAGAGAGAATTACCTTGGATGAGAGGGTGGTCCGCAGATCAAATATAGCAGAGAGGTTGAGAAAGCTGAGGACTGAGAAAAAACCATCATACATGGCAATTAAGACATCATTAGCAACTTTGGAAAGAACATTTTAAGTTGATTAGGTCAGAAGCAAGATTGCAAAGGGTCTAGGAATGAATAAGGGGAGAGTATAGACAGTTTTTTTTTCAAAGAGTTTGGCTGAAAAAGGGAGGAGGTATAGGTTTGAAAGCTTATAAGGGAGGGTCTATTGAAAGTTTGTGTTTTTGTTTTATTTTGTTTTTAAGGATGGGAGAGAGTCAGCTTATGGAAAAAAAAGAAGTAGGAAAGGAACAAGTTGATAGGAAGAGGCTGAAGACACAAGCTAGAGGGGAGGAATAATTAAGGATGCAGTCTGGTCAAAAAAGATGGAAGAGATGGTATCTAGACAGCCAACAAGATAATATGTAGAAAAAAGGAATAAACAGCTAAGAGGGTTAGTCTTGAAGGAAAAGGGGGATTCTAAGAGTCCTCTGCATTCTAGGCATGAGGGACACCTTGAAGTGTCCTGTTTGCAGAATGACAAATAGGTTCATATGGCTAGAATATAAATTACACTGAAGTGAAAAATGTGTAAGAAGACTGTATAGGTAGGAAAAGCTTATAAAGAGCTAATGATAACAAACATAGGAGCTTACTTATTTTATCCTAGAGATAATAGGGGCCATTAAAGTTTATTAGAGTAGAGAAATTATATGATCAGATCTGTGCTTTAGGAAAATCATTTGGCAGCTGTGTGGAAGATGGATTGAAGTGGTGAGATTTGAGGCAGGGAAACCAGGTAGGAGGCTGTGGAAATGCTTTCAATGAGAAGTGATAAGATCATGAAGTGGTAGCTGTGTGAGCAGACACAAGGGGTTGGTTTCAGAAGTGTTCTAATGGTAAAAAGGGTGACATTTGGCAACCAACTGGGTATTTGTGGTGAGGAAGAATGAAATTTCAGGTATATCAAGGTTATGAACCTAGGTGATTGGAAGCATGGTAGCACCCCTGACAGTAATAGGCAAGTTCCAAAGAAGAATAGATTTCAAGGAAAAGCAAATAAATTCTATTTTGGGCATGGTGACTTTCAGGTTTCTACAGGACAGACATCTAGTTCAAAATATCCAAAAAGCAACTGATGTGGCAATAGAGACTGAGGCTACATATATAGAGATGTGTGAAATATCTTCATAGAGATGATACCGTGTTTCCCCGATAATAAGACCTATCCCAAAAATAAGCCCTCCCCTTACTGTGTAAGATTCCTCTAAAATAAGCCCTCCCCCGAAAATAAGCCCTATTGAGATTGCTACTGTAGCAAAGGTGATCCCCTGTGCTACACGCTACATTACGGTACCCTCTGTATGCACCGTCCCCCCGCCCCGGTGAAACACACGCCGCGCTCCGAGCTGCATCCAATCAGAGCTGCAGCAGTGAGCGCGTCATCCTGTTCTTCCCCAGTGATTTGCTTGCTGGCGCCATTGAGAGCAGTGCCGCGGAGGAGAGCTGAGGCAGGACAACATAAGCCCTCCCCTGAAAATAAGCCCTCTGGTGTTTTTCTTTCCAAGAAAAATAATAAGACAGTGTCTTCTTATCGGGGAAACACGGGTAAGTAAAGGAGTTGAGGTGGTCAGTGATACAGATGATCAGTAAAGGACATTGAGAGGCAGATATCAGAAAAGTAGGAAGAAAACCAAAAATAACCAGTGTCACCAAATTCCAGAATCCCAGGGTAGAGGGAAGTCAACAGTATCAGATCCTGCAAAGGTCAAAGAAGGAAGAGAATTAAGAAAAGTCTATCAGATTTGGCAAATAGATCATTTATAACTTTGGAAAGAATGAATTCAGTTGGAAGTTTCTGAAAATTGTTGAGAAGTGAAAATGGAGGCAAGAAGTACATAAATACTCCTTTCTATGTGTTTGGCTGAGGAAATGATGCCAGTTTCTAGTAAAGGTTTTTTATACATATGGAAGACTTTGACTTATTTGTAGGCAACAAGGAAGAAACCAGTAAATAGGAATAGAGTGAAGATTAGAGAAAAAATGGGAAGGAATGGGCACATATAGAGGGGTTGGCTTTGATAAGAAAGGATTAAAAAAAATGGATGATATATCTTGAACTGGGAGAAATGTAGCAGAACAGGTAGATCATGGTGAAGGGACTAAATTTATTTTTAGCAACAATAAGAAGGTAGAGAAGAGAACAGGTGCTATAGAGAACGGAATACTAAATAAAGAAAAATAAAATTGAGATTAGATAACATTAATTTGTAAATTAATTGTGACTGAAAATATTGCAAAGACATCTTACCTGGGCCAGATGTGTCACCAAGCCTTCTACGACTAGTGGAGGTCCTCATGACCCCTAGAGGAAATAAAAGGAAATGTCAAAGGTTAAGCTACACATTCCTTCCTGTAGACAATGAGTATGCCCTTGCGCTAGCAATGGCCATAAATTCAGACCACGGTAACCCAAAGGATGTCCACTGAGCATCAAGAGACCAGGTCAAGTCCAGTAACCTCAGGGATTTGACTCTAATCAAGTGTGGAATCAGAACTCTAGGATCTATTGAGCCTGTGATTGAAAGAAAGAAATGAATGAAAGATGAATTAATGAAAAAGCATTTAAGTTCTTACTATATGTCAAGCACTGTACTAAGCTCTAGGGACGTAAACAATAAAAAGCAACACAGTTCTTGCTCTCACAGAGTTCACACTCAAGGTGACAACTGAGCTCAGCCAGAAAGTCTAAGGACAGACTGGTGGGAGAAATGGCAAGGCCCAGGATTCCTTAAGGTGCATCATTAGGTCAGATAGCAGTGTCTGGTGGACTGGAAGACATAAAGAATCTTCTTTACCTAATACAGGTAAGACATGGAGTAACTTGAGAAACAGTGGCAAGGCAGATGGTAAGGGCTGATAATTTTCCATTTCTTCAGAAGGACTGTAGTTAATGATTCCCATGGGTCCTGAGTGGCAGAGCTCAGGGAAGGGCCAAAGGGAAACCAAGGAGAGAAACATGCCTCTGTGGAAGGAGCTTCCAGCTGCCTGGATGTCCTGATAGGGGTCTAGGTGCTTTGAGGTTTGGGGAAGTGGCAAAGAGAAGCCAAGGGCATCTAAGAAGTCTCCAGACCAGGAAGGCCACAGATGTCTGAATACACATATATTTCTGAAAAGGCTGGACACAAATCAAATTTTTGGAAAAATGTATTTTTTTTTCTACTTAAATTTGTCTCTGAGGTCTCCTAACGATGTGGAGGTGGCCCTGGTCTCAGAGGCTTTACCAGTAAAGTACAAACTCTGCTAGGTTCTATTAAACTGAAAAGGATTAAAATCCCATCACCACGCCTGGTGATGTTCTATGTCACATAGTAATATCATTTTGGGTCACAACAATTCAAGAAGACTATTTACTAAGGAGATGAAGTAAGGGGAGGGGGTTTGCAAAGTGTCATCAGAAGAAATACCCACATAGGGGCTGCTAGGTGGCGCAGTGAGTAAAGCACCAGTCCCGGCCTCAGACACTTAACACCCACACAAAAAAACTAGCCGTGTAACCTTGGGCAAGTTACTTAACCCCGATTGCCCTTCAAAAGGCAAAAAAATTTAGAAAAATACCCACATCCCCAAAATAATTAATAATAATAATTTGTATTAGTTTTGTCAACATTGTCTCATTAGTCGCACTAAAAAATCATGCAAGGAAAATACAGGCTCAGAGTGTTCATTGACTTGCCCACAGTTACAGAGCTAGTAAATTAAGTGTATGGGTGATGGGGTGCTATGTCTGTAATATCAGTTTGTCACATCAGTTTGCAAAATCAATTTGTAAAACCAGTCTGTAAAATCACATTCCTCCCTACCCCCACCCCAGCCTCAGAGCATTAACTCTGCCCCTTCCTCCTGCCAGCACTCTGCCCAGCAACAATTCATGAACTGTTTATTTCTGCTTGGAACAATAACAAGCTACACCTATGAATCCTTCACTAAACCATCTATAAACATTTTAGCTTAGGCAAATGTTATCTCTTTGGTATAATGGCCAGCTGCACCTATGAATCCTTCAATACACTGTCTGTAGGTTAACTCCTTAGCCAATTATACACATACTGAGTCTCCATTAGCCTTGATTCCCAACATCCATCTTGCCAAACATGACACTAATGGGTGGCAGACTAGGCACTTCTCAGTCAGCCCTGACCGCTAGCTGACTTAGTGACATTTCAAGCCTAAAACCACACCTCCAGGTAGCCCCCTGTTGGGCTATTTCCCAGAGAACTATGGGCAATACCCTTGAGCAGGTGATATTTAGAGTGCATGTTCCTTTAAGCACTGACCACTCCTTAACTCCTCCCTAATCCCACCCTTACTCACCTAGTTAGCATAACTGACATCTGATTTACTGTTATGACTCCTTAAAAACTATACCTGTGACTTCTTTAAGTTTTCAGGCTCCCTAAGAACCCCTGCCCCCTGTAAATTGTGACAATAAACTTTTATAATCCTGACTTCAAAGTTTGCTTGGGCCTAATGTATTCCTTCCAGACTGACCACTCAGGGACTCTGGTCATTAATTGGAGTCCCTATATAACCTATTGCCCACCTCATTATGGGGAAAGATTCAAACACAGGTCTTCCTGATTCCAAGTCCAAAACTATCTACTATGCCATATTGCCTGTCCCATTTGAGTAATGAGTATATAAGATTTTAAGTGCTTTAGGGGGAATGATTGTTGTAACAAAACCTAGAGCAATTTATTTTGGTTTTTAAAATACTTTTTGCTACTTCATTCCCTTTGTTTTTATGTAACAGTCATTTCCCATTTCATTCTAGCTTGAATACTGCCAGTTCTCACTTTATATAAGTGGATGGTTGAGCATTTTGTCTGCTGCCCAGGAAAGGAGAGTAAAGAGGGGAGGGAGACGGGAAAGGGGCTGCTCAGTGGAGGGAAGGGGCTGGCATGTGGTCCAAGGACATGTGGGGGCTGAGGAAAGAAAAGAGAGAAGGAAGAGGAACACTTCTTCAGGGAGCATGGTACCAGGGTAATAGACAGAAGACAGATTGGCCAGACAAGGGCAGGTGGGTAGAGTGGGAAAAGGGGCAAAAGTCTCCTCTGGGAGGGGCCAGAGTTTCAGTGGTTTCCATCTGTTCTTCTGCTCTCCCTTGAAGGGTTGGGTTTTTTGGTTTTATTTTTGGTGGGGGTAGGGTGGGTTGGTGAAAGGATAGCATTGGGCATTGCCTCAGTCAAACTGAGACGTGTTAAAGACTCTAGCTTAAAAGAGACAATCTCTATCTTGCCATTGGACCCAGATTGCTCTGGAGGAGAAAGTGAGGCTGGTGACTTTGCAGCCCTCCCTCACTTAAGCCCAATTCACTTGCTTGTCATGGCATCACCTCCCAGAGGTCTAGGTCCTCTTCAAGAAGGGAGGACAAACAATAATAACAATAAGGAAGCCAAGTGCTAAGCTCCAGGGCAAGAACCGAGAGAAAGAGAGCAGGATATGGGGCAGTAAAGATAACAAAGGTGGTGTGGTTTTGTTTTGTTTTTGGTATTTGATTTCTTCCGGAATTCTTTACATATGCAAATATGCATAATGCAAATTTCCTTAAAGCAAGAACTGCCAGTACTCTTTGTGACCCCCAAAAAAACCCAAAACAAAACAAAAAACTTTTAAGCAAAAACATCCCAAGCAGAAACCTTATCAGACCATGCATACAATATCTTATGTCCAATAGTTCCTCATCTCTTGGCCATGAGAGAGGAGTGATGTATCATTATCTTTTCTCCTGGATCTTTACTGCTTTTTCTGCTATTCAGAATTCCACTGCCTTTGAATGATCTCTTTATTTACATTATTGTAGTAAATTGCACAAATTGAGTAGCTGGCTCATTTCATGAGAAAAAGTTTCCTTCTAGAACTTGGAAAATTCATAACTCAGGGGTAGCTAGGTGGCCCAGTGAATAGAGCACCAGACCTGGAGTCAGGAGGACCTGAGTTCAAATCCGACCTCAGACACTTGACACACACTGGCTGTGTGACCTTGGGCAAGTCACTTAACCCCAATTGCCTAGCCTCCCCCCCTCTAAAAAAAATTCATAACTCAGTCATTGTACAAATAATAGACTTTGTATCTTGGTCCTCTACTGGACCTTTAACTTAACTATCCTAATCCTGACCCTGAATGGAATGAATAAATGAAATAGCATTTAATAAACATATACAGTGTGGCAAAACACTGGGCTGAGCATTAGCAATACAATTAGAAAAGCAAGATAATCCCTCCACTGAAGCAACACATAGTACATTAGGGAGGAATAATCAACCCACCTAGATTTCACTTGCAAGAATGAATAAATCAAAGACATTTTCTTAAGTGCTTACTATATACAAATACAAAAGGAGAGACAACCCCAGTCTTCAAAGAGCCTCCAGTTTAACAGAGGAAGACAACAGTTAAAACTGCCTTAAGACTTTTGGGACAATGTGTATATGGGGGTAGTGACCAGGGAAGGAAGTTTTGCTCTGAGGAGTCACAGGATACTGATGCATAAAGCAAACAACTGAAATATTCTTATTTTTTTCTTTTTTGGAGGGGAGAAGGCAGGGCAATTGGGGTTAAGTGACTTGCCCAACTTCATGTCACACCAAGGTCACAGGCTAATAAGTGTTAAGTGTCTGAGGCTGGGTTTGAACTCAGGTCCTCCTGACTACAGGGCTAGTGCTCTATTCATTGTGCCACCCTAGCCACTCTGACACATTCTTTCCACAAGCACTAGCATGGTAGATTTGGTGGCTGTGCCCAGAAGAAAAAGAGAAGCAAAAGGAAAGGAAAGGGATTTGTGTGAAGCAGCAGGCAGATGGTAAGATAGTCTAAATATATACCTTGATGGAATGTTATAGAGTTATCTGTAGATATGGTGAGCTAAAGTAGCTAGTCTGCAATTAGTAGGTGCAAAGTATCCAGTCCAAGAGGGCTGCCTAGGATAGGGGCTTCAAAGATGAAGGGATTAACTTCTCAGTGATTGGCTACTGGAAGTCTAGATCATGTGATGAGGTACTTGCTGACCAATTATAGGAGCAATATTCTAAGCCCCTCCCCCAGGCAAATTAAGCTAGTTTTTCCTTAAAAGGCATTGAAACTATCCTCAAGATTTTACTGGGGGAGTCAAGGGAATGAAGGCTCAGGCAGCAAGACATGAAGAACATAGACCCCTGACCTATAGCTTGTGACAAGAGAACAGGAGCAAGAATGACATAGGACAGCTATATTCAACTGAATCAAGGCTTTAATCTGGATTTACATCCTTTCCTTCCTCTGAAGGTCTCTCTTGCTATGACTAAGTAAACGTTTTTCTGTTCAGTGTTAGATGAATTTCAAGTATCTCATTTCATTCCACTTCCAAACTTAAACTATCAAGGGACCTGCTGAAGTCAAACTCAGTCCATTCACCAATCCATTCCTATGGGGAATTGACTAAAAATAACAACAGTTGGCATTTACATAGCATTTAAGGTTTGCAAAGCATTTTACATGTATTATCCTGTTTAGCAGTTAACCAGTCAGTTAACAAACATTTATTCAGAGCCAACTAATGTGCCAGACACTGTGTGCTACGTATGTGCTCTGCATCCCTGAGGAATACAAAGAAAGGAAAAAACAAACAAAGCAAAAAAACCCTGTCATTAAGGAGCTCACAATCTAATGGGAGATAACATACAAACAACTACTTATAAAAAAGACACATACAAGGTAAACTGAAGATAATCAAAAGAGGGAAAGCACTAGCATTAAGGGGAATCCTTCTTATAAAAGGTGAGACTTGAGGCATCTAGGGTGATGCAGTGAATAGAGCACCAACCCTGGAGTTAGGGCTACCTGAGTTCAAATCCGGCCTCAGACATTTGACACGCTTACTAACTGTGTGGCCTTGGACAAGTTACATAGGCTAATTGCCTTGCCTTCCCCCTCAAAAAAAAAAAAAGAAAAAAAAAGATGAGACTTAAACTGGAACTTGAAGGACAACCCCAACCCTCTACAAATTTAAATACCAGAAAGGGAAGAAATTTGAGATGAGAATGAAGAGAATTCTAGGAACTGAGGACAGCCAGGGAAAATGCTCAGATTCAGAAGAAGTGCCTTTCTGTAAGGAAGAGAAAGAAGATAGCATCACTGGATGGCAGAGTATGTCGGGGCCGGAGAGGTGGGAAGAGGTCAGATTATGAAGGGCTTTGATGATCAAACAGAGCCTTTTATATTTATTCCTGGAAGCAATACACTGGAGTTGATTTGAAAGCAGTGTGTGTGACATTACCAGACTCTCAACTTTAGAAGATGAATTTAGTAGAGGATGGAGGTTAGACTAGAGGCAGGGTAGGCTATTGCAGTAGTATAGATGTGAGGTGATGAGGGCCTAAAGCAGGCACCAACGTGGTAGTTGTATCAAGAGAGAAGGATTATTGGAGAGCTGTTCAGAAGGTAGAAATGAAAATCCTGACAGCAGACTGGAATCAGAGTAAGAGAATGAGAAGGATGACACCTAGGCTGACTGGAATGATGGAGGTACCATCAAGAGTAATATGAAAAATAAGAAGAAGGGAGGGCTTAGGGGGAAAGATAAGAGATTCAGTTACTCTGGGTCTGAGAGAGGTTAAGTAACTTACCTAGGGTCACATAGTTAATAAGTGTCCAAGGCATGATTTGAACTGAGGTCTTACTGACTCCAGGTCCCATGCTCTATCCACTATTATCAAGGTGGTACAGTGCCAAACTTGGCTTTGAGGATAGAGAATAAGTTGTTCTTTCCCTGCTCTTAGAACAGGAAAGAGAAACTGAGCAGGAAAGATTAAGATCATATACACATGGCACCATGAACACTCGTGCACTTGGGCATACACGTACACATGCAGCCTTTGACTGGGACTTTTGGTTGGCTTATGGCAGGCAAGTCTAAACATGAGGAATGAAAGATTTCCTACAGTGCTAAGCCCAACAAGAACGGGCTAATTCTGCCTGCCTAAAATAAGTACAAGTTTGGGAGAGGCTATATCAATGTAATGCCAAGACATCTGCAGCTAGGTCATTTGACTCTGGGTCACAAACTGGAAGTTTCCTTACCTATGGGACACGTTATCCATCCAGTCTACACAGAGAGCAAGAAACACAAAGAACAAAACAGAGCCCAACCCAGCTGGGTCCTGAGCATAGTGCCAAAGGAGCAAAGTGCCAACTGAAGGAATGGAGTTAGAAAGAAAGAATAATATTGTATAAAAAGCACTGGATATGGCATCATGGAACCTGAGCTGAAGGTATAGCCATGTCCTCTTTATGTTTGAGTTTGGACAAGTCCCCTCACCCCTCTGAGCCTCAGTCTTTTCATCTGTACAATGAAGAGTTTGGAATAGATGTTCTTCTCTAAGGTCCCTTTCTTCTCTGTGGGTAAAATATTCCCACTAGCCATCACTTATCATACTAACACGTGATACTGAACAAGGCAGTAAAGACTCAAATTTTGGGGAAATCTATCACAGAAAGGCGGTCCCCTGTCTGTCTGGAATGGGCAAAGTACTGGTGGCAAATACCAAACAATGGAAGTGGGAACCATGATAGCCTAGTTTGGTACAACCAGAGCTGTGTCTATATATTAGTGAACTCAAGGCAAGTCTAACTTTCTCACTCATTTCTTCTCATAACTAATCTTTGTTTTAGACTACTTCAGTCAGTAACAGTTCCTACCCTCTATAAGTCACCTATAGAAAAAAGGGAATAGGTTGCCAACAGTAAACCATTGGCTCATTCAACCAGAACATAGTGAATTCTCTACTATTGAATATATATCTAACCCAGTCTAGTCCAAATACTTATTTATTAAAATCCTACTACAACAGGCAAAGCATTAACTTCTTCTGGAGTTTACATTACACATAAATAGGTAAATTTACAGAGATGTGATAATTTGAGGTAGAATTGAGTACTAATACCTATAAGGTAAGGAAAGGCTTCCCAAAAGGGTATGACATGACCTAAACCTTGAAAGAAGCCAGTAGTCCTGGGTGGCAGGTAATGTAGGACTGCTACTTCCGGAACTAATCCCACTCCTATTATTATTATTACTATGATCACATTCCAGTATTGAGAGTAGCCTGTGCAAAAGCATAGGTAAGGGAATTGTTCAGTTGCATCTGACTCTCAAACCTATTTGGGGGTTTCTTAGCAAAGATACTGGAGTAGTTTTGCCATTTTCTCCTCCAGCTCATTTCACAGAGGTAAACAGAGTTAAATGACTTGCTCAGTATACACACTAGTAAGTGTCTTTGGTCAGATTTAAACTCAGGAAGAGTTTTCCTGATTCCAAGCCCAGGGCTCTATGCACTGCACCACCTCACTGCAGGGAGATGCCAAATTCAACTGAGTAGATGACAACAAAAGAGCAAATAAATAGTAATATATTCAGTGCTAGAGAAGAGGAAGAGAAAACTACAATGATATAAAATAGATTTCCTAACTTCAGAGGATTTACAGTCTAGGTGGACAGACAAAACTAAGGCACCTAAAAAGTTAGACATCAGATATAGATAGATAGATAGATGATAGATGATAGATAGATAGATAGATAGATAGATAGATAGATAGATAGATAGATAGATAGATAGATTTTCATCCATTAAGAGCCCTCCACAATGTAGTGTATATCAGCATCTGAAGTTGCTTCCCATTTCCACTAGCTGACCTCAAAGCCAGGAATATGTGACCATATTCTTCAGTTACAAGCCTAATTCCTTTGGTGTTCTTTGTACCAGAAGACTTTTTTAGAGGGACTTATTCCTTAACTGAAGTCATCACAACAAGAGCTGCTATTATTCCAAACCACCCCCAACATGAGAGAGAAACTAGACTATGGAATTCAGACAGCAGTACCTACCCCATCTTATGGGTTTTAGGGATAAAGGTCTCATATTCAGCCTAATTGTAGGATGGTTACCTTCCTCTAACTACTACTGACTCATTTTCTTATTAATTGTAAACCTTCATGTTAAGGCAATGAAAGGGTATGCTCTGGTATTTCCTCATAAAATGACAGAAATGTACAATTTCTCTAGTTAATTAATCAATAATCCCTTCATCCCAGGTTATAAATAAGGCAAAGAAATCTTTCATGAGCATTTGCTCATCTCTCAATGTGAAATCTCAGTCTGTTTATCACTGTTACTGATTCTACAATATATTAACAGCAAAACAAACAATACAAAGACACATTTCTGTATTTGAACAATCTTTGAGAAAGTTCACAGCCAGTCATCTCTAGTCATCAACTTTAACTTCAGCCTCCTCAATAGCGAGTAACAGTAGCAAAGCAAAGTTTCTCAGGATTTCTCTTCACCATATCTTCTCCCCAGGACAAATGTTATGCCTACTTCTCTCAAAATTATCTCTTCAGTCTTTCTCAAAGATGGCAGCTAACTCATTCAGTCTCTCAGGAAAGTCCTTTTAGTCTGTAATCTGTGTGCCTCACAAAGTCTCTCTATGAAAGTTAACTATCCAGGTGACACTTACATTGTCCCTCCGCAAGATTCTATTGCTTCTTAAAGCCAGGAAAAACAGTAAATTTGGTATGACTTGTAGTCAGAAGAAGCTCTATCCCTTGAGGCTAGCTCTCAGCAGCAAGGAGGGGCAGGGTAGGTTATGTGCATAACCTCCAAGACTATTCTCACAGCAGCTGCTGGTTGCTTTTGAGTGCATTGAAACACAAGATTTTGGCTCTGATTTGTACATCTGCAGGTCCTCATCTGGCCCCTCCTAATCAAGAAGAAAACAACATAAATGGGAAACAAAGACCTCCCACTTACAGTCTCTTTTCTCCTTTCAGCTACCCAGAGAGGAGTGGCCCTTGTTATTCAGTCTCTTCTGAAGTGATGAGATGGATCTTTGCCCTATAGAGTCTACTTCCCTCTTATACCTCGACTGTAGCCCTAGGGATCAGGGGTAGGAATGGGAGGTGGAGCATATATTCCCTACAATCTAGGGAGTCCTCAAATGTGTGGACCAGACTTGGTGAAGTGGCGACAAGAAAAGAGTTTTATTTGCTAGCAACAGAGAGTTTAAAATGGATATTTTGCTGTCATTGTTTCCCTAGTAATACCAAGGCCCACGGTTATTTTTGTATTCCTCCAGCACTTTTCTTTTCAGTAGATACAAAGGGTGACCAATTTCATTCCTCTTCATCTCTAGCTTGAACCCATTTTGTAGATGGTGAAACTGAAATGTAGAAAAACTAGCATAGGTGGCGCAGTGAACAGAGCACCTGCCCTGAAGTCAGGAGGACCTGAGTTCAAATTCAGCCTCAGACACTTAACACTTACTAGCCGTGTGACCTTGGACAAGTCACTTAACCACAACTGCCCTCCAAAAAGCGGAAAAACTAGCATTTCCATGAGGAAAGAAGCAATAGACCCAAATGCTGCAGGCTACGTCTCATTCCACACACCCTCACTTCCGACAGGGCTCCTCAACTCTTCACATTGAAGTTTTTCATCTGAAACAAATCACTTCTAAAAAAACAACAACAATAACAACAACCAAAAATCATCCAGAGGGTCTCAAGGGAAAATTTAAAGGAAAAAAAATTTTTTTTAATTAAAAAAAAAAAAGGAGAAATGAACAGTGCTTAGCTAGCAGTACCAAAGCAGTAATATCAAAACTCTTTGGTACTGGTTGAAGAAGAGAAAATAAGCTCAATAGCACATATTAGGTACATAACATCCATAAGCAAATGAACATAATAACAGAATTTGATCAACTCCAAGAATCTAAGTACTTGGCAAAATGGAAAACAGGTTGAAAGAAATTAATTTTAAACTATCACCTCACACCACCAACCACAACAAACTCCAAATGGTTACAGGACCTAAATAAAAGAGGTTATAATTAGACAAACTTGAGGCAAGGATGGTAGCTTAAACACAGGCAGAACACCTGGTTCCCAAAGGAAAAACCTAAAACTTTGCACTAGATGCTGTAGTTTTGTTCATCCTTCATCTTTTTTTTTTTTTTGGAGGGCAATTGGGGTTAAGTAACTTGCCCAAGGTTACATGGCTAGTTTTTTTGTGTGGATGTTAAGTGTCTGAGGCCAGAACCGAACTCAGGTCCTCCTGACTCCAGGGCCTGCACTTTACTCACTGCGCCACCTAGCCACCCCTCATCCTTCATCTTTGCAAAGAGGACCAATGACATCATGGGTCATGTCTTGACTTGCATGTGAATTGGATGTAAATGACAAAGAGTTGCACAAAGTCATCAGCTTCATTCTCTGTTCCTGAATCATCAAAGTACAGTGGCAGGACAAAAATCAAAATAATTGGTCCAGGATGTAGTGGATGACCTTGGCAACTTTAATGTCTGACCAAGCTTTAAGCACTCCATAGCACCTGCTTCAGCTGTCTTCATGGCCATTGGTTCAAATTGTTCTCATCAATCCATTCCACTGGAGGAGGTCTTCACATGCTTGGTATAAATATCCCTCTAACTCAGCAACAGGTTTAAGGACTGTCAGGTACCCCTAACCTGGCTTAGCCCATCTGGTAAGACAGTTTTCTCCTGTGTGTCCACTAAGCATGCTATGACTTCTTGGAGCCACAGGTAAGAGTTGGGTAAAGATGGATGAGCAGCTTTGAAAAGGTCTTGGCAAGCCCTCTCACCAGAGATGCCAGTCTTCCCCAAACACCCTCTTCGCTCTAGATAAAATAATGATCAACAACAAACTATAGTAAGTGATGTCTTCTACTCCTGAATTGTACAAAAAGTCATTCAGAAGTCCACAGACAATAGGAAAAGGGGCTTCCAACAAAGCCAGTACCTATGTGGGCATACCTGGGAACTTCCCAACATCACTGGAAAGAGCAAAGGAAGAGGGCTCTTCTGAGAATGCCTCAGGACAAACAGAAAGCCCCAGATAGTCAAAAGTCCCAAGATATTAATAAACCTAAAGTGTGGATCTTAGGAGCCCTGGGAAATGGCCTAAAATCCCATAGAGGGTCCTAACAATCCAGCACTCAGAACCTCAAAGGTCCCGAGAAACCTAACACTAAGAGGTGGAAGTCAAAAAGGAAGTCAGAAAGAAAGGCAAAACTCCAGGAGACCCTGGACAAGACTAAATAGGGAATGACCATCCTAGAAAAAAATGCAGCAAGGTGGTGGGCTTAGCCCTGGCACAAAGAGTAAATTCAAAATAAAAGCTGGAGAGATGAGTAAAAAGTAAAGGATACCTCTTTGTAATAAAAAAAAAATTATAGATCTGGAGAATTCCCAAAAGGAGGAGTAACTTTAAAAATCATGAATAGAGATTCAAAGGGAATAAAATGGATTTTCCTTGGAACTGGTGAATATCAAGAAGAGATACAAAAATGTCCTTCAGGAAAAAATCAGAAAGAGAGTAAGTAGCTTAGAAGAAAAAAAATAACGAATCTTACTCAAGAAATGGACTTCCAGAAAATTAGGATAGAACAAACAGAAAGTTATGAGACTGCAAGAAAAACCAGAAGGAAAGTGTAGAAGCTGGGAAGAAAGGGTGGGGGAAACAAGTATCAGATAAATTTCGATTTTATCTGAAAGGGATAAATAGGGTTGGGCACACACAAAAGCAGTATGGTATAAAAAGACATCAAAGTTATTTGTTTGTTTGTTTTTTAAGACATTAAAGTCAATAAGGAAACAAGTGTATTTGGGGGTGGGGTGGGAGAGGGAATAATACAGAGGGAATAGTCATAAATTTTCTGACGATGAAGGTAGGATCAAAAAGGGGAAGAGGGAGAAAAAAATGCAAAAAGCTGGATTCTAATTAGTTAGAGAGTGCCTGAACACATTGGCATATGAATGTGTAATGGAATATTATTGTGCTGTAAGAAACAATGAAAGAGATTATTTCAGAGAATCCTAGGCAGTATGGATTGACACAGAGAGAAGTAAGTGTGCAGAACCAGGAGAACAATTTATATGACGGCAACATTTTAAAGAAAAACAACTCTCAATGACTTCAAGACCTCTGATCAAAGGTCTCCAAAGGAGACCAAAGGTTCCCCAAAGGACCTAATGATGGGGTGCTTGTGCTTGGACCCCAGTTTTTTAAAAAAATCACATTTTTCCCTAGCTTCAAAACACTATCCTTAACAATTTTTCTCCCTGTCCAAAGGACACTATGCCTAGCAATAACTCATGAGCAGGCCCCCAGTAAAACAAACTATCTTTCCCCATCACAAGAATGAGCTGACCTGAAGAAATTCTCTTGTAAAAACAGGACTGTCTTGTAACCACAGAATTATCATGTATTGATTCACAAAGTTATTATATTCAATCCAGAGTTCAAGTTATAGTCATCAACTCTCAAAGCTATCTTGCTTGACATAACAAACCAAAAATACAGCCCTGAGAAACCCCTTCCCCAGGTTCTCACTAGTGAATGATGCCCCTGACCAAAGCTGTAAGTTATCACCTAATTTGCATATCAATCAGACAATCTACCACTTTTCCTACATAAGCTTTAGCACCACTCCTGTTAAGTTGAAAGTTCCTTAAGGAGCTCTGACCACCATATTGAACTTATACCATATTGGCCACCTTGACTTGAAGAATGCTGGAGTCTGTGAATTCATTTCAGGAGACTCTCTACAATACTCCATTCTTTGGGGACTCTCCCCTCACCAAACCTCATCACTATGATGAAGCATGTTATCTACCTTCAGAGTGAGAAGTGATGGACTCAAAATGCAGAAAGAAAAACATATTTGTAGGCACAGCCACTGTGTGGATTTGTTTTGTTTGATTATGCTAATTTGTTAAGTGTTTATCCAGGTGTTTTACTTGGTGAACAGGAGGTGGAAGCCAATGGGAGGGTTAGTAATAGTGCCAAATAATGTCCAAAAAAATGGCGGGGGGTGGGAGGGGGCCACTAGGTGTTGCAGTGAATAGAGCACAGGTCCTGAGTTCAAATCCGACCTCAGACACTTGACACTTAACTAGCTCTGTGACCTTGGGCAAGTCACTTAATCCCCCTCCAAAAAAAAAAAAGGAGAGGCCACTAGGAAAAATTTTTTTTTTTCAGATCTTATAAATATTTTTCTTTTTTTAAAATTAAATTAATTAATTTTTAGTTTTCAACATTCATTCCACAAGATTTTGAATTACAATTTTTTTCTGTCTTTCCCCTACCCCACCCCAAAATATCAAGCTTACTGAATACCCCTTCCCCCAATCTTTTCTCTCTTATATCCTCCCCCATGATCCCCCTAACTTTCTAGTAGGGCAAGATGGGTTTAAGAAACGTACCATGTTTCCCCCGATAATAAGACACTGTCTTATTATTTTTTTTGGACAAAAAACACAGAGGGCTTATTTTCAGGGGAGAGCTTATTTTAATGAACATTGACAGCAATTTTAATAAACGGGTAAATGTGAACAAAAAAATGTACGTTTATTCAATAAGCAAATCACTGGGGAAGAACAGGATGACGCACTCACTGCTGCAGCTCTGATTGGATGCAGCTTGGAGCACGGCATGCGTTTCACCCGGGACGGGGGGGGGGGGGGACGGTGCATACAGAGGGTACCGTAATGTAGCGTGTAGCACAGGGGATCACCTTCACTACAGTAGCAATCTCAATAGGGCTTATTTTCGGGGGAGGGCTTATTTTAGAGGAATCTTACACAGTAAGGGGAGGGCTTATTTTCAGGATAGGTCTTATTATCGGGGAAACACGGTACTGAGAAAAGTCTTATGAGTTACAATTATCGTTTTTCCATGTAGGAATGTAAATAGTTCAACTTTAATACGTTCCTTATGATTTCTGTTTACCTTCTCATGCTTCTCTTGCTTCTTGTATTTGAAAGTCAAATTTTCTGTTCAGCTCTGGTTTTTTCATAAAGAATGCTTGAAAGTCCTCTATTTCATTGAATGACCATATTTTTCCCTGTAGCGTTATACTCAGTTTTGCTGGGTAGGTGATTCTTGGTTTTAGTCCTAGCTCCTTTGACCTCCAGAATATCATATCCCAAGCCCTGTGATCCCTTAGTGTAGAAGCTATTAGGTCTTGTGTTATCCTGATTGTGTTTCCACAATACTCAAATTGTTTCTTCCTGGCAGTTTGTAATATTTTCTCCTTAACCTGGGAACTCTGGAATTTGGCTATAATATTCCTAGGAGTTTTCTTTTTGGAATCTTTTTCAAGAGGTTGTCAGTGAATTCTTCCATTTTCTATTTTGCCCTCTGGTTCTAGAATATCACGGCAATTTTGCTTGATAAATTTCTTGAAGGATGGTGTCTAGGCCCTTTTTTATCATGGCTTTCAGGTAGCCCAATAATTTTTAAATTATCTCTCCTGGATCTGTTTTCCAGGTCAGTAGTTTTTCTAATGAAATATTTCACATTGCCTTCTATTCTTTCATTTGTTTGGATCTATTTTATAGTATCTTGATTTCTCATAAAGTCATTAGCTTCCATGTGCTCCAATCTGATTTTGAAGGCATTATTCTCTTCAGTGAGTTTTTGAAATTCCTTTTCCATCTGGTAAATTCAGCTTTTTAAAAGCATTCTTCTCCTCATTAGCTTTTTGGGCCTCTTTTTTTAAAATAATTTTTTATTTTATTTATTTATTGATTTTTGCTTTTCTTTGGAGGGCAATTGGGGTTGAGTGACTTGCCCAAAGTCACATGGCTAGTAAGTGTGTTAAGTGTCTGAGGCTGGATTTGAACTCAGGTCCTCCTAACTTCAGGGCCAGTGATCTATTATTATTATTCAGTGCCACGTAGCCGCCCCATTTTTGGGCCTCTTTTGCCATTTGAGTTAGTCTATTTTTTAAGGTGTTATTTTCTTCAGTGTATTTTTGGGTCTCCTTTAGCAGGCTGTTGACTTGCTTTTCATGATTTTTTTGCATAATTCTCATTTCTCTTCCCAATTTTTCTTCCACTTCTGTTACTTGATTTGCAAAATACTTCTTGAGCTTCTCCATGACCTGTAACCAATTCATATTTTTCTTGGAGGCTTTTGATGCAGGAGTTCTGACTTCACTGTCTTCCTCCCACTCTGTGCCTTGATCCTTTTTGTCCCCAAAAAAGGATACTATGGACTGTTTGTGCTTCCGTTGCTTGCTCATATTGCTAGCCAATTACTTGACTTTTGAGCTCTTTGCCATGGTAGAACTCTGCTTCCAGAATGGAGAGAACTTTGTCCCAAATTGCTAGGGTTTTTGCAGTTGCCAGAGCTATTAGGAGGGTGCCCTCTCTACAACCCCCATAAGCTCTGGCTCACTAGTCACACACCCCAGGACCACCACCCAAGGCAATGATCTAGATCCAAACAGGTTAAAGAAAATCGACTACCCTCTGAATGGTTGCTTGGTCCGCCTATGATCTGCAGGCCAGGGGCTCCTGCGGCAGCCATGAAGCGATGACTGGACAGCTGCTGCGCCTCTACTGCTTCTCGCCCTGGGGACAGGGGCCAGACTGTGCTATTCTGTGCTTGCCTGTGCCAACAGAGCTCCACACTGACCTTTCACTTTGTCTCTGGTGTTTACGGGCTGAGAAGTCTGGAAGCTGCTATAGGTGCGGATGCTCCACTCTCCTGAGGTCTGCTCTGGCTGCCGCAGAGCCTGGGGCCAGAATCACGCAGCTCCCAGCTCATTGTGATGGGCCCTTCCTGTTGGCCTGACGGGCTGCCTTCAGCGGGAGAATTGTTTTTCCCTGTCACTTTGTGGGTTCTGTAGCTCTAAAGTTTGTTTAGAGTCATTTTTTACATGTATTGGAAGTGATTGGAGCAGGAGCTCATGCCAAGTTTGTGCTTCTACTCCACCATCTTGCTCTGCCCCCTGATCTTAAAAATTTTTTTAAAGAGAAAAGAACAGCAAGAGTCCCAGAAGGAAGAACACAGAGGACAATTTTGAAAGGAACGAATAGAATTTATTTTATATATGTATACATATGTATATTTAATTATATACATTTTAAAAAGCAGATGGTGTCATATACAATAGTCCTTTTCTGTTCTTTTGTCTATAGGAAAATGCACATTTGTGTGTGTTTGTGTTTGAGTTCAGAATAAAAAATTTGAAGATACCCTAAATCAGACTTGTGAAAGATCAGAGTTGAGTAGAAACTCCGAAATGCAAACACAGAAGTCAAGAGAAACTTAGGTAAAAATCTATTTGAGCAATTGGAAGTAGCTCTATGATGAAAAAATGCTAAAAAGAAAAAAAGAATAGTGATGAAATACACTGAATTACATAGAAATACAAAGAATAAAAACACACAGAAAGAGAACAGAAGGAAAGTTAGAGGGAGACATGGATAAGCAACAAACATTTGGAATTAACAGAATTTATTATCAAAAGAAAGATAAGATATAGGTAATAGAGACAGTTTCATATACAATCTCATTTTTCTGTTCTTTTTTGTCTATCAAAACATTAGAATTTCTTGATATTTGTCTAGTTCAAAATAACCAAAAAAAATTTATTTTATTAAAATCCTAGACCTAATCCCAAACAATAAAATAAAAGAACAACAATTCTCTGAATTAATAGCCAGGGAGAATGGGAACAACTGACTGCCCTGGAGAGAAAATGTGTTTTCAACTCATACCCGGAGGCAGCCTGCCTTCAACTCCTACCCCTCTTGGCATTAAAAAAAAAAACAAAACTGCTGTGGTAAGATACTCTGTGGTTGAGACACTGGGCCCAGTTCCAGTGACACAGTCATTTCTTTGTGGGAACAGTCCCTGAATATACAGAAGATGAAACTCAGGGTCCTAAGGTGGGGCCTCAATGGCATGGGGGCTAGACAACTGACCACAGGACAATTAGACCAATGATTCACTTAAAATCACTGGGAGAAGGGCTAAAGCACCAGTCTCTTGGATAGATAACAGGCTGTGACAATTGGCATAACTTGGGGAACCATGGTGAAGAAAGAAAGAAATAACCATGAGACCCCCTAGCATCAATTTACAGAGACTGTGTGATTGAACTAAGCACCTGAGATACAGAGCAGACACTGGATTTGCTGAAACTGCCCAAATAGCTGAGAATAGAGCTGTTGAAGTCTTACTGCCCATTCTCCTTTTTTTTTTACTCTTTCCTTTCAAGGGAGAAGTGTGTTTGTTTTCCAAATCCCTACAAGTTTGTTTGCTTTCTTTTTCCCTTCTGTTTTTAGAGCTGTCTTAATTAAGATAAGTGTGGTTAACCATTGCATTACTGATCTACTTTCATTACTCAAATGCAGCTGAGAAGGCAATAGATGGAACAGAGAATGCCTGACAGAGAAATAGATTTCTTTAAACTGAGCCTTATATCTTTGCCAGAGCAATTTTCATGGAAAGAAAAAACCAATCCTCTAGAGAGAAAGAGTTAAGGGAGTGGCTACAAAGAAAGCAACTCCCAAAGGGAGGAATTAAGGAAGGACCTGAAGATCACACAAGGGTGGGAGTAGTAACCAGACCTCCAAAGCTGCTTAGCAACACCCCATCCTATACCACACTAAGATGCAAAATAAAAGATTTGGACCAAATAACCTATAAATTCTCTTCCAGCTCAAACTCTCTTATCTTATGACCACAAACCAGTTTTACATAGTAGGTTCAAATTTCCTCATCTGTAAATTTGGGATAGGGGCAGCTAGGTGGCTCAGTGAATAGAGCACTGGCCCTGAAGTCAGGAGGACCTGAGTTCAAATCCTACCTCAGACACTTGACACACTTACTAGCCATGTGACTTTGGGCAAGTCACTTAACCCGAATTGCCCTCCAAAAAGCAAAAAAAAAAAAAGGATAAAATGGGGATGACAGTGTCTATGAAGATAAAAATAAATGCTAACACTAATAAAATTCCTGTTGCATACAAGGGACAATATTGTTACTATTTTTTGAAATTAATAAATACAGAGGTGGCTAGGGTGTGTAGTGAATAGAGCACCACACCTGGAGTCAGAAGGACCTGAGTTCAAATCCAGCCTCAGACACTTGACACAATTACTAGCCATGTGACCTTGGGCAAGTCACTTAACCCAAATTGCCCTGCCTTCCCTCCTCCAAAAAGTGAACCCCCCCAAAAGAAATTAATAAATACAATTTTTATTCCATAACAACTGGTAAATAACATTTCTGCAGCTACTAGTATAATCAATTTTAATTACTTTTTGTTTTATTTGCGTTTTGTATCTTTTGTTCTTGTTCATATATCTGAATACTTACACTTGTTAATGTCAGGCAGCCAGGTGGTACAATGGCTTAGAATAAGGAAGACTCATCTTCAGGGTTCAAATCTAGCCTCAGACACTTAGCCCTATTTGCCTCAGTTTCTTCATCTGTAAAATGAGCTGTAGAAGAAAATGGCAAACCACTCCAGTATCTTTGCCAAGAAAACCCCAAGTGGGGTCATGAAGAGTTAAACATAACTGAAAAACAACTGAACAAAAAATATATTATAATATCAATTATAATTGTGAAGCAGTATGGCACAGTGACTAAAAGGTCAGCTTTGGAGTCTGGAAGACTGGACACACACTAGCCATGTGACTGCACATGAACCATTTCATGATAGGGAAGTCACCTAATGTCTTAATGTACCAGGAAATTCTTAAAATTAAATTCTAGAAATGGTGTCAATCTGCATCCATAGAAGTTTTCACACTATGAATTCCTTCACACTGATAAAAATCACAGATTGCCCCCTCAAAAAATATAAAAATGTTCATGTGTAATTTTATTATGGAGGAAATAACATCATTGAAGGGTAAAGAAAAAGGAGTGGGGGGAGGGATGTGGTTAATATCCAAGGTAAAAAGAGCTACATTCAAAAAAATCCACTGATAGTTCATATTTATACATCTCTTTAAGATTTACTCAGGCATTTATCTCATTTATCTTGCCCTTCAAAATAAGCATTAATTATAATCATTTTGCAAATGAGGAAACAGAAGTTCAAGTGACTTGCCTAGAGTCACAGAGCTAGTAAGAGTTGGCTTGTTAATTTAAATACATGGTTTCTGATTAAAAGACCAATGGTCATTCTAGCATACCATGTCATCTGTACTATGAGGCAGAAGGAGGTCCCCAAAGTCTAGAAGAGAATGCTATATAAAATATCTGGGTACAGTAACTCAGTTGGGGGGCACAGTGGATAGACAAAGTGTTAGACTTATCTTCCTGAGTTCAAATCTGGCCTCAGACACTTATTTGCTGTGTGACCCTGGCCAGTCACTTAACTCTGCCTCTATTTCCTCATATGTAAAATGAGCTGGAGAAAGAAAAAGTAAAACACTCCAATATCTTTGCCAAGACAACCCCAGATAGGGTCATGAAGAGTCTGACATAACTGAACAACAACAAAAAAAAAAAAACAGAATAGCTCAAGGATTCATTAAGACCACTCCATCAACAGGATTTAACTGACATGCCATTGCCTCCACAAGCCTTCCCTCTCTCTTCCCCCAGCTAGAAGTGATCCTTATATTCTTGGATCTCTTACGGCATTCTTAATTCTCCTAAGGATTTGCATTATAGCTATATCTTATCCCTTTAACACATTGTACATTTGGCAAATTAGAACTGCTGTCATTTTTCATGTTTATATCTTCAGTGCTTAACAAAATATATCAAGTACATATTAAACCCTTAGGTTTAATAAAAGTATCTGTTGAATTGAATAGAATCCCTTTATAGAAAAAAAAATCTATCTTCCTACAGATCTTGGTTAATTATTCCAAAATTAGAATCTCACACGTCCTACAAAGCAGGAATGGAGCAATTCATAGGATGGTGAAATAGCGACTTCTCTTCTGGTTTTATAGTGAAAATGAAAATTGGGAGGACAAGAATGTTTGATGCTCCCTCCATTGATACAAATGACAACCCTTCCATGACTTAGCACATATCTTCATGAGTGTGACCCAAAAACATTTCTACCTGGTAGTCAGTCTTTATTTAGCTTGGCAGGGCCTACCAAATTCTGCTCTACCAGCATAGCGTTTCAGAATCACCTTCATACCATAATGAGGCTGAAGAACAGAACTCTATTATATGTGTTTTAGTAATTTTTTCTAAAGCTAATTACAAGGTTCTTGTCATTCAGGTGGTGTCAAAGGCAAAGAACAGGCACAGGGAGAAACACTGCCCTTTGGATAGGCCACTGTCTCCTGGATCATGCCTACCTCTGGCTCCCTCCCTAGGCCATCACTACCAACTCTTTTGTATGGACTAAGGTCTGCTTGTAAAAGCTGCAAACCAAGCTGTATCAAAGACAAGGATTTCAGGTGGAAATAGATAGAGAAATTCCAAGCTTATCTCCAAAAACTAGGTAAGAGGATAGAAAGTAATTTTGCCTTATCTTAAAGATGACTTATTTCCTCAGCTCAAGCTTTTGACCCTAGCAGTATTACTGTAGAAAATTCATGCCTGAGACTTCACCAAGGAAGGTTTAAGAAGAACAAAGGCCAAACTTCTCAAACCTGCCAAGAGGATCATAATTCCAGTGGTTGAAGTGAATGTCTTATTATTTAATAAGAATGTAACAATAATAGAGAATGTACATTTCCATAGCATTTTAAGACTTGTAGAACACTTTCTTCACAACACCTCTGAAAAGAACTCGAATATTATTTTTATATTACAGGAGGAAAGTTGGTGTCAGAGCCTCTGACCAGTTGATTGGGAAGTTGGAAACTTTTGGAAAAACAGTTGGAACCTGGGTTTTCCTGTCTTCAAATCTAAGGCTTTCCCAATACACTAGACTTGCTTTCAATACAAGAAACATGTCTTCTGTGCCTAGTAGATAAAAGGGGATGTTAGACACTGTGGCTACAAATATAAAAACCCTACCCTCAAATTTTCATTCTACTGGGGGAATTCAACAAGTATAAAGATAGGTTAATACAAGGTTATATAAGAAAAGGGACTAGTGAAAAGATTAAGTTTCACAGAAGAGGTGGCAAAGGAAGATCAAGCAACAAGAATTGATTATGCACCCCAGGCAGTCATTGTGCTAAGTGCCCAGGATACAAAGCCAAAAGGTCCTGGACCTCAAGGAACTTATGTTCTGCTGCAAGAGAAAGTATGTACATATAAGTATATACTCCATATATGCAAGACCAACCTCAAGATATTCCCACATACCCAGTATGGATGTTGTTACTATATCTTTGAGAGAATACAATCTTGGGAAAGACAAATTTGTCATCTGGAGAGAATTGTTATAGTTGGAGAAAAACTGTATGATGAATAGTGAGAGGATTAAAAGAACTTTTCCTAATAGACTAAGTTAACAATCAAGAAGAAAGAACTTAGGGTTTGCTAGGTGGCAGAGTGAGTAGAGTGCCAGCCCCAGAGTCAGGAGGACCTCAGTTCAGATCTGCCTCAGACACTTAAAACACACACACACATACACACACACATAAACACCTAGCTGGGTGACCTTGGGCAAGTTACTTAACCCCAATTGCCCTCCAAAAAGCAAAAAAAAAAAAAGAACTTGAAGAGACATTTTGAGAGAAATAAGTTTAACTCATTCCATAGATAAGCCATCATCAGACAGAAGCTGAGTTCCCAAACTAAGCTTCTTTTGTCTGTGGAGGAATAAGTTTCAGTATATGGTTAAAAGTGATGTAGGCTGTGATTTTTCTCACAGCTGATAAACTGATAAAATATTTCATTATCTATTATTGCTATCTATTATTATTATTGGTAGTGTGATGATGATGATAATGATATAGTCTCCTTATCTTCCATAGGCTAGAAGTTCGGTTGCAATTCACAGCTGACCCAACTGTTGATCAGGAAGGAAGTTTTGAATTGCAGTTTCCAATGTGTAATGTAATGCCAAGCAAAGGCAACTTCCCAAGGTTCAAAATACCAGCATAGGTGCTCTCCATTTTATTCAGTGAAAAATTAAGAACAGAGAAGATCAAAATATGACATCATTCAAAATACAGCATTTACTAAGTGTGATTCAATAATCTCCAAGTACTACCTGATTTAATCAAGTACTACCCCACCCCAGGACATTACATTCATCTAATCAATTACAAAGTCCCTCTTCTAAATACTAATCCACCCCTAGGCTGTACCTTTATTTAGTCCATCAGAAAGCTCCTCTTCTCAAATGGAGATTAGTTTCCCATCATAAGCAAAGTACATTCATTTGTTCAATCACAGAGCACAAAAAGGTCAAAAGTTCCCCACCCTTGGATCACAATTGAATCTACCCCAGAGTTACAACAAGGTTAAGCATAGCACTTAATACCCAAATGGAGGTCTTTTCTTCATCTTGATGGGAGGCAAGTTCTCAGCAATCTTTGTTCCTGGGGAGACAAAGCTTAGCAAGGCCACAAGATACATTGCCAGCGTCTTCATTAATTCATTCTCTGTCTGCAGAACAATCCTAGGACCCCTGAAAACATTAGCAAAAACCTCTTCCAGGATTTCTGTAAACATACAACAAGAAAATCCTTCTTCAGGGCTTCTGAACCAACATCAAGCTTCCAGAACTTCTGCAACAACAGCACTGTCCTTCCCCAGTGGACAGTATTCACTCTCCGTCTGCAGAACAGTCTCTGGAGCTCTAAACCAACAGCAAGGTTCTAAGACTTCTGAAACAACAGCACTGTCCTTCACCAGTGGACCAATCTGGCAAAACAACATCAAAACAGACAGATAGAGTACCAGCATAACAGCCATGTCTCCTCAGTCCTTGGCAGCTCTGGGTGGCAGCTCTCAAAGTCCTGGGCAATTCAAAGTGGCCCTCAGTAATCCTATCAGTCTCTTTCTGCCTTCAAGGTGCTGCTTCCAAAAAGTTCTTCTGCTTCTCTCTTGTGTCTCTCCAAATCTACATCACCAGCTCCTCCCAGTTCAGCCCTCTCTTTTCACATCAACAAGTCCATCCCACAAGTGGGATTAACAAGCTCTGGGTTTTTTAACACAATCAAACCAAAAACCAAGCCAATACAGGGGGATCTTTATATTCCATTACTATTACACAATGCTGGCAGGTTCTCCTTTCCTTAGGCAACCTGGTGACCCTCTTCTCCCCCTGCAGCTCACCATATTGGTAATGGACTTAAGAATATAGACAACCATTAGCCCTATTGCAGCTCAGAACTCACAAGTTTGGTGATTGGCATGTTTCATCTTCATTCTTTTGAACCCTTAGTTTAGCATTTCATTAATCAGAATTCTAAAGTCTTTCAAAGTTTTTTTCTCTGTAATGTGATTGTCATTACATAGATTCTTCTCTTAGTTTTTTCAGCTTTAGAAATCTTCCAGACTTTTGGATGGATGATATTTTTGGACATGGCCAATGTAGGAATTTTATTTTCTTGACCACAAATATGTTGCAAGGATTTTCTTTTCTTTCTTTCCTTTTTATTTTTTTAAGGCAGAATATGGGACAGAGTAAAAATAAAATTTTTGTTATAGAAAATATTTACAATTTGGCAGAAAATTGTTAATATAATTGTTAATAATGTGACAGAAATTGTTAAGACCAAATGTATGGATAGCCACTGCCTTAAATGATCCTTTTGTAATGGCAAGCAAAATAGAATTTTTTTGGTGTTTTTCTGGGTTGAGTTTCAGCAAATCAATTGCCTTTGAGTCTCACCTTTGATTGTATCAAGAGTCTTTCATTGGAAACAGTAAACATTGTATTACCCTTAATAGAACTAAGGGAGTTTGAAGATTTTCCCTGCCCTTAATAGGCCTAAGGGAATTTGAAGATTTCCCCTGCCCCTTAATAGGTCAAATGTAATCACATGGTAGCCCACAGTAGGAGTAGGTTGAAAAAAAGGTGGAACAAGAAAGAGCAGATAAGAGCAGGAGCAGAGCTGGGAGTAAGCAGACTTGAGGCAGAGCAGCTAGTATGTGAGAGAGGGGCATTTTTGCTTATGTAAGCCAGTTTTGTTTTGAAGGCCTGTTGGAGGGAAGGCTTGGGGATGTCAGTATTCACTGCATTGGTAATGTGTAGCAACTTCTTGATTGCTATGATGGGTTTGGTTTTCTGGTGTTGGGACTCAGCTTTCTGGGGTTTGAATAAATGTTTTTCGTTCTGTCTTACATGTGGAGAGTCTGTTACATTTTGAAATTCAGAACTACACCAGCATATTCATAGCCACTGTGAATGCTGTGAATATCACATTGGTGTTATACCTTTCAATGACAGAATTTCAGTAATGTCCTTACATTCCTCTCCTAACCACACCCTAAGTCCCCCCATTGGGAGATTTTACCTAGTAAAGGAACCTAACTTGAGCTGGATATCAGCTCCTGATGTCCTTGCCCTCTTCAATTGGGATTCATGGTGTAAAGGGCAAAACAGTCAGAATGAAGGGCGTTTCTTTGCCAGGATGGTCAAGGGTCACTGTGGAGTCTTACGACCAGGTCTTAAGACTTCACCTATCTCCTCTCCCTCTCTTCCTAAAACTATGAAAACTCTTTCATGGGTGTCTTTGGGAAATCCACTGGACATCTTCCAGAGTAGCAGGTCTGCTATCCTATTATCTCAATTAAAGAAGCTTTATTCCTTAGCTCATGGCTTTGATTTATTTGAGGATTTGACAAATATTTAAAAATAACGTACCCTTTGATTGGGGCAGGCAGGTGGCACAGTGGATAGAGTGATGGTCCTGGAGTCAGGAAGACCTGAGTTTAAATCTGGCCTCAGGTCACACTCTGGCTGTGTGACCCTGAGCAAGTCATTTAACCTTGTTTGCCTGAGTTTCCTCATCTGTAAAATGAGAGAAATGGCAAACCACTCCAGTATTTTTGCCAACCAAACCCCAAGTTGAGTCATGAAGAATTGGAAATAACTGAAACAACTCAACAATAACAACCCCTTGATTGACTTAGAACCCAAGATCACATATAATAACAGAATAAGAATGAGGTGGTAGTAAGTAAGCGAGTGCATATACTCAATATTCACAGGGAGACAAATGTGGTAGAGCAAGCTCTAGCATTTAGTATTAGCATTTTCATGTCAGAAATCAGCAAAGGCTGAACAGAGAGAGAGAGACAGAGAGAGAGAGAGAGACAGAGACACAGAGACAGAGAGAGAGACAGACAGAGAGACAGAGACAGAGAGAGACAGAGAGACAGAGACAGAGACAGAGAGAGAGACAGAGAGAGAGGAGAGAAAGAGAGAGAGTTTAAATTGTCTAGACAAAAAAAAGATGGGGAAAATGTTAATAAGGAAGATTAAACTTTAAAGTGTTTTGGGTTTTTTTAAGTTTCCTAGAGAACCCTCGTTAAACATTTATGAGAACACACTTGACTACAAATGAGGGTGGCCAATCTAAATAAATACAAGGTAGCTCTTGAGGAGAGGCAGTTGAAGCTCCAGGGTATATTGTTGTTCAGTTGTGTCCAACTCTCCATGACCTAATTTGGGGTTTTCTTAGCAGAGATACTGGAGTGGTTTGCCATTTCCTTCTCTGGCTCATTTTACAGATGAGGAAACTGAGGCAAACAGGGTTAAGTGACTTGCCCAGAGTCACACAGTTATAGGTACCTAAAGTCAAATTTGAACTCAGGTCCTTCTGCCCTTCAGGTCTGCACTCTAACCTTTGCACCACCTAACTGCCTAGGGGATATAAAGAATGGCTCTAAAGGAAACTATAGGTTCTAGGAGGTAGAGGTAAGGAGCAAGTGCATTGTATAGGCATGAGAAATAACCTGTTCAAGGGTACAAAAAAGTGACCTCTAGTGTCATATGTGAGACACAGAGAGAAGGCCAGTTTAGCTGGATGGTAGTGTGCAGGAAGCAGAATAACATAGTAACATAGTAAAACTGGAAACATGACTGAGATGCAGGTTATGAAGGTCTGTGACACTAGAGTTAATAGGAAGCCATTGGAGTTGATTGAGCTGGGGAGAAACATCGTCAAAAAGGTACTTCAGGAATATCACTTTGGCAACCATGTAGCTTTGAGAAGAGAAAGATTTGTGGTTAAGAAGATGATTTAGAAGGTTGTTGCAGGATCTACGAGATGGTAGATTATACAATTTCTCTATATCTCTACTAACTCCCAAACTTCCAAAAATTAATAAATGAATGAAAATCATTTATTAAGAGCCTATTATTAGGTCAAACACTGTGCTTATTAGTGTGATAGACACTGCCCTCCAGGAGTTATATTCTTGGGGAGGGGGTGTTGGGGAGGGAATGACAAGATACCTACACACACCTTTTCCAAAGGCAATGGAAGTGTCACATTACAGTTCTCCAAGCAAGAGGTGAAAGGCGTTGTGGAAAGGGTATGCAGGTGGCAATAAGGCAGAAAAACCTGAGGGGAAGAAGAGGCTGCATGTACCCAGGAAGTGTGATAAATTAAGCAACTTAGTTCCTCAGAGGAACAGTCTTGAGAGGTCAAGTTTGGAAGGTGGAACAACTGCAGGCAGCAAAAATAACTGGGTGAAAAGAAGGATGCATATGGTCCTAAAGGAATCATATATCAGATATGAATCATCTGCATAAATATACTAATTAAACTGAAAAGAGTTAATTTAAATTAGTTAAAAGAGTTAATTAAACTGAAAAGAGTTAACAAAAGTATAGAAGATAAGAACATTTAGGAGAAAACCTTGGAGAACACTCACAATTGGAAGACAGGATGGACAGAGTAAAAATAACCTAGGGAGTGTGCTAGGAGAACACGATAAATCAAAAAACCTGAATACCACAATGCAGGAAATAATACAAGACAATTGCCCAGAACTTCTGAATAGAGAAAACAAAGCATCAAAAACTCCAGGCATCAAGTTTGGAAAGATGCTAGTACTATTCAAACTCTAAGTGCTTAACAACAATCTCATTGGCAAAGAGAGTCAAAGGGTAGTGAGGAGAAAGATGTTTCTCTCAAGGGAAATAAAATCTGAATACCACAAGGTTATTCAGCACAAGAAAATAGCATTTTTTTAAAAAGCAAAGTAAGGGAGTTCAAGGTGCATCCTTGAATGACAAACCCAGAAAACCAGAGCCTAAAGATCAACCAAACAATAATATGTTCAACAAAAGAGGAATTTGAGGTAATTCTAAAGAAAAAAAGGAAAATAGGTGTGAGCAGAGTATTTGAATTGTAAACACTTCAAAACACAAGAAAGGTAAATAAGTATAATTATCAAGGAAAGAATAATTAAATACATTTCTATTTAGAGATTATTTTAAGAAGACTGACAAATGAAGTTAATTTAAAAAAAAAGACCATCAAGTGATTTTTTTAAAAAAAGCAAACAAGGGCATATAAATGTAAGTAGAACTTAAATAGAAGAAGTGAAGGTGAGGGAGCAGAACCTTTTTTTTTTTTTTTTTTGCTTTTTGGAGGGCAATTGGGGTTAAGTGACTTGCCCAAAGTCACACGGCTAGTGGGCTAGTGTGTCAAGTGTCTGAGGCCACATTTGAACTCAGGTCCTCCTGACTTCAGGGCCGGTGCTATATTCACTGCGCCACTTAGTCACCCCTAGAACTTTTTTTCTTATAAAAAAGGGTTTTTTTTTTATTTTCAAAAAATAAAAGTAGAGACAAAAACTGCTGAGAAAACTGGAAAATAGTACTGCAGAAACTGGGCGTAGACCAATATCTTGTACCATACACCAAAATAAGTCAAAATGAGTTCACAATTTAGATATAAAGGCTGATGTTATAAGCAATCTGGGAGAGCAAGGAATAGTTTACCTGTCAGATTTACAGAGAAGGGAAGAAATTATGACCAAACAAGAGACAGAGAGCATTATGAAATGCAAAATGGATAATTTTGATTACATTAAATTGAAAAGGTTTTATAACAAACAAAGCCAATGTAACCAAGGTTAGGAGGGAAGTGGAAAACTGGAAAAGTATTTTTCCAACCAGTGTTTCTGATAAAGGCCTCATTTCTAAAATATACAGAGAATTGAGTCAAATTTACAAGAATACAAGTCATTCCGGATACACAACGGTTACATCCACCTGCAGCTGCAAACTCCCTGGGCTCCCTTCCCTCGCCAGCCCCGCCCCGCCTCCTGCCCTCCACGGGGCTGGGCAGGCCAGGCCCCGGTGAGCCTGGAGGCAACGCGGAGGGGGCAGGCTTCCCTCAGGCCAGGCCACGGGCGTGGGGGCGGGACTTCTCGCCCTTAAGATCTCGGGAGTCTCAAAGGCTGCCGCCAGTCCGCTCTCAGGATCAGGACTCTCTTGCTAAGCGCTCATTTCTCCCCCTCGAGTCCAAGGTCCCCATGGCCTCCAGTGAGCCTTCTTGCTCAGCTTTATCTCCAACTCGGGAAGGGTAACCAGCCGGGACTGAGGTGAGATGCTGTACAAATTGGTGGTGATGGGCAGCTCTAGCGTGGGCAAGAGCGCGCTGACCATCCAGCTAGTGAAGAACTGCTTTGTTCAAGTCTACGACCCCACCTTCTAAGGCTCCTACCGCACCCAGATGGTGATGGATGGCCAGGCCTGCCAGCTGGAAATCCGGGACAGCACGGGCAGCAAGGAGTACCAGATCCGGCGCCAGAAGTTCATGCGCTGGGGGGAGGGCTTCCTCAGCGTCTACGCGGTAGACGACATCAAGCCCTTCTTGGATGGGAACATCTTCCGTGACCAACTGCACAGAGTCAAGGACACCCACCGCGTTCCCTTCGTCCTCGTGGCCAATAAGACCGACCTGACCGAGGGCCTGGTGACCCCGGCGCTGGGAGCTTCTAAGTCCCCTTCGTGGAGGCCTCGGCCAAGACCCGGAGGGACGTGGAGCAGGCCTTGGAGATGCTGGTCCGAGAGATCCGGCAGTCCGAAGCGGCTGAGGAGCATAGCGGCCGCGGTCATGCTGAGCGCCTCCGGGGTGGTGGGTTCAAGTACCTCACGATCCAGTGCACAGGCCCCCAGCTGGACCCTTCCTCCTTCGGCTGCTTTTCCCTGGACTCCTCTGCTCTGCTGGGCCCTGCTCGACCCTGCTGGGCCTCACCAGGATTTTTCCAGGCGCCTCTTGGTGGACTCCTCAGCGTTTCTACAGTTAGGCTCTTTGGGTTTGGGGTTTTTTTTCCCCTTTGAGAAGGAATGACTACCTTACTGCCTCAGTATCCAGACCAAGCAAACAAAGACTCCTTCCCTCCTCCTGTGGGCAGCCTCCCTTGGCCTCTCTGGCTGCACCGGCCCCACAGACAGCCCGACCCTGGCCACCTTCTCCCCCCTGTAGCACCTCCACCCTCAGCAGCCTCCTCTGTCCTCCTGGGGGCTGTGGGTGGGCTTTCCCTTCACAGAAAGTCCTGCTGCCCCAACAGAGCCCCTGCTTCTGTTCCCCAGGATACTTGGTGTGTTGGCTGTCTGGGACCTGTAACCCCTGCCCTGTCTATGCTGTTGTTGAGGAGCCCTGCCCTGCAGTGATCCCCCACGATCAGGGGCGAGGGGGTGTTCCATCAAATGTGTCCCTGTCGCCCTTTGTCCTCCACTCCCATGTTACCCCAAGCATTTTTCCTGGTGGTGAGGGGGTGGGGATGGGGGGGCCTGTCTCCTACCAAGAGAAAGCCTTGAGTGAAAAATGTTACTCTGATTGTTGTGTTTCATTTGGTTTGAATTGGGGGGCATGGCAATGGGACTTGCCCAAGATCACCCAGCTAATAAGTATCTGTGGCCAGGCCCTCCCTTTTACACCTTGCTGTGAGCTGCAGGGTCTTGTTCCCTCTAGGAGAAATTGGGGGTGGGGTGGGGGGAGCTGGCTGAGAGTTCAAGAGAGACCCCACAGATGCAGGTCAGGTGGGGTCGGTCTGCTTGGGAGCCGTCTGACCTGGCATCTCTGCCACCTTGGGAGAGAGTGGGGGACTCCTCTTTCACTGGAGAGGACTTAAATGTTGAAGCTGCCCTCCTATCCAAAGTCGGCTGTTCTTCTAAGGATATATTACAAATAAGGGTTTGTTAAAAAAAAAAGAATACAAGTCATTTCCCAATTGATAAATGGTCAAAGGATATGAACAGGCAGTTTTCAGAGGAAGAAATGAAAGAAATCTATAATTATATGAAAAAATGCTCTAAATCACTATTGATTAGGGAAATGCAAATCAAAATAACTCTCAAGTATCACATCTCACCTGTCAGATTGGCTAACATGACAAAACAGGAAAATTTTAAATGCTGGAGAAGATGTGGGAAAACTGGAACACTAATGCATTGTTAGTGGAGCTATGATCTGATCCAACCATTCTGGAGATCAATTTGGAATTATACACAAAGGGCTATAAAATTTGCATACGCTTTGACCCAGTAATGCCAATTCTACGGCTGTATCACAAAGACATGGGAAAAGGACCTGTATGTACAAAAATATTTGTAGTAGCCCTTTTTGTGGTGGCAAAGAACTGCAAATCAAGGGGATGCCCTTCAATTTGGGAATGGCTAAACAAGTTGTGAGGGGTGGCTAGGTGGTGCAGTGAATAGAGCACCCGCCCTGGAGTCAGGAGGACATGAGTTCAAATCTGGCCTCAGATACTTGACACACTAGCCATGTGACCTTGGGCAAGTCACTTAACCCCAATTGCCCTCCAAAAAAAAGTGGTATATGAATGTAATGTAAATAACTATTGTGCTATAAGAAATGAGGTGCAGATGGACTTCATAATAACCTGAAGAGCCCTTTAAATACTGAGGCTGAGTGAGGGGAGCAGAACCAGGAGAATGTTGTACACAATTACAGACCTATCCTATCTATGATGACTATCTTTGATAGACTGGGCTCCTCTCAGCCATGCAAGGTTATAAGACAACTCCAAATGATTCATGAGGGAAGGGATATCCATATCCAGAAAAAGAATTATGGAGTCTGAATGCAGAATGAAGCAAACTGCTTGCTCTCTCTCTTTTTCATTTTGTTTTGTTCTTCCTTGTTGCTCATTCCATTGGTTATAATTCTTCTTTACAACATGATTAATGTTTAATGTGAAGGTATATGATGATTGCACGCTGCTATGGGGGAGGGGAGAAGAATGGGGAGAAAATTTGTAATTCAAAAACTTGTGGAACTGAATGTTGTAAACTAAAAGTAAATAATTTTTTTTAAAAAGCAGAAAAATTAGATCCAAAATTCCAGAAAAATCTTGAAATCCCCTTTTTAAAAAAAATACTGTATATTTCTACCACATTCTCTCTTTTACCCACCAAGGCACTTTTCCTCTCCTTCCATACCTAACAATCCTTGTCTAGGTATTTTTCTCTTTTCTTCCTAATGTTCCCTCCCTTCCCCTTCCCAATTTTTTTTTATATTTTTCCTGCTTTTGTCTCTCATCTTCTATGCTCACTTTTAATTCTACATCTGTTCATCTCCCACTTTCTTTCTTCCTTGTCTCCCACCTACCTCTCTTCCCTTTGATCCCCTAAATGTAAAATCCTTCTCCAGCCTTTAACCCTTAGACTTCTTGGACCTGAGAAATATTGCTCTCTTAAGAACTTAAGAGGTTTCCCAGACTCTTTTTCCACCTGAGGACAGATGAAGCCTGGGCAAGATTGCCTCCCCATCCCATTCAGTTGACTGAGCATTGTCTTTACTTTTCTTACCCTAAGGGAAAACAAAAACATCTTACTTCCCTTTTCTCAATATGCATCCAGCATCACCAATCCTAATTCCTATAACCAACCTCTTCTAGAAAAGAGACTTTTCTCTTTCCTCTGGGTTCTCTCAACTCAGAATACAGGAACCTTCTCTTTCTCTTTATGCCACTGAAAGTTTCAGTAATTCCCTCAGCAACTTGTTATCACGTTAATGAAGAGCAGAGAAGCTGCTTGTGTAACTCCCCAGTCTTTATCCCTGGGATATACATTTTCCTCTCCCAGAAAACAGAAAAACCTACAATACCCCTTTCCTACAGCTCTCTTTCCAGAAATCTCACCTCACCCCATGCCCTCCCCAGCTAATAGAGTATGGAAATAAGCTTTAACACACTGGCATCAAGGACATTCTGTTGCCACACTACTCCTCATGGCAGCTGTGAATGGCAAGGTTGTGGACAAAATACACAACACAGAAAGTAAGTTTGGGCTGAGCCTCAGAGGGCAGATTGACATCATGCAAGGTAGATTTCTGCATTAACTATTTGCCACAAATACCACAAAAGGGTGACTTAATACCTTAGAAGTTCAAGTGGTTGAGATTGCTGCAATGGTGTGACTTCTTCCCACATAGAGGGCACATGAAGATGAAGAGCTGAGCCCTCAATTGGAACAGCAGCTTTTCCTCAACCTAAAACTCCTGTGGGTACTTGATACTTCAATGAGTTTCCAGGCTGGGAACTTCCTGGCATAAAAGGCCTCTAAGTCCCCACCAAACTGCCACTAATTCCATTGTTACAGGCCATCATAGTTGCTTCTGGGGCCTCATCTCCCAGCCCAAGGGGGATCCCTTTACCTAAATGACTTTCTGGAAACAACAACAGGCCCTCTCCTCTCTTCTATGTCTTCTGTCAGGCTGTAGCAGACCTTTATTATTTTATTTTCTGTCTTTTTGGAGGGGGGAAGGCAGGGCAATTGGGGTTAAGTGACTTGCCCAAGGTCACACAGTAAGTGTGTCAAGTGTCTGAGGCAAGATTTGAACTCGGGTCCTCCTGATTCCAGGGCCAGTGCTCTACTGCACCACCTACAGCTGCCCCTGTAGCAAACCTCTATCACACCCTCATAATGAACTATCATTTGGGGCTTCAGTAGTTTCACCTACCCCTTTTATGAGGAATACACTACTCCAGAAGGCCAAGGATCCCTCCAAGGTCAACCTTCTGTTACCCCATGCCTCCAGTAGGTGTAAGCCTCTGTTACCTCCAGTATCAACTTCACTTTGACAGGGTTAATGTTGACACATTGTCTGACACACACTCATCCTTCTTCTCCAGGTCTGCCTTTAAGTCAAGGAACTCACAGTCTTTTACCAAGGAGGAATTTGAGCTTCACTGTTTATAGAGGATGGTGTGGTTCCAGGGTTGGCAGGGGTTTCCAGCAGGTGGGAGAAGAAACTTGATTCAGATGAGCCAAGTCAATCTATTCCCTCTCTTACCTCCATCATCCATCAGGCCAATCTCGTGCCTCAAGACATCGCTGCATTTTTCCACCACGTGATCCATTTGAAAATAGAAGGTAATAGTCAAGTGGTTGACAATGTCCAGGACAGCAAATTCCAGGAGAGGAGGCGGTAGGCCACAATTCTAGTATCATGTAATTAGTGAGAATTATTTACTCCATGACAGAATTAGGTGCTTATTTCAAATAAACCCTATAACTCTGAACTGGGATTGAGGGAGAATTAATTGATCTTGAAGAAATAAGGAGGAAACATGCCACCAAGATTCCCTTGAGGCCTTGGAGTTTGAGGCTATCCATTACAATAATGACAGTGTAGAAGTGCTACCCTGCCCTTGGAAGGTTCATGTTCCATACTGTTGCAGCTTTGTGAAAAACAAAAGAAGGAATTCTGTTTCCACAGGATTAAAACTAGTCCCAGCTTTGAGTGATAACAGAACATAAGTCAGAGGTGACTGGTCCTAATCAGAGATGTGACCTAGCAGAACCAGGCTTCTGTTCAGGTAAGAGGTCAGAAGCTTATACACATGCTTACTGAGCTGTTTGAGGGCAAACATATCAAGTAAGAGAACATGAAGTGGGCAGTTCAGGAGGTTGCATCTAGCCAATGGAGAGCAAGGGGGGAAATTCAAATTGGGAACAGCATAAAAAAGGCTTGCATTTCTCTGAGCAAGCATACTCCATTAGGGAGCTACCCATTCATTCAGAATGAATGTAAAATAAAATGAGAATTTTCCTGGCTTCACAACGTGTATTGTTCTTTCTAGAGTGAGCACGTTTCTCATAGCTGCATGCCCTGGAAGCTGGAATCATGGGCCTTTAACAGCAGATGTCATGGTACCAGGAGTCTGGTGGAGGGGAAACTATTTAGGAAGACAGTGTTCTGCCCCTCTCCCTATGCCAATTCCCAGCCTCCAACTCTCCCTCTGAGAAACATGCCTCCTGTTTCCATCTCTAGGCACTGTTCCTGTCTGTCCCCACAGTGGTGGTGTTACATCTAGGAAAGGAGCAAGAAACAATCCCTAGGAGCAGAACTTAAAAACCATGGAATAAACACGACTCCCCTAGTCATTGTATTTCACAAGACAGAATTCCAGAATGGGAAATACCTAAACTGAAGGAGGAAAAGAATATGGGGAAATGGGTGAGGTACCCTTATTGAACAGACTCTCAGCAAGAAGAGCTACAGGAGAATGGGAAAGGCAGCAAAAGAAGAGTGATTGATGTCCCTTAAAAGAAACATCAAGAAAGAGAGTGTCAGCCCAGTGAGGAAGTCCTATAAAGAACACTTCCATTGGGAAAAGAGATATATGATTTTGATAAGAGACGGGGACCTCATAATGGGCTTAGTCTTGGGGGGGGGGCAGGTGAACTAGGAGACCACCTTCTTATAGTATTGTGCCTCTATGGACAACATCCTGGCCCAAAATAATAGATGAGTGACTTCCTCTAGGCAGGCAGCTAGCACTCAAAATATGGGGAGTAAGGTGGGAGAAGACATGGAGTCAGAAATGAGATGGTCAGTTAGAAGGAGAATAATCTTGGATAGGGCAAGGAATAGAATGGAACCATACAATTTGGGACACAAGACAATTTTGATCATGGAGCAATGCTATTATCCACCATGACAGTTTCCTCACAAATTGACCCTTCTAAGAATAGGACACAGAAAAATAAAAGGGACAACCAGGGAAAATTTATGAAGGCAATAACATGGAAATTGATTAGAAGAGGGGGCTCAAACCTGATAGTTTAGAAACTTTTTTTTTTTTGCTTTTTGGAGGGCAATTGGAGTTAAGTGACTTGCCCAAGATCACATGGCTAGTGAGTGTGTTAAGTGTCTGAAGTCAGATTTGAATTCAAGTCCTCCTGACTCTAGGGCCGGTGCTCTATTCACTGTGCCACCTAGCTGCCCCGTAGTTTAGAAACTTTAATTCCTATTAGGAACACAGAGAAATTAAAGAAGGAACAAATAAGGTTAGAGACTACAGATAAGAGAATATAATTCAAGAGGAGACTGAAAGGGAAGAGAATTAATGAGAGAAACAAAACAAAGAAATGTGTCTTAGAAGAAGGCTCAGAAAAAATAACAACAAAAAAAGTTGTAGGGGAGGAGGGAAAAGCAGAGAAGGTTTGGAATTAACCACTCAATGAAGAGAGAAAAGAGAGGGAAAGAAATTGAAAAAAATTTTTAATGACTTTAAGAAATGATGAAAGGGATGGTTTCAGAAAAATCTGGGAAAGTTTGTATGAAATGATGCAGAGTGAACTTCTGATTCTCTGAATCCCTTTTTCTTTCTTTCTTGAGAACGAAAGAAAGAAAGAAAGAAAGAAAGAAAGGAAGAAGGAAGGAAAGAA
>NW_027187380.1:32818805-33011400 GCF_028583685.1 Petaurus breviceps papuanus
AAGAAAGAAAGAAAGAAAGAAAGAAAGAAAGAAAGAAAGAAAGAAAGGAGGAAGGAAGGAAAGAAAGAAAGAAAGAAAGAAAGAAAGAAAGAAAGAAAGAAAGAAAGAAAGAAAGAAAGAGAAAGAGAAAGAAAGAAAGAAAGGAGGGAAGGAAGAAAGGAAGAAAGAATGCAGCTCACATAGGAGACAACATGCAAACAACTATTTAGAAACAAGTTATATAAAGGATAAATTTGAGGTGATCTCAGAGGGAAGGTACTAGCATGAAGGGAGACTGGGAAAGGCTTCTTGTAGAAGGTGGGACTTCAGCTGAAACTTGAAGGAATCCAGAAATGGGTAAAAGACTGAGGATGAAAAAGGAGGGAATTGGAGGAATTAAGGAAAGTCTGGGAAAATGCTAAGAGTTAGGAGGTTGATTGCCTTTTTGTGAGGAACAGCAAGGAGGCCAGTGGCACTGGATTGCAAAATATGTGGACAGAGGTAAAATGTAAAAAACAGAAACAAAACAAAACAAATCCCAAAACTATTTAAGGGACTAGGTAAGAAGGGATCTAAAATCCAGAGGACTTTATATTTTATCTTGGAGGTAATAGAGAGCTACTTGATTTGCCTTTCTTTGAATCCCTAGACTTAGCACAGTGCCTGTCAGTTAATAAATGCTTATTTGGCTGACAGACAACCTACTACTCCCTGCTGCCTGTCCCAGATCGAAGCATCCTCTGAAATCCTCCATTTAAGCACTTCCCAGGAGACAAACTGAGCTAAATGGCCACCATGTCCTCTGAGGCTGGGAACTCCAAGCTATTGCTCCCTTTCTCTTCCTCCACCTGGAAGTCTCTGTGTTGCTAATACACTTAAGTAAACCAGGTCAGTTTGGTATCATAACAAAAGAGACTTGTTACCCAGTCTCCAATAGGCCATTTACCTGGAATCTTCTCCAGTTCTTCTAAAGAAGCCGTGTCAATTAGCGCAGGCCCTTGGGACCCCAACCTGAGAGCAGTTAGACTATAGGTGAAAAAGAATTTGAATACAAATTGAAAATAAAACCCACAGCTCTTGAAAACAGAAGATAGCACTTCTGACTATGGTTGCTCAATGCTACTAAGAAGGTAGAAAGAAATTAATCTGGGACACAAAAAGACTATGAAAAAGATCTTTGTGGTCTGGTGTAAAGAACACTATTTGACTTAGAGGAGCTAGATTCAAATCCTGGCTGACTTAGGTGACCCCAAGGTCAAGGCAAATGATTTACCTTCTCTGGCTTCCATTTTTCTTTTCTTTTCTGATTATTTTTTAAATTTTTTTGGTTTTTATTAATTTGTTTGTTTACTTTTATTTTACAAGTTTCAATTCCACAATTCCTTGAGTTTCAAATTTTCTCTCCCTCCCTCCCCTCCCCTCTGCCATGGCGGCATACAATCAAGTATAGTATCTGCAAATACTTTCACATTAGACATTAATCAGGTTATAAAGAAGGATTGTATCAGATGGAATGAACAATGGGAAAGAGGAGACAAAACCAAACAAGAAAAAGAAAAAGAGCAGGTAGTTTGCTTCAATCTGGATTCAAACTCTGTTCTTTCTAGTTCTTTCTCTGGATGTAGACATCTCTCTCCATCCTGAGTCTTTTGGGGTTGACTTATAACCCTGCATTGCTGAGAAGAGTCCAGTCTATCAAAGTTGGTCTTCAAACATACATTGTGTCTGTAATTGTGTACAAATTTCTCCTGGTTCTACTCTTCTCACTCAGCATCAGTTCGAATAAGCCTCTCCAGGTAAATAGGAAGTCCATCTGCTCCTCGTTTCTTAAAGCACAATAGTATTCCATTACATTCATATACCACAACTTGTTCAGCCATTCCCCAATTGATGGGCACCCCATTAATTTCCAATTCTTTGGCACCACAAAAAGAGCTGCTATAAATATTTTTGTACATATGAGTCTTCCTCCCACTTCTATGATCTCTTTGGGATACAACCCTAAAAGTGGTATTCCTGGGTCAAAGGGTGTGAAATTATTTATAGTCTGGCTCCCACTTTTCTCATCTGTGTAATGAAGGCATTACATAAATGACCACTGAGGTTCCTCCCAACTCTAAATCTAGGGTCTTATAGGATGATTTAGAGCAGGAGTTCTTAATCTTTTATTGCATCATGGACCTCCCTGGCAGCCTGGGGAAGAATATACTTTTCTCAAAGTAATGTATAAAATTTAAATGTGTAAAATATGTAAGCTTACAAAGGAAATAAACTCTATTGAAATAGAGTTATCACAACATTTATTTTAATTTTTTTTGGAGAGGGGAAGGCAAGGCAATGGGGGTTAAGTGACTTGCCCAAGGTCTCACTATACATATATATATATGTATATATATATATATATATATTTTTTTTTAAGTTCACAGACTCGAAGGTTAGGAGCACCTGGCCTCATTTAAGTTTGATAGACTTGTGTACCTCTCAGTATGAGTGTTCCATGATTACCACAAATACCTATCACAACTTCAGGCTCCATTGAAAGGCCTGGTATCCAGGGCATAGGAGATATCAATTCTATTGTATTCTGCCCTGGAATATTCCACATCTGGAATGCTAGGATTTTGGGAATCACACTTTAAGGAGGAGACTGGAGATTATGCATAGCATAGATCAGGTGAAGGGACTGTGAATGCTTAACCTAGAGGAGAGAAGAATTAGAGGGAACGTGATAGCTATCTTCTTCAGGTATTTGAACGGATGTCCGGGAAGAGTTTTAGATTTGTTCCACTCATCCCTAGAGGGCAGGAGCAGTAGATGGAAGTACAGAAAGGCAGATTTAGGCTCCTCTCCAAACGTGGCAATGGCTGTCTCAGGAGGTATCAAGTTCTATCTCGCTGGAGGTTTTTAAGCGGAGGCCGGATAGCTACTTGTCAGGGATATTCTAGAAGGGATTCAGATTAGCTACAGAATGGACTGGATGACCTCTGAGGCCTCTTCTCACTTGACTCTTCTGTAAGAAAGAGGGCTGGAAGGAAGGAGCTCTGTAATGGAAACACAAACCAAAATGCAGAGCTGTCCTTCTAAACTCTCCCTGAAGGGAAGATGTAAACATGCCCAGTTACAGGGAAGCAGGTCTTGGTGCAACAACAGGAACAAATTTCCCCACAATGACAGCAGTCCAAGATGAAATGAGCTGCTTTGTGAGGTAGGGAGTTTTCTGTCATGGCAGGTGTTTCAGTAGAGTCTAGATGCCCACCATTTAGCAATGCTGTAACAGGATGACTTCACACATATAATCAATATCAAATTGCTCAAGGAGGGAGAGGGGCCAGGAGGGAGAGAACTGGGAACTAAAATTTTTTAAAAATGATTGTTAAAATTTTTTTACATGTATTTGGGACATATTTAATGAAATATATAAAAATATTTTAAAAGGTATGTTGTAGCAAGGATTCATGCTACAGGTAGAACAAGGAAATAAGCATTTATTAAGCACCTACTAAATACCAGGCATGATGCTAAGGCTTTACAAATATTATCTTATTTTCTACAGTTAGGGCTTGGATTAGGTGAGCTCTAAGGAAGGTCTCTTTCAAATCAGAGATTCTCCAGTTTTATATGACCAGGGACCTATTATCTGAAAGAGTATTACCTGTAAGCACATCTTAGAAGGGTGGTCAACAAGATGGCTTAGTTAAGCAAACTAGAAAACAGTGTGGTAAGAGCTGAGAAAAAACATACTGGGTCTTATGTGTGTCAAAGGACTTGGATTCAAACCCTGTCTCTGACTCTTACTAGCTGTGTGACCTAGAGTGAGTCACTTGCCATCCCCCAGCCTCAGTTTACTTGACTGTAAAATGAGTTGAGTTGAACAGATGTCCCCAGATGACCTATCATTCTAAGATGCCAGGCACCCTAACAAAAACTATTCCATGGTTCCACCACCATACAAGTGAAATCCAGACCTCTTGCCCTGACATGCATGGCTTTGCACATTTCCCTCACTTAAATCTTATCCTGAAGAAAGTTTCAAGACTCAACTGAAATGCCACTTCCTCCATAGAGCTCTCTCAGATTCCTCTCCCAACAGAAATGATCTTTCCTTTCTCCACCCTTACATTATGCCCTGTTTGTAGGTCTCTTATACACTTAACGTGAATCCACGTTGTATTAGTATTATATTCCCCCCATTAGATTTCAAGCAGAGACCTTGCCTTTTTTTATTTCTAAATTACAGCCTGAGATGCAAAGTGGTAGATAGAGAGTTGGCCTGGAAGCCAGAAAGAATTTCATTCATGCCCTACTTCTGACACATACTGGTCATATGACTATGGAAGGAAGGTAGGGAAAAGCATTTTTAAGTGCTTTTTATGTGTCAAGTACCAAGTTAAGGACTTTACAAATATTGTCTTTTTTAGTCCTCATCAGAACCCTGGGGGGTGGGTGCTATAATGACCCTCGTTTTACATTTGAAGAAATTGAGGAAAACAGAAGTTAAGTGACTTGTCTGGTTTCAGATTGCTAGTCAGTATCTCAGGCCACATTTGAACTCAAGTCTTCCCAGCAGTCTATCCACTGAGTCATCTAGCTACTTCTCTCTGCATAGCTTGCCTGAGCAAGTCCATTCATTTCTCAGAGCTCTAAGAAACTCTCTAAGACCAGAAGTTGAAGAGAAGATACTGACTTGCTTTAAGAGAGGCAGTTTCTTCACAAAATCACAGGTCCAATCCCTACACTATAATCCTCAGCCCTAGGACCTAGCAGAGTGCTCTGTGTAGTAAGGGTAAGTAGTTTAAAAGCATATGTTGGGGCAGCTAGATGGCATAGTGGATAGATCATTCACCCTGGAGTCAGGAGGACTTGAGTTCAAATCCAGCCTCCGATACTTACTAGCTGTGTGACCCTGAGTACACCTCACCCCAAATGATTCCTCCACCATCAAAAATAAGGAGGGTTGTGTGTGTGTGTGTGTGTGTGTGTGTGTTGGGGAGGGTGGCATCTCCTTGACTGGGTTAAGTCACACACACACACACACACACACACACACACAGGAAATTTCATTAACTATGCATATTTTCAAGAAATGAAATCAATGAAATTTTCAACAACATTTTATTTAATTAGCATAAATGAGATTTCATAGGAAGACATAGGAAATCTCATTAATTAAATTAAATTCATCTCATTAATATGGAAAAATAGTCCCTGATAGCTAATGAAAGCTTTTATTCCATATGAATTTGTCATAGCTAAAATTTATGCTGATTATATAAAATGTTAAAAATTCAATTCATTTCATTTCTTGAAAATATATATAGAATATATATGATATTTCCTATGTGTCCAGACTTTAGGGACACCTGTAGTTCTGTTGTCAGATATCAATGACTTCTGGGGTCCTTTCCAGTTCTAAATCCATAAGTAGCATGTACTGTCCAAAGCCAATATATGCTTCCCCCTGACCTGACAAGCTGTCATTTGGTCTTTTTTTTTTTTTTGTAAAGCCGTTCCTTTTTTTTTCTTTTTTCAAATGCTTTAATTAACCTCTTATTTATATCATTCATTTCCACCAGATTTTGAGTTACAAATTTTCTCCCCTTTTACCCCCTACCAACCACCCCAAAATAGCAGTCCCACAGGATATCCCCTCCTCCAATCTGCTCTGTCCCATATTTTCTTCCGTATCCCTTTCGACTTTTCCAGTAGGGCATGGTGAATCTCTATGCCCCAGTGCCTGTATATCTTATTCCCCAATTGCATGTGAAATAGTATTAATAATAGTAGTTATAATTCCCATAAACAGAAGTTACATACATAGTATTGGCAGGGTATTGAGGACGAGCCTTGGCATAGCAAAGATCTAGGTTTGAGTGCTGCTTTTGACACATACTGGCTTATGTGACAACCTCTCAGTGTCCCAAGCAACTCTTCAAAACTGTAAATTACAGTTCAGTTGCAAATTTATATCAATGAAGGGAGTCTCCATGCCAGAAATTCCCTACACTGAAGAAACCACAGGTACTGATACCTTTTGATACCTTTGCCCTTCCCCCCCTCCCAAAGCTAAAGAAATCGGGGCATAGAAAGAGTCTTAGGCTGGGTATTAGGAGCTCTGAGTTCTGGTTCTATCACTAACCTGTGTGACAGTGGGAGAATCACATCTCTTCCTCAGGCTTCCTTGGTTGGACGAGGATTTGAAAAGGGCATCAACTTCTTTTGTTGGAAAGCCAACTTGATTCTAAAGAGCCCTTATCTGGCTACAGACTATAATTATGTGTGTGATATCAAAATTACATGCCAGTTTGAGTCATTTCAGATAATTCTTTAAAAGTCTACCCTGAGCTTCACAAATTTTTTTGGAGGGAGGGCAAAGGTACATTCCCATCCTATATAGAATTTATTCATTCACTCTTTTTTCCCCCTTAGACTGATTTCATCAGCATAGGGAGCTCTTAATTAGCCAACTCTCTCTACCAAAGTAGATTAGCAACTGTTCCACAATTTAGAGTTTTGCCTTGCACTGAAAAATTAAGTCACTCACCCATGGTCACTTAGTGACCACTGTGTATGTGTCAGAGGCAAGACTTAAACTTAGTTCTTCCTACTCAGATACCAGGTTTTTATTTACTTTTCTAGACTACCTCTTTCCACAAACATTCATCAAATATCAAGTGTGTGCAAATCCCTATGCTAAGCATTAGGGAGGATACACCACGTAGATGAAAGGTATTCTCTGCCCTCACTGAGCATACAGAATCTTCAAGGTTCTAAGTTCCAGAGGTTCTAAGTTCTAGCGTTTCTTCCAACTGTATGATTTTATGTTTGAAACGTCCAGTGATTCCTCACCTCTGTCCCAAAACCCCTCAAACACACACAATGGAATCTTCAGTTTAAGACCTTCTAGGACACTCGTCTAAGAACAGAAGACTTCCAATGAGGAGATAACAGAAGCTAGAATGGGGAGAGCTACACCTGCCTCTTTATTGCCAGGAAAGATCCACTAACTAGGCATGCTCTTCTTCATCAAAATGTGTCTTAAGCAAGTCCAGAAACCTTATGGCACACTGACTATAAACTCCTACATCCCAGGCATAGCCCTGTGGAAATCTCTATTTGATAGTTATATGATTCTCATAGGGAGGGCAGACTATCAGATTCAGAGAGAGGGATTGTTGAGAAAATTTGTGCCTCTTCCTCATGGGTACTGACCATAGGTCAGTCAAGTTCAATCTACCCAGGTAGCTCTTCAAGTCCTCATTTGCATCTGTGTCAATCTGTCCTTGTGTGAAATGAATAAATAGACTCCTAGTCAAAATTTTAGCTCCCAATATGGTGGCCCAATATCAATCACTGTTATACTGGTAGTATCTAACCTGGATGTGAGAGGTCATGCCTAAGAGAGAAGTATTACTGAAATGAATATAATCAAGTCACCCTGGCCAAAAGCTCTGTGGCCTTACATTCCTGTTGGAAAAGTCATGGTGCACAAGTGTCTCAATAAGTTTTTAGCAGCAGGAAAAGCCCGAAGCTTTTGGGAAGGAGGGAAAGGGGGAAGGGAAAGAGCAAACTATGACAATGAATGTAAGTTTTCCTAACTAAGAGTCAGCCTGGGAACACAGGTTATCCTAATAATGGAGAAGGGCTATTCAGCAATACAGTCCTTTGTAAAAACAAAAACAAAAACAAAAAATCAAAACTGAAGACCCCGGGGAAAAGGTGGGGATCAGCTAAAAAAACATCTCAGGCAGGAGCCATGTGCCAGGCAGACAGACCAGCTGCATGTTATATACCTTTGAGTGTGTCTGAGGCCAGAAATTTGTGCTGAGCTAGAATTGAAACAGGCTGGGACTTGAGATAAGAAAGCTGCTGAAAAGGTGAGGGAGGGGAAAGAGAGGAGGAAGAAATGACTGTGTTCAAGCCCAGTTCTGTGACTCAAACATCTGCCTCAGAAGTTAGCTCATCAGAGAGGCATTTTGTGAAGATAGTATTTCCTCTTCCTATAAGAGCCCTCAGTTCAGAGGCTGAGTGGGAACAAGGTATAAATGGGTGACAAGAGTTTACCAAGAAGTTCCTGGGTCACCAAGTAAACCTTAATTTGGTAGCAGGCTGAAATATTTAAGGTATAGTACTTACTGTCCCTCAGAGAGCTTAGCTGTAAGAAAACTAAGGGGTCCAAGTGAACCAGGGACACAGGGGCAGGTGCCATATTCACAGACACTGCAGTGGTGGGGAGCCCATTAGGAAACAGGGAAGCAGCTAATGTACTTATAAATCAACCAATATGCAATGTATACAATAGTTGCCTTTGTTTTCTGTCTTATCCCCACCAGGCTGTAAGCTCCATGGAGATAAAAATACAGTTATTGGTAACTTCTAAAGCTGGAATTCAAACTGAATTGCTACTTAATTTATGGAATTATGAAACGGAGGCAGGCACACCAGGTTCTTTGGATACTTGCCAAGAAAAACCACGATGGCAGCAGGAAATAAAGCTTCAACCACACTTTAATAAGGCATAGAGGGTGCAGGGGCAAACGGCACAGAAAATACAGAGACAAATATCATGAATTGGAATATGGAGGCAGATGGTGTGGGGATGAGGATAGGGTGGCAGAGAAAGGCACTTGGCATGGGGAAGACATTGGGGAGGTGGGGAGGCAAAGAGAATCATTCACATAGCTATGGATTAGAGTTGGAAGCACTCAGCAGCACAGACCTAGGTAGAGATGGAAGAAAACTAGGGTGGGGGTGGGGGTGGAGGGCAGGAATCTGAGGTCTCATTTTTATAGGATTTTGGTGGGAGACAGACTAACTCTTATCTGTGCCACCTTGGGGTTAGTCTACTGACATATCCACATCATCTCAAAGTTATCAGCTACATTTGGGGTTCTACTGGTCTTACTGCAGATATCTGAAACTTGTCTGAGGTTTTACATACATAGGACCCAAAAGCTCTGACAAAAAAGCCTAGATGGCTTCTCCTGATTTAGCACATAGTCTCACAAAGTGATTTTTAGTTAATAAATGATGCAATTTGCAAATTATGCTTCTTTGATCTTTGGGATGGTCTATATGTGATTTCTAGATTCCTTTTTGCAATCTTACTTCCTGCTATTGGCTCTTTATACTGGCTACTTATAAACTTAACTAGAAAGGGGTGGGGGTGGAGGATGGTCAGGGGACCAGAATAAGATATAATTTTGACACAAAACTATGTTGCTTAATTGTTGGTTAATTTTTCATGGGTGGGTCTAATCTCAATTAGAAAATGATCTCCTTTCCTCTAATGACATGGACCATACTATACTTCCATTCCCCCACTTCTGCCAGTACCAAATCACAACACAGAGCAACATACTAAGTGTTCAATTTATGTGTTAATGCCCATAACTGAGGCAGCTAAGTGATGCGGTGGATAGAGCACTGGCCCTGGAGTCAGGGGGATCTGAGTTCGAATTAGGCGACCCCAGACAAATCACTTAACCCCAATACTTAAAAAAAATACCCAAGGCTGATTTATGATTCCTGAACCTCCTTATCTGTGGTAAGAGCAGAGATAAAATGATAAATGTTTAACTACTAGCTCTCCTATCACCCCCCCACCAAAGTATTCACAACATACTTTTAAGTTTACCCTGAATTATTAACATTTTCTCCATCACTTTCTTAAGCTTAGAAAATCAACAAAACAATAAATCAAGCCCTGCTTTGTAGCATAATTCTGAGGGGTAAGTGATCTGACTGAAAATTTAACCATAAGCTAGTGAAGATTGGTTTGAACTGCCTCCAGCATACCCCTGGTTAGGAAACATAGGATAAAAAAAATTACAGTAGTAAAAATGGACAATTTTGATTACATAAACTCAAAAAATTTTAGAACATAAAATCAATGCAGTAAAAATTAGAAAGGAAACTGTTAACTGGGGGGAAATTTTCCATCAAGTTTCTAATAGAGGTTTGGTATATGAGATATATAAGCACTAGATTCAAATATATAAAAATAAGAGCTAAACACCTCCCCCCCCCCAAGACACACACAGATTTTTGGTCAAAAAGTGTGAACAATAAGGAGATCCAAGTTATCAATAACCATATGGGAAAAGATGCTCCAATCTACAAATAATAAGAGAAATGGAAAACAAAACAACTGTCTAGTTCCATTTTACCCAAAGATTGACCAAAAGGACAAATGACAGTTTTTGGAGAGGATACCAGAGGGTAGTCACACTAATGCACTATTGGTGGAAGTATAAATTGATCCAGCCATTCTGGGAAAGCAATTTAGCACTATCAAAAAGTCATTTAACTGTGCATTTTCTTTGACCTAGCAATACCACTAATAAATCTGTACCCCAAAGAGTTCAAAGAGAGAATAGAAATATATGTACAAAAATATTTAAAGCAGCAAAAAAAATTCTTTGCAACAAAGAATTGAAAATTTCAATGATGCCCATTAACCGGGGATAGCAAATTAAGGTATATGAATGTAATGGGATATTATTGCATCATAAGAAATCAGAAAAATCTTTAAAACAAGATAAAGACAAACCTATGAAGACTTTTATGAACAACTTTTAAAACTGAAAAACAACTTTGAAACACTGAAGAACTTTGTTCAACACTATAACCAAACACAAGTTCATAGGACTGATGATGAAGGTGAACTAGAAGCACAGAATAAGATACATATTTTTTTCAGACAGGATCAAAGTGTGCATTTGTTTTGCTTGACTAGCTTGTTATAAGTGAGATCATTTCTTCTTTTTCTTTAGTGTGGGAGTAATTGTGGAGAATAAAGGGAGGAATGGTAGCTATGCTCCCCCCTCCAAAAAATAAAGATGTCAATGAAGCATTTTTTAAATACACAGAAGAGAACAGAAGGAGGTTCTAAGGGCTGTAAGTCAAGCAGGACAGTTTTGGAAATAACATGCTGAATTTAGTATATACTGAAGAAATTAGCTCTATGTGATAGAGATTCAAGGTATCACTCACATACAATACTTATTTTCTCTTTTTTGTTTACAAAAATATTGGTTTGTGAAAATCAGAATAAAAAATAAAATATTTATACTCCTAGTTACCTTTGAATTTTCAAGAATTTTCATGCCCTTTACTAGGTTTCTTTATTTCATTTTGAAAGTGTTGCTTAGGAGCAAGATGTCTTTTCACAGGTAGGTCATTTCTAAGAGTAGAAAAGGCAATAGGAAGAGTCCAAAGGCTCTTTCAGTGTGGGGTCTTAAGGGTCTCCTCAAAGCAAAGCCCTATTTCCAGGCTTCTGCTGGGAAAGACTCTCTCCCTCAGCCTAACCTCCTCTGTAACACCCACTTATCTACAATGAAATGACCCAGCATACCTTGGATTACAGCCAATTCTTGAATAAAATGGAAACAATTCCTCCTCCTTATCCCCAACCTAAGAGACTTCCCCTACTTGGGACCCTCTAATTTAGATAAACACAGGAGCCATGGATGTTGGATTTACACGGAAGGGTTCTTAAGTTGTTAAAAAAGAAAAGAAAAACACTTCTACCTGTTATAAATGGTTTCTTTTCATTTAATTTGTGCATGATTTTTTTCTGAGGGGAGACTGAGGGTAGAGTGTGTGTGGGTGGGAATATGGGGGGAGGTCATAAGAGACATGAAATGGAAAAGAGGGCTTCCCTCACTCTTAGTAAATCCCAGGCTAAGAAACAGCAAAGCTTTGGCATCAGTTCATTATGGATTCAAAATTTCCTGGTAGAAGGCCAAAGACCTAGTGACCTCTATCAACCTCTAATCTCACCACCTTGGCAAAGGACCAGAGGCCATAATCTAAACATATAATCTCAACTCCAAGAGCAAACACGGTTTCCTAGGAGATACTTACTATTCAGCAAAGAGAACCTAGGACAGTAGCAATACCTACAACCATCTGAAGTATTTGGAGCATGTAAAGGGAGGGAAGCCAAATGCAGAACTCTGGCAGACACCACCTGGATACCCCTTCACATCAAATCAAAACCAGTTCACTCATTTTTTGGAACAGATTTTGTATATGGGGTGGGGGGATGGGAGTTGGAGAGAAAAGGGTGCTGTTGCCTGGTTTTATCCTAGACTCACATCAAGGAGGCTGGAAGTTCAGTTTCCAAAGCAACTGCCCCAGGAAGGTGTCAGAGGAGGTTCCAAATTCACCTCCTTGCTCTTCCTCTTGGTTCCCTTTGTACCTCTGACAACAACAACACAAAAAAAAAAAAGACAATTATGAAGACACTGAAATATGGCAGCAATAGGTCAAATGATTTTTCAAGGTCCCATTCACCCCTACAGTTCTGTAGCTCTCACCATAAAAACTAATTCATGGGAAGTATGAGTAAAGTAGTATTCAGTGCAGTAATAAGGAGGAAGGCTTATTGTGTTAGCATGAAAAAGAATGAATTTGTAAGGGACTAGGGTTCCATCAGTATCAACTAGGTTTAAAATGAGAATAAAACAAGGGTTAAGATTGAGAAGATAAGTGTCTTTCAAGATTGTTACTTGCTTATTGGTCATGAAAACTGAAGTAAGTCCCTTTGATTTCTTTGTGCATCTATTTTCCCATCTTTCCATTTAAGGTACAAAATGTTATAACCCTGTAGACATGGGCTTAAGGAGTAGAGGTGAGACAAAGCAATTGTGGACTCCAGGCAAGATTTGAAAAGTGTGGGCAAGCACACTACCCCCCCCCCCCACACACACACATACACACTTGAGCTAAAAACATGTGCCCATTTCTTTAATACCAGTATCCTCAGAAGAATCTACATTACAATTTACAAATGGAAATAAACATGCATGGTGCAAAAGATTGCCTGGCATTAACGAATGATAACTTGTGCTAAAGAGGTATTAAAACAAGAGATGTTATTGCTGGATAGATACCTTGAAAGGGAGGTATCTGTCACATACTCAGAATAAAAGATAACAGTTGAAGAGCCCAAATGCTACACAGGTCCGCAGAATATATTCAAATAATCAGGAAAAAAGTCTAAGTTTGCAGGGTGGATCACATATAAGGAAAACTGATTGAAAAACAGACAAGAATCTCACAGGATTGAAAGTTGTTCATGGATGATTGTGAGGTAGTCTGGGAGATTAGTAGACCCACAGTGATGAAACCAAAGATCTATCAAAACTACATAAAACATATGAATTTGTGAAAAAGTAATATTAAAAGATGTTCTTCCTGGCACATCACCAACTCGCCTTCTTCCATCCCAAATCCTGTGCTCCAGGAAGCTCCTTACTTTTGCATAACCTTAGTCCCTAGTCTCTTCCAGGGAGCTCAAGTTCTCCAACCCATATATATTCAAGGGGTCCAAGCTGCCTTAGAAGTGTCCCAAGATGGTGTCTGCAATTTTCAGCTTCTCCAGTTATGGTAGATGTTTTTTTTTTGCTATGCTTTATTGTGACAAAGGTCATGGAAAATGAATATAATCCCTAACATGATGCTAGAGATAGAACCATACTAAGACTTTAGCAGGACAGACAAGGTTCTGAACAAATATTAAGAACTAAAGATTATTAGGGATAATTATTAGAAAGAATAATAAGTATAGTAGCCAACACATATTACGTTAAGATTTTTACAGTGTTTTGTACATATTTATCTCATCTGATCCTCACAACAATCCTATGAAGACAGGGCATTATTATATCCCCATTTTACAAGACAGGAAACTGAGGCTCAGAGAAGTTAAGTGATTTGCCAACAGCCAATTCCTGAGATGGAATTCAAACCTAGGTGTTCTAGACTCTAGTCACTGTACCATGAAGAAGGAATAAAAACTTGGGGATTGGGGAATGGGGAAAGGTAAGTGGGAGAAAAATAAAAAAGGCGTCAAGGAACTGCATCTGTTCGGTACAACTTAAACACCCTAAGTAACTAAGTAGTAGAGATACAAGCCAGAGGGCCATACACCAAGCCATCCGGCTCCTGTAGCCACGAAGGACTTCGTGCAAAAAACAAGGAAGTTAAGCATTAATCAGAGGTTTCTGAATCAGCTCCCAGTCTCACTTTTGGACACCTGGGAGCCTGAAGCACTTTGCTCCAATATGCCTGTCACTTTCCTTTTAAAAAGATGCACTTCCATCGGATTTGCAGAAGAAATTTTGTATATTGTTTACCCCAGTTAGAATCTAAACTCCTTTAAGAGCAGTCTTGAGTTTCTATTTGCAATTTCAGAGTTTACTACAGCGCTTTCTCATTCATTCATTCACTCCTTTATCCATCCATCCAATCCTTCCTTCCACCGCAAACTTCTCCAACCAACAGCCTTTCCCCGGATTAACGAGTTTCACTTCCTTTCCTGTTCCAAAGAAAAGCGAGCGCCTACCTACCTCCATGCCTTGGAGACTTGCTAGGCTCTCTGGCTGACTGCCCCTGGCCTTGTTGCTAAAAAAAAAAAAAAAGCTGATTCCAATTTGGCAAATCAGCTTTTATCCTCTCTTTCCGTGCGCTTTGGCACCGGCCTCTGCGCTCACCACCAGCCTCCGCGCTCACCTGAACCCGAGGACTTCTTCATGCTGCCCCTGCTGCCGCCGCTGCCCTCCAGAGAAGTTTACTGCGCGCGGGTCAGGTTGGGTCTGGTTGGTCCTGGGAAGTCGGTGGTGGGTGAGTTTCTGTGGATTCTCCCACGGGGCTGGGAGTCCCACTGCAGGGTGGTATGTGCAGATGCCTGCTGTTGCTGCTGCTGCCTGAAAGGAGTGGTTCCTTCTCTGCCCAGTCCTGTCCCTACCTGCAGCAGTACCCAGTAGGATGCCGAGAAGCTCCAGCTCATCAGCTTCCCCGAACCTGGCTTACACCTTGCGGACACCAGGGAGGGGGATAATACAAGAGGGCTGCGACTGATCCATTGGTAGGGTGCAGAGGGAGAGACACCCAATCTCTTTTGTTTTAGCACTTTCTTCCTGAGTACAAAGGCACTTCCTCCTTCTCCTCAACTGTAAGTCTCCCTCTGGGAGATTTGGATGTAACCATTCGGGCTCCATTTCGCCAGCCTTTAGCACCCCCATACCAAAACCAACCTTCTTGCGCTGAATGGTTCATTCCCTAGGAGTCACGGCAACTTTCAAGTTCAAAGTACAGTCCAGGATTTGTCCGGTGGAGGAGCAAGGAGAAGTAGGAGGAGGGAGAGTCCACACGCTGAGAAAGGGCGGGCATGGAACCAGGCTCCCTGAGGGCGAGAGTTTGCTTCTGAGCTCAGTTTTGAAAGTTGGCTGAGGAGGGCAGAAAAAGAGCATAATGGAAAGGTTAGGGTGTGTTCAAAACCGGGAAGAAAAGTCAAAATATTCTTATACGTGCCATTTAGTGCCACTAAGTAGCCTCGGGATCTCAGGAATGTCACTTTACCACCTGTTTAAAATATGGTGTGGATTAGATGTCTATTTGACCTCCTTCCACTTTCTGTGATTCTGTGAGTGAATGCTAGTTTATTCAGCTCTCAGGACTCAGGTTCCTCTGTCTACAAGGAAGCAGACACAAACACCCCTTCCAAGGGTTGTCACTGATCTTCCTTCCCCACCCCCACCCCCATCTCTGCCACCAACACAGCACCTCCTCCAATTGTCTCCATTGAATACATTATCTTCTCAGTCAGTCAACTTGATCCAATGTCCCTCTTCTGTGCTCTTGGCTAGAGGATCACTTCTCTGTTACTTAGGTGTGATATAAAGAACATATGCACAGGGACAGCTAGGTGGTGCAGTGAGTCAGGTCCTGGAGTCAGGAGGACCTGAGTTCAAATGTGGCCTCTGACACTTAACACTGACTAGCCCTGTGACCTTGGGCAAGTCACAACCCCAATCACCCAGTCTTCCCCCCTGCAAACAAAACAAAACAAAACAACAAGAAATTCAAATTCAAACAACTCTGAGATTCCATTACATATCCATTAGGTTGGCAAAGATGGACCAAAAAAAAAGGAAAATAATAATTGTTGGAGGGTCTATGGAAAGATAGGTACCCTGATGCATTGTTAAGTGGAACTGTGAATTATTGATCCAGTCATTCTAGAGATAAATTAGATACTATTTCCTAAAAGTCATTAAATTCTGCATTCTCTGTAACCAAGCAATACCTAGGATTATGCCTCAAGGAAAGCAAATAAATTGAGAAAGAACCCATGTGTAAAAAAAATAATTATTGTCTTTTGCCTCTTTTTGTGTCCTCAATGCTTAGTCTAGGACCTGGCACATAGTAAGCACTTAGCAACTGTTTATCAATTGATTGATTGTAGCACTTTTTGTTCCAACAAAGAATTCTAAATAAAGTGGATACCCATCAACTGTGGCATGGCAGAACATATTATGATATATGAATTGAAAGGAATATTGTTGCACCATAAGAAATGGTGAAAGGAATAGATTGATAGAAACCTGTGAGGACTTATATGAAACGAGCACAAGCAAAAGAACAACAGCTACAGATGACTTAAGAGTAATGATATTCAATAGCCAATCACAACACCAAAAGACATGAATTGTGCTCTTGGCAGTAAACTGATAGACGAGGTAGAGAAAGAAACATTCTCAGACACAGGGAAAATCGAAGTTTGTTCTCCTTGACTGAACTTATTTGTTAAAAAGAGAACTTACATAGGTTGGTGTAGAGATTTATGTGGCTACTAGGGAATAGTGATAACTGCTTCTCTACTCCCTCAAGAGGGTAAAAAGAGAGAAAGAAAGAGAATGAGAGAATGAGAAGAAAAGCGACCAGCATAAATAGGGCAGCAAAAATCTCTGAGGAAGTAATGTTAGGGAGGGGGGCTTTTGCAAAGATGGAGCATGGTGGGATGCAAAAGTTACCCTGTGGGTGTGAGTGGCATACCCAACAATCTTGGACTCCTCTCGGCCTAATGAGTTTCCCAGTTTTACTAGGAAGTTATCCTCCCACTTGTGGAGGCCAAGTGTGCTTGAGGTATCCGGGAGGAGGAGGGAAAGGATTAGTATTATCATTGTCAGCTCAGAGGGAAATGATTCCAAGAGGGAGAGAAAGGGCATTTTCTCTGGAGGAAATAAAAGATGGCAAGGCCAAAACATAAGAGAAGGAGGGTGCATATGATTTTGCATCATTTTATCCACCTGTCCACTGGAGGGGACTGAGGCCTTTCTAAACAGTAGCTTGAGGTCCTCCAAAGGTTCACAGGTATATTCCGGGGTTGGGGGGGCAGGGGAGCAAGAAGTGATGCTGGTTTAATCCTAGAATTATGAGTGCAGCTGGGGAGACCTTCTAGTCTCATTGCCACTAGGGTGGTGAGTATGACTTGGTAGGTAGGGTCCCTTCTAGTTGACCTCTAATAGTTATCTCTTTTGGAGCTTCATGACTTTAAATAAACCCAATCTCCAGGTTTTGCTGGAGCAGGATACTCCTTTTCATTGTCAAGAGGTTTTGAAAGATACTTATTGGCGGGGCAGCCAGGTAGCACAGCGAGTAAGAGCACCGGCTCCAGTGTTGAAAAGACCTGGAGATCGAATCCCGGGCTCAGACACTTAGCACCCACCCAGAAACACCTGGCCGTGTAACCTTGAGCAAGTTACTTAACCTCAATTGCTTAGGGGCGGCCAGGTGGCTCAGCGAGTGTCCGGATGACCTGGATTAAATCCGGGCTCAGATACTCAGCACCACACCCAGAAATAATAACTGGCCGTTTAACCTTGAGCAAGTTACTTAACCCCGATTGCTTAAAAAAAAAAAAAAGATACTTATTGGCATATTCTGTTAGGGCATTCCTGACTGCTCCTAACTGAGTTGCAAACTCAGTATCAAATACTGTTCTGGGTGTACAAGGATATCAGATGTTAGGAAGGGCCTACCATAAAGGAGTTCAAAGGGGCTAAGCTTGATATTTTCCTGAGTTGTAATGCAGACTCTGAGCAGTCCAATTGGGAGATTCTTAATCTTAATTCTTAACCTTTTGAGTCACTATGCACAGCTTAGTTAAGGACCACCTTGAAGGTATGATTCATTTTTTCTACTTTACCAGAGGATTTCAATTCCAGGCAGAGTAGAGGTGATAAGTGATTTTAAGTGTGTTTGCCACAGCCTGAGTTGTCTGTGAAGTAAAGGCCAGGCCATTGTCACTTTGTAAGGAGCTAGGCAAGTCAAATCAAGGCATAATTTCTTTTAATAGGAACTCTGATACCTCCTGAACCTTTTCAGTTCTGCAAGGAAGAGCTTCTACCCAATTAGTAAAGGTGTCAACAAAAACCAAAAGCAATTTAAAACTCTTGCATGTAGGCATATGCATAAAATCTCTGTCAGTCTTCACCTGGGTTGGTATCCCTCCTCTGAACAGGTTTTAAAAGGAGGGGGGAGTCTGACTACTCCTTCAAGATTTATCTGGGCACAGGTTGGGCAAGCCCAACAGACTGGCTGGATGGTTTCTCCTAGCTTATTGCCAGTGAAAGTCTTTGTCAGAGACTGGAGGGCATTCTTCTCCAGGTGTACCACCAAAGTAAACCAAAAAGAAGCTTCCACTGACTGGGATAAGAAATTGGCCTGAGGGTGTCTGAAACCACCTAGAGGGGAAAGAGAGTATCCTCTTTCTTGAGCAAGGGTCTGTTCTTGGGAGCTGTAGGAAGGTGTGAAGAAATCAGGGAGCTGGGGGAGTAAAGAAGCCAGTACAGTTAGCTGGCAAGCAACATTTTTTACTTCAGCGTCTGCCATGCAATTTCCCATGGCCCGATCCATTTCCTTTCTGGTGGCCTTTGCAAAATAAAACAACCATCTCGGACAGCTTCTGAACAGCTTGGAGGAGATGCAAATCTCCTAGACATGTTTGATAGGGGAATTGTTTTGCTGTCAGATATCACCTTTCTTTCCAGATTGCACTATGGGCATGTAGTACATGGAAAGAATATTTGGAGTCAGTAAAAACATTTACTTTTTTTATTTCCTCCTAGTTCTAGGACTCTGGTAAGTACTATTAGTTCTGCCTTTTGGACAGAGGTCCCAGGGGCAGGGGTTTGGCTGTATGGTATAGTGGAGCCTGACTGCTGTATACCCAGCTCTCCTTACCCCTTATTCAATAAAGCTAGACCCATCTGTATACCACTCTGACTCTGGGTTAGGGAGAAGATCTTTAAAATCAGATCAACTGGCATAAACTAAGTATAAACTCTTCTCACAATCATGAACCAGGGCATCTAAGTGAGTACTGTCTGGGAGGTGGGTTACAGGGTTTATTGTGTGGCAGACCCAAAGAATTAGGTCAGGGTATCTAAGAGCAAGACTTGATATTTGGTGAGCCTGGCTGCTAGCCAGTCACTCACTAATGGCCTTTTACTTCCAGGATACTCTGAATTCGGTGGGGAGTCAGAATTTCCAGGGGTTGGCAAAGTGTAAGTTTAGAGGCTTCCTCAATTAGAATGGCTGTAGCAGTCACTGCCTGGAGACTTGAAGGCCATCTGGCAGCCACAGAGTCTAATTGTTTTGAGAACTAGGCAACCAGGCTGGGATCAGGTCCTAAGATTTGGGTTAGGACTCCCAAAGCCTGTTCTCTCCTTTCATCAACATATAGAATGAAAGGTTTGTCTAGATTGGGTAGAGCTAATGCTGGAATGATGGTCAATTTAGTTTTCAGTTTCAAAAGCCTTAACTTGGTCAGGGTCCCACTCTAGAGGGAGTAAGTCAGGGCCTTGAATAGAGTCATAAAGGGGCTTAGAAATAAGACCAAAATTAGACATCCAGAGTCTACAAAATCTAGGTATTCCTAGAAAAGTGTGAAGTTGTTTTTCGGTGGCTAGAACAGGGATAAACAGGATTACCCTTTTCCTCTCCTAAGTTAAGGAGCCACACTAGCTCCTTACACATAAGGTAGTCACATTAGCTCATGGGCCCAAATACTTTACAGTTTGATGTGTTATTTGGACTTTGTTAAGAGAGGCAATGTAGCCTCAGGTGCCCAAGAAATTAAGAGCTCCTGTGGCAGCAGCCTCCCAAGTAGGGCTACAAATGAGAATATCATACGTATACTGAATTAAACTACTATCTGATAGTTTCAGGTTCCATAATCTTTTCCCAAAGTCTGGTCAAATAGATGGGGGCTATTCTTTTTTTTTTCCTCTGGTAAGATATTTCTAGTTTCTTTTTTTTTTTCAGATGAGATACCATCAATTTTTTTTCCTCCAGATTTTTAGTTACAAATTTTTTCCCTGTTTTCCCCCTACCAACCACCCCAAAATAGCAGTCCCACAGGATATCCCCTCCTCCAATCTGCTCTCTCCCATATTTTCTCCCATATCCCTTTCGACTTTTCCAGTAGGGCATGGTGGATGTCTATGCCCCAGTGCTGGTATATCTTATTTCCCAATTACATGTAAAATAGTATTAATAATAGTATATATATATATATATTTAAACATTTGATCTTAAAACTTTGAATTAAAGATTCATTCCCTTCCTCCCTTGTCACCTATCCTTACTGGGAAGATAAGCAGTTCAGTATAGGTGTAGTTAATGCCAAACAATAACATAGTAGATATATTGTAAAAGACTGACTATATTTCCGTCCCTCCTATCCCACCTCCCATTTGTTCTATTCTCTACTTTGATCCCATCCCTTTTCAAAAGTGGGTGCTTCCAACTTCCCTCCCCTGCAGCCTGCCCTCCCTTCCATCATTTCCCCTCTCATTCCCTTCTCCCTTACTCTCTTGTAGGGTGAGATACCCTATTTAGTGTGTATTTCATCCCCTCCCCAAGCCAAATTCAATGAGAATAAGGTTGACCCATTCCCTTTTGCCTTCTTATTCTTTCCCTCCATTGTAACCATTTTCCCTTGCCTCTTCTATATGAGATAGTTTACCCCATTCTGTCTCTCCCCATCTCCTCTCATTATATTCCTCTTTCACCTCTTAATTTCACCTTTTAAGTGTCATCCCTTCCTGTTAAATTGGTCCTGTGCCCCCTATCTCTGTATACCTGTAAACATATATACACACATTCACATATGTATTCATATGCCCATATACCCTCATATATAGACATATATATATATATTTCTATTCCCTTCAACTATTTTCATACTGAGAAAAGTTTCATCAGTTACAATTATTGTTTTTCCATGTAAGAATGTTAATAGTTCAACTCTGATAAGTTCCTTATGATTTCTTTTCCCTGTTTACCTTCTCATGCTTCTCTTGCTTCTTGTATCTGAATGTCAAATTTTCTATTCAACTCTGGTTTTTTCAGCAAGAATGCTTGAAAGTCCTCTATTCCACTGAATGACCATATTTTCCCCTGAAACATGATACTCAGTTTTGCTGGGTAGGTGATTCTTGGTTTTAATCCCAGCTCCTTGGACCTCCGGGATATCACATTCCAAGCCTTTCGATCCCTCAGTGTAGAAGCTGCCAGATCCTGGGTTATCCTCATTGTGTTTCCACAATATTCTAATTGTTTCTTCCTGGCTGCTTGTAATATTCTCTCCTTAATCTGAGAATTCCAGAACCTGGCTATAATATTCCTAGGAGTTTTCTTTTTGGGATCTTTTTCAGGAGGTGATTGGTGGATTCTTTCAACCTCATTTTGCTCTCTGGTTCTAAAACATCAAGGCAGTTTTCTTTGAGAACTTCCTGGAGGATGATTTCTACGTTCTTACTTTGATCGTGGCTTTCAGGTAGTCCAATAATTTTTACATTATCTCTCCTGGATCTATTTCCCAGGTCAGTGGCTTTTCCCATGAGATATTTCACATTGCCTTCTATTCTTTCATTTGTTTGGATCTGTTTAACAGCATCTTGATTTCTCATAAAGTCTTTAGCTTCCATTTGCTCCAATCTAATTCTGAAGCTATGATTCTCCTCAGTGAGCTTCTGAGATTCTTTTTCCATCTGACAAATTTGGCTTTTTAAGGCATTCTTCTCCTCATTGCCTTTTTGAGCCTCTTTTGCCATTTGAGTTAGTCTATTTTTCAAGGTGTTATTTTCCTCAGTCAGGCTGTTGACTCTCATTTCATAGTTTTCTTGCATCATTCTCATTTCTCTTCCCAATTTTTCCTCCACTTCTCTTATTTGCTTCTTAAGGTCCTCTATGGCCTGTAACCAGCTCGTATTTTCCTTTGAAGCTTTTGGTGCAGGAGTTCTGACTTCACTGTCTTCCTCCTGTTCTATGCTTTGCTCCTTTTTGTCCCCAAAATAGGAGTCTAATGTTGGAATCTTCTGTCTTCTTTGTTTCCTTTGCCTGGTCATGTTGCCCCTCAGTCACTTGACCCATGGGCTTTTTGCCACAGTAGGACTCTGCCACCAGACAGGGGAGCTTTCGTCCCAAACACTAGGGTTTTCTCGGCTGCCGGAGGTATTAGATGGGTGCCCTCTTGGAAGCCTCCACATGCTCTGGCAATCTGGACACTCACCCAAGGACCTCCACCCTAGACTGCAATCCAGACCCAAGCAGGTTAAAGCAAGAGTGATTACCCCTCAGACTGGTTGCTTGGTCCCCCTATACTCTGCAGGCGAGAAACTGAAGCTGCCACGTGGTGCTGGCTGGCTGTGCTGGCATCTCAGTGGCTTCTCGCCCCAGGGGCAAAAGTCACGCACTCCTACTTACTGGGTCCCAAAGTCCAGACTGCACTGACCTCTCACTTTGTCCTTAGCATCTATGTGTTGATAATTCTGGAAACTGCTGGTGATCTGGAGTCCCTCTGGCCGGTGACTGGTCAGACCCACCCTGGGGCTAAAACCTCTGGTTCATGCGGGCCTGGGCTCAACTCCCAGAGCACTGCGCTGGCTGCTTGCTGCCGGCCTGCCAGGCTGTCCTCAGCAGTAGGTTAGCTTCTCTGTGTCATTTTGTGGGTTCTGCAGTTCCAAAGTTTATTCAGAGTCCCCTTTTTACATTGATTGGGGAAGGGAAGCTGGAGCCGCTCATGCTTCTACTCCGCCATCTTGACTCTGCCCCCGATGGGGGCAATTCTGAAAATCTTGGGACAAAAGTGTCCATGTTAGTTGGCATAGATTTGAGTTCCCATAGGGTGTCCACTTGTTATGGTAATGTAAATTTATGATCTTCCCTGCCCCTAGGCCCTTTGATTGGCTTAAGTGCACCTGGAGCCTGTGGCAGAAGGCTTGGTTTTCGGAAATGCTTTTTGATTGGGCAATGGGTCAACAAGTTTGTTACATTCTCTGAGCCAGGAGAGGGCTATATAAACTCTGATGTGAGGCTTTACTGTGGGCTTCACTTTGAGAAGTGTTGTGTGATTTGACCAGATGAGACTCTGGGCAGCCATTGAGCCCCACAGCTTTGAAAACCCAGATGTTGATGCTTCCTTCTCTGATAACTGACTAGGTATGGATATAATGGTCAGACAGTTGGAGGTCTGTCTGCTTGAAATGTTTCTCTGTCTTCTTGTAACTTCTGTCTGTATACTCTGAAGTTCAGGGTGCTGACTTTTCCCCCTGAACTAGGTAAATGATATGTCTGATTGATTAAAGCAAGATTGTCAACTCATTTTGAATTGCTTTCCTTTAGAAAAGCAGATCTAAGAACCTGTGTTGGCAGCCACCCTGGGGATGCTGGGGTGCTTGCTGCTACACCATTCAAAGGCAAAAATAAATTGTGAGTCTGTATGAAGGGATATACAGAAAAAGGCATCTTTGAGATCCAGGGTAGGATACCATTGGGTACCCCCAGGGATCTGAGTGTATGGGTTAGTACTATGGGATGGTTTGGAATAACAACTTCATTAATATCCCTGAGGGGGGTTGACTATTGAGAGGGGTTTTCAATAGAATGGGAATTATCTTCATTTTTTAAGTGATAGTGTTACTACTTTTCAAAAAAATAAGGCCTCTATTTTTTTAGGGGTATTCACTCTTCTTAGTCACATTTCCATGGTAGAAAGGAGAATCTTTTACTTTCTCTCATAGTAATTAGGAAACATTTTCTACCCCCCAAATGTACTCACTCCATACAGGCAGTAGAAGTTGTGTTCGGTGTAAGATGATGGGGGTAGACAGCATCTTGGCCACTGTAGAGGTGATAGGAGGTGGCAGGGTCTGTCAGGCTCCCTGAGCTCACCCTCAAGGTCAGTCCTCACTGCTGTGACCCAGTCTGGCTTAACCATGTAGCTCTGTCCTCTTCCTCTGGCTCTGTCTCTTACTTACTCCTGCTCCTCCTCCTCCTCTTTCATCCTTTCTTTCTTCCATCTCTTTACTTTCATCATCTCCCTAAAAAAAAGTCCTTTTACCCCACATTATTGTTGTCTCTTTTTCTCCCTCCATCCCCCTTTCTTATATCACTTTTTTCTATCTCCAGTTTCACCTTATTTTCCTCCACCATCTCTTTCTAGTCTTCTCCTTCCCTCTCCCCTTCTTGGCCCTAAGTGACAACACAATGCCATTGCTCAATAAACTCTAAACTTCCTTATTTCCTTTCGGATCAAATGTAAGTTCCTTTGTTTGGCATTTAAAGCCCTTCACAAGTTGATTCTAACCTACCTTTCAGGTCTTATTACATCCTATTCCCTCTCCTATATTCTATGGTCCCATCAAAATGTCCTTGAAGTTTCTCATAACAGTTCATCTCCCATGGCTGTGCTTTTGCACTGGATGTACCCCATTCCTAGAATGCACCATTTTCTTTCTTTTTTAAGAAGAAATTTTATTTATTTCATTAAATGTTTCCCAATTACATGTAAAATTATTTTTAAAACTCATTTTTTTAAAAAAATTAAGTTTTAAATTCTCACCCTCTCTCCCCTCTCCTTCCCCTTGAGATGGCAAGCAACATAGTAAAACTTATTTCCATATTGGCCATGTAATGTAGTCCTTTCTAATCTCTGACTTGTTGCCTATGAGACTCAGCTCAAGCACCATCTCCTACATGAAGCCTTTCTTTCTACCCAGAGTTCCTAGAACTCTCCTCCCTCCTAAAATGACCTAGTGTATAGTGGGAATATATTTTGTAAATACTTATATAACCACCAGATGGTACTGTCAGGCAAGCTATGTGAGGGAAGTTGACAATCAAAAGTATTGGCTCTCTCTCCTTTCAAAGTCTGGGCTCAGACTCGAGGGCATGGCTTGTCATAATGAATCTTGCTTACTCAATAACCTAAGGGTAAGTGGTCCCAAATCATTTCTATTTCTGCCATTTAGGAGCTTTTAATGATTATTTTATTTCAAAATAATTATTTAACAACTACACAGGACTCTATATTACTAATACAAGCACATTTTGTTTTATTGTGCTTCTCCAATACTGTGGGGTGGCTTTTTGTTGTTGTTGTTTTTTTACAAATTGAAGGTTTGTGGAAGTCCTGAGCAAGTCTATCAGCAAGTTTTTCCAATAGCATGTACTCACATCATGTCTCTGTCACATTTTGTTAATTCTCTCAATATTTCAAACTTTTTTTCCATTATAATTATGGTGATTTGTGATTAGTGATCTCTGATATTACTATTATTGTTTTGCAGAGCCATGAACCACGTTCATGTAAGATGGCAACCTTAATCAATAAATGTTGTGTGTGTTCTAACTGCTTCACCAACCAGCTCTGTCCCTTTCTTTGAGCCTCCCTATTCCCTGAGATGCAACAATATTGAAATTAGGCCAATTAATAACCCTATAATGCCCTCTAAGCATTCAGGTGAAAGGAAGAATCAATCGATAGGACAAACTTCATTGTTGTTTTATTTTAAGATATTGCCACAGCCACCCAAACTTCAGCAGCTACCGCCCTGATCAGTCAACAGCCTTCAACATCGAGGCAAGAACTTCCATCAGCAAAAAGATTACAATTTTTGAAGGCTTATATGTTTTTTTAGCAATAAAGCATTTTTAAATTAAGGTATACATATTAAAAAAAATAATACTGAGGGCAAGGGGATAGGGAGGTGGGAGAGGATAAGGGAGGAATAGGGAATAGGATAAAGGGTACATATAGAAGGGTCTATAGATTAATGGGACTGGGAGAAAGTGGGAACTATATATATATATATATTTAGAAGAGTATAAAAATCTTCTAAATCCAGAAAGAAATAAGAGGGTAAAGAGATAGAATGGAGGGAGAGGATAAGAGAGCAATCATTGGGGGAGGGAGGGTAGATTAAGGAATAGGAGGACAGGGTAGTGGATAGAAGTAGAGGAGTGAGGAGGGATTGGAATAGGATCAAAAGGATAGTGAGGAAAACAGGAAGAAGGAAGACAGACAACAAGAAATTATAGTTTAGAATGTGAAGGGGATGAATTTACTCATAAAATAGAAACTGATAGCAGATTAAAATTTTGAATTCAACAATATATTGCTTTTAGGAAATGCTATAAAAATGAGAGATACACACAAAAATAAAATAAAGGTCAAGAGTAGAATTTATTATATTAAAAAGCAGGGATAGTAATCATGATCTCACAGTTAAAGCTGCAATCAGATTTAATCAAAAGAGAACTACACTATGTGTCAGCCGTATTCATCAATAGTTTCAGACCACATAAAATAACTAGACAGTATAAAAAAAATGAGAGCATACCTGCAAAAACAGACACAGGAACTATATGAATATAAAGACAAAGCACCTTTTATGCAAAGTTATATCTCAATAATTAAAGTAATATTTATTGTGCATATGTAGGTAAAGCTGATATAATTTTTAAAATGATAATTTTAGTAACTAATCTGTTTATTATAATACCATCCTAATTAAATTACTAAAAAATTATCTTATTCAATCCGAAAAAATAATAACAGGATTCATTTGGAAGAGCAGAGGGTCAAGAACTTCAAGGAAATCAGGGGAAAAAGATGTGAATGAACTAGAAGCTGAGAGCAGTGTTGAAGTGTAAAATGGATAATTTTGATTATTTTCAATTAAAAGGTTACTGTATAAATAAAATCCTATGTTGCCGAGAATAGAGGGAATGCAGAAAAACTGGGGGGAAAAGCTCCCATAGACTGTCTCCCAGATAGAATGTGATTGAGTCTGAATATTATTGTAGTGTAGGAAATGATGAGCTGGTGGATTTCGAAAAATATGGAAAGACTGATTTATGAAGGAAAGTGTTGTCCACCTACAGAGAAATAGATGACAAGTGGAAATAAGCATAATGCAGTCTTATGCATATGTGTTTGAGTGCATGTGTGTGTATATATGTATGTATTTATGGATATCTATGTATTTATATGTGTGTATATGTATGTGCATATATATATATATCTTCATGCTTAATTGTAGCCTTCTTGGGGAAGAGGAGGAGGAAGGGGGGGAATTAAATAAACAGTGCATAGCAGAGGATAAAAGAAAACATACAAGGAAGAAAAAAAAGCTGGGCATCTTTGAAAATGATGTGTGGTATTTATTATATAAGTTTTCTTTAAATGGAAATTTATTGCTTTATATTGAACCCTCTCTTATGTTCTGCTGTGTACCTGGCAATTTTAAAAAATTTTATTTTGTATTTCAGTTTAAAATAAATTCAAATATAATGAAAAAAAGAAACAATACTATTTCACACTTACTAGACTATAGTATAGTGTAAATATAATTTTTATATGCACTGGGAAACAAAAAACTTTCCGTGACTAGCTTTATTGAGAAATTCACTTTATTCCAGTGATCAGGAACTAAACCTGAGATGTTGTTTATCCTTCATTTCCAAAGAGAACCAATGACATCCCAATGTTGAGATCAGGATACAGTGTGTTTGACTGTGGCTGCTCAATCCAGTATGAGTTCAAAAGGTTCTACCACAGGTTGGGCACGAATGGTCCATTAGAACATTTGGAATGGAGGTGTCTCTGGATTTGCACAGCTCATGTTTCCTTTGTGCTATGATTCTGTGATTCTGATTTGTTCATGAAGCAGGTTGCCTTCTTTGATGCAGGCACACTGTGCTGCACCACTTTATGCCAATATCTCCTATATATCACAATTAATACTAAAGTTCTTTAGGGAGACATTGAGAGTGTTCTTGAACTGCTTCTTCTTACCGTCATGTGAGTTCTTGCCTTGTGTGAGTTCTCCATAAAATAGTCTTTTAGGTAAGCTTCCATTTGGCATTTAGGTTACATGGCCAGTCCACTGGCATGGCAGTCAGTAGAGTTTGAATGCTTGGTAGTCAGCTCAAGAGAAGACCTCAGTGTCTGGTACCTTATCTTGTCAGGTGATCTTCAGAATCTTCCTAAGACAATTCAAATAGAAACAATTCAATTTTCTGGCATGATGCTGATAGACTGTCCAGGCTTCACAGGCTACATCAGTGAAGTCAGCACAATGGCTCTGTAGACTTTTAATTTAGTATGCAACCTAATACCTCTTCTCTCCCACACTTTCTTTCAGAGCTTCCCAATCACTGAGTTAGCTCTGACATCTATGTGGACATCCTTAGAGAGTATACTGCAAGATAAGTGAACTTAGCCACAGCATTTACAATTTCTCCCTTTACTGTGATCAACAGTTCCATATATTGTTAGTTTGGTACTGACTGGTAGAGGACATCTATTTTCTTGGTGTTGATTGTCAGGTCAAAATCAGCACAAGCAGCAGAGAATTAATCCATACCCTGCTGCATCTCAGCCTCAGAGGCTGCACTGAGTGTGAACAAATATCAAGTACCAATTCTTTCTCCACTTTGGTCTTGGCTTGTAGCCTTTTCAAGTTAAATCGTTTACCATCAGTACAGTAACTGACCTTGATGACGTTTTTATCCTCATTGAAGGTGTCCAACAATGTAACCAAAAATATCATACTAAAAAAGCATGAGAGCTAGCACCTTGTTTCACTCTATTGGTTAATGGGAAAGCATGAGAGCATTGTCCATTATCCAGAACCTGTGCAAGCATGCCATCATAGTGTACAATACTGATGAACTTCTCTGGGTAAATAAATTTTACCTTGATCTTCCACAAGCCCTTACTAAACAGTATCAAAGGCTTTGGTTAGGTTGATGAATGTTGTATATAGACCTCTGTTCTGCTCCTGGCATTTCTCCTGGAGTCATCAGGCAGCAAATACCATGTCAACTATTCCTTAGTCCTTTCTTTCTTTTTTTTTTTTAAGCAATTGGGGTTAAGTAACTTGCTCAAGGTTTCACGGCCAGTTATTTCTGGGTGTGGTGCTAAGTATCTGAGCCTGGATTTGATCCAGGTCATCCCAACACTGGAGCCGGTGCTCTTACTCGCTGAGCCACCTGGCTGCCCCCCTTAGTCCTTTCTGAAGCCACACTGGCTCTTGGGTAGAAGAATCATCTAGGAAGGGTCAGCCTCTTAAGGAGGGTTTTGGAAAGGATCTGGTCAGCAATGACTAAGAAAAATATTCCCCTTGTGATTATCACAGGACAGCCTACTTCTTTTTCCTTTCTAGTGATGGACAATGGAGACATCCTTGATCTCCTGGGGAATAACTTCTTCTTGCCATGTAATCTAGAAGATTTCAGTCAGCTTCTGTATGAGCAGTGGACCGCCTGCCTTGAAGATCTCTGCTGGAATCTGTGAGGTTTGCCTGTGCTATTACCCCCCAAGCAGTGAGCAAAGTGGGAGCCCCTAGCATTTTGGACTAAGCATCAGACCTCTATCCTGTTTAATTCTGTGTATTCAAGGGGTATCTTCTATTGCAATCTCCCTGTACACAATTAATTCACATATATGAGTCATGGAACATTTATGACTGATCATAATGCATATGAGATCATATCAGGAATGAGAATTAGTTTAAAGAAATGAGGAAATTCTGTAGAAAATGCCTGCTACAGGCACAGGGAAAGGGGGGTGATCAGTATCCATTTGAAAAGACAAGGAGCTCATAGTCTAATGGGAGAGACAACACAAAAACAAAGTATGTACAAAAAAGGTATACATAGAATAAATTGAGAGAGAATGGAGTTCCTTGATGCCTTTTGTCGAGGGTAACCAACCATCCTCAAATCCATCAATAAGTTAGAGGGTTGTCTTACTTCAAGCATGTAAAGACTTCCCTCAATAGAATGGGGAGATTGAACAGTTTGTTCTAATGGCCACAACAGTGGCAGAAGCAGGTACTATAGAGTTCCTAGAGCTTGGTCAGGTATCAAAGACACCAAGGTTATCCACTGCATTTGAAACCATCACAAATCATCTTGACTTCTGTCTTGCCACTGGACTTTGATAACTTTGGAAGAGAATGTGAGGCCAACAACTTTGTGCAACTCTGCCTCACTTAAATCCAATTTGTGTGTGAGTCAAAAGATATCATCCTTTAAAGTCCTATGGCCATTGGCAAATGATGAAGCAGCAGGTGCAGATACACTGAGAGCTCTGATCATCTAGGCCATAGGATCATCTTCTCACTGGACTGAAACAGCAGTAGAAAGATGCCCTAAAAATTGTGTTTCACCTAATCTAACCTTGGCCTGCTTACTGCAGCAGGTGGGGATCCTACCCTGTGGTTGAAACACTTTTTAAAAAATGTATGAAAACTTTTGTGAAGGTGATTCTACTCACCATTGGTATGTGGAATATACATATATACTTACAAACAACACAAAATCCAGTAGACATGAAAGACAAACAGCTCTTGTTGTGAGAGAACTCAGCAGGTATTACATCCAGATAAATAGCCCTAAGTGAAATGAGGCTGGCAAATGAAGGCCAGCTTACCAAAGTTAGAACTGTTTACACATTTTTCTGGAGTGGTAGCCATGATGAGGAGTTTCACAATCAAATATAATCTAGTCAACAAGCTTGTACGCCTCCCAAAAGGAGTGAATGACAGGCTTACAACAATGTGATTGCCACTTGCAGGAAAGCACCACGGCCACCAACATCAGTGCTTATGTTCCCACCATGACAAACCCTGATGAGGTCAATGAAAAATTTTATGAAAACCTAGAGAGTCTTATCAGCAATGTGCCAAAATAGGACAAGTTTGCAATTCCAGGTAATTTTAATGCCAAAGTAGGCACAGACTATCAGACATGGCAGGGAGTCCTTGGGAGGAATGGAATCAGAAGCAGCAATAGCAATGGTGACTTACTACTGAAGACTTGTGCATCTCATGACCTCCTCGACACCAATACTGTCTTCCATTTAACTAAATGCAATAAAATTTAATGGATGCACTCTCACACGAAACATTGGCATTTAATAGACTATGTCATTGTAAGGAGACAAGACAGATGAAAGTAATGTGTGGCACAGGGTGCTGGACCAATCATAGACGTATCCTCTCCAAGCTAAACATTTTCATTTAACAATGACCCCAAGGCAAGACAACTATGAGAAGACTTAAAGTACTTCTTTATGTATGAACAGTTTATTAGTAACATGGAGGGAAAGCTGAGCTAACACATAGTTGGCAACCATGAAGCAGAAAAGGAGTGGGCAGTTCTCAGAGATTTGGTGTATAGGATCTCATTTACTTATCTGGGCCAGAACATGAACAAACATCAGAATTAGTTTGATGAATATGATGGGGAAATTCAGAAATTAATAAATGAAAAAACATGAACTCCACAGGGTTTACCAGTAGGATAGTTCATCCATCTCTAAGAAGGCAGCATTCATCTCCATCAAAAGTAAAATGCAAGCAAAGCTTAGAGAGACACAGGATTCTTAGCTCCATAAAAAAGCAGATGAAATTCAGTTTTACTCTGATAGTAATAGTCCAAAGGGTTTTTATGATGCCCTGAAGGCTATTTGTGGATCAGAGATCAATTATGCATCTCAACTACTCAGCACTGTTGGAGCCACATTGATTAGTGAGAAGGACATGATCCTTGAGAGATGGACTGAACACTTCCATAGTGTTCTCAACAGACAACATCAATCAATGTTGAGGCCACTGACAGTGTGCCTCAGATTGAAGTCATTCCCTATTTATTCAGAATTCCAACTGAAGAAGAGGTTTTGAGTACCATCAGGACCCATTCCAGCTGAGATGTATAAGGGTAAGGGGAACTGAGGAGGGGAGGGTAAAGAGATGTCTTTCTTTTAGTCATTGCCAGCAAGGTTCTTGCCACAGTCCTCTCAGAAGGGTGATTCTTCACCTGGAGGATGGTTATCTACCTGAGAGTCAGTGTGACTTCAGAAAGGGCTAAGGAATGGTTGATATCGTGATTTTTGCCTGAAAACTCCAGGAAAAATGCCAGGAGCAATACAGAAGTTATATATAACATTCGTATCAACCTGACCAAGCCTTTGATACTATTAGTAGTGAGGGCTTGTGGAAGATCATGGAAAAATTTGGTTGCCCAAAGCTTATCAGTAATGTACACCAGTTTCACAATGGCATGCTTGCACTGGTTCTGGATGATGGACAATGTTCTCATGCTTTCCCAGTCACCATTGGAGTGAAGTAACACTGTGTGCTTGCTCTCATGCTTTTTTAGCATGATGTTTTCAGTGATGCTGTCAGACACCTTCAGGGAGGATGAGAACTGCATCAAGGTTAGCTGACAGTAAATTATTAAACTTGAAAATGCTACAAGCAGGGCGAGTTGGTATATGACATATTTTTCCACAGATGATTGTGCCCTCCATGCAGCCTCTAAGACTGAGATGCAACAAAGTATGAATCAACTTTCTACTGCTTGTGCTAATTTTGACCTGACAACACCAAGAAAACAGGTGTTCCACCAGCTAGCACCACATCATCCATGTGTGGAACCATCAATTACAGCAAATGGAAAAATTTTGAATGCTGTGGATAAGTTCACTTTCCTTAGCCGTGTACTTTCAGGGATGTACACATAGAAGATGAGGTTGATGCCTGCATTGTCAGAGCTAGCTCAGTGTTAGGAGGCTCCAAAGGAAAGTGTGGGAGAGAAGAGGCATCAGGCTCCCTATAACACTGAAGATCTACAGGGCCATGGTGCCTGTGAATACACCATAGCATAGCATACCAGAGCTTCCAATGGAATTGTCTTAGGAAGATTTTGAACATCACCTGGCAAAAAAGGGAACTGCCAAGCATTCAAACTCTAATGCAGATAGTGCAATTCCAATAGGCTGGCCATATAGCCAGAATTCCAAATTCATGCTTAACTAAAAGACTATTATATGGAGAACTCACACAAGGTAAGTGCTTACACAGAGGTCAGAAGAAGCAATACAAGGACACTCTCAAGGTCTCTCTGAAGAACTTTGGAATTGATTGTGAGATATGGGAGACACTGGGCCCAGATCACCCAGCATGGCATGCCCACATCCAAGAAGGATCTGTGCTCTGTCAGCAAAGCAGAATTTCAGTAGCTCAAAAGTAACATGAGATATACAAATTTAGAGATATCTCCACTCCAAATGTTCATATGGACTCTTTATACCCAACCTGTGGTAGAGCTTTCTGGGCTTATATTGGTTTGATCATCCATAGTCAGACACATTACACATTGATCCAGACATAGTAATGCCATTTTGGTTCTCTTTGAGTGTGAAGGACAGCAACCAACTACACAGGTGTGGCGAGACCTTAGTAAAAGCTAACTCAACCCACGTGGCAGGGTTCTAAGAAATACTGCTCCTCACACACTGCTTCTCACTAAAAACTATTTTCTCTCAGGGCTATAGCTCTAACTTGCAATGGAATATTCCACTACTGGACTGTTTCACTGTGAGGCTGATTTACTGCTTGACTGGTGAACTGCTAACATTCCTCTAGCTATTTAAAGCCCTCAGATGCCTGGTTAGCTTGTTTGGATAGTCAATATTGCTGTTCCCCTCTTGATCCAATCAAAGGGGTTTACACCCTATAAAGGGATCACTGGGAGTCAACTCATTTTGCTGACACATTAAAAACCTCTTGTTTATGATTTCCATGTGACCACATTTTGCCATTACATTAGTTGAGTCTGGGAAAAGGAGAAGTATGGAGGCAGAGTAAAGGGGGCATGGAATCATACACGCCCCACCTTATATTGCTAAATCCAATAGGTTTTGCCATTTTGCTTCCATCTTGGCTTTGCTGCAGGGTTTGAAACTTTTGAGCACCCCCTCTTTCTGAATATTCTTCCTGCCCTGGATTTTTGTGATACTTCTCTTTCATGGTTCCTTTCTTCCCTAGCCTACCAAGCCTATTCATGTGTGTATCTCAGTGATCTGTCCTAGGCCTAATCCTTTTCTCTCTATATATACCTTCTCTTGAAGTTCTCATCAGCTCCTAGTAGATTCAACTATATGCAAAGACTCTCAGTTCTACATATCTAGTCATTATCCCCTTTTTTTAAACTTAACTCAGACATCTCTGACTTCCTGATGTGTATGTATGTATAAGTGTATGACTACACTGTTATTCTCACCAGAATGGAAGGTCAACCCACTTCAACACAGGTTTCAAGACAGACTGCAGAAGTGTTATAAAGAGAGCTAATGTTTTACACACACACACACACACACACACACACACACACACACACACACAATGTGTTGTCTAAACCTTTGCATAAGTCTAGAGTTGCATCACATAACACTGAAGAGAGAACTTGAACTGAAAAAAAATATGGACTGATATTACCTGCCTGCATTATACATGGGAGATCTTTAGTATGACCTCTAGGGAGTGACTGATTTTCTAATAATCAATCATAGCTCTAAAACTTAAATAAGCCTTAGAAATCACCTAGTTCAAGTCCTACCTCCTATTTTATAGGTGAGGAAACTGAGACCCAAAGAAGTGATTTGTCCAAGTCCATACATGAGTTCCAGTTCTGGTACTCTGTTTAAGATTCAGATTCAGTGGACTTTCCACCAAGCCATGCTGTCTCTGACCCACCAGGATATGTTAGCTATGAAACGAACCACCAGATAACTGAATGATTTGAACTGTTATACAGCTAATTAAAATTGTTCAGTTCAATGTTGGAAGATGCCTGTGAGTGATGACAGTTTAGCTATTGGGATTGGGTTGCTCCAGTAATATGTATTTAGATGAGTTCAGATGAATTCTTCTATGAGCTGTAGAAAAAGTTTAGACTCTCACTAAGAATTTATTCATCTGGGGCGGCTAGGTGGCGCAGTGAGTAAAGCGTCAGCCCTGGAGTCGGGAGGACCCGAGTTCGGTTCCGGCCTGAGACACTTAACACCCACACAAAAATACTAGCCGTGTAACCTTGGGCAAGTTACTTAACCCCAATTGCCCTCCCAAAAAAAAAAAAAAAAGAATTTATTCATCTGACTTCATCCTCAGGAAGAGATCAAGCTATCATCAAGTTTGGACTAGATTGTGCAGAATTATACAACCACTCAACAAATCTGAAGGAATCAGAGGAAAGAGTGTAGGTGGGAGCAGAATGCTGAGGAGAGAGCAGAGGTGGCAGTCTCAGCACAGAGGGAAGGAAGACGGTAGCAACAGAACAGGAAGACAGCAGAGATGGGGTGACAAAGCTTACCCTTTTGTGTCTTGAGCTCCCAGTTATCAGGAAATACTTTTTTTGGGCATAACAAAAACTGTTCCCCACATGTAGGGTGTGGGCATCCCTGTGTGGTTCAAAGGACTAGACATCTCTCAACTCTACTGCTCCCCACCCTTCTCCAAGGGAAACTTTAATTTCTGCCGGGAGGGGAAGTGGGAGGTGGGGGCTGGAGGTCACTGTTGTTCTCTTCAGAGATCAGTTGGTTAGAGGGCAGTGGGTTAGAATATATCTTTCTGCTCCTGTCAATATTATTAGTCGAGGAGATGTGATTTTTAGACTCAAGCCAACAATCACTATTGTATTAACTGGGGGGAAGAGGATGCTATAAGCTCTATATCCAAGGCTTGACCTCTTTCCCACCAAATACCAGTTCCACAGTAAACATACATAGCAAATAGTCAAGAAACTCACTAATCCAAATAGCAAGATAGAAATCGGAGAAAGAATACACAGGAGAACATATACTAACCCATACAAAGTGAAGGAACTCTCTCATTCAAAGTAAAGTAACAGTTCAACCAAGAGAGAGTCCTAGATCTCATCCAAGGGGATGTTACTGGTGTAGTAAATTGGGGATAAGAGGATGATGGAGACTGCCAGCTCCTCTCATGTGACATTAGCATCACCCATTTTCTCTCTGCAACATGAAGCGGTAAGTGGTTGAAGGAAGAGACTGAAGAGATTCAAACTACTCAAAGCAAACTTAAGAGCTCTCCTCTCACCAAAGTCACACATACCCTACATAGATGTAGGACATTGATCTCAACCAATAAGGAGAGAGTTCCATACCAATGGATCTTGGGTTTGGGATTTGGGTTATATGGGGAAAAGTAGATGAAAGAACTGAACTGTCCTTTTGTGAGGAGCTAAGGAGGAACCAGTTGGGCTCTCTGTGTCTCCCCCCCCCACCCCACTACCCTTCCTTTCCTCTCTTATTTGTTATTAAACTTACATTTCTTATTTGTCTCCTTATTAGGTTTGTAACAGATGGCTTCTTTGGGGTTTGCAGCATTTTATACCTCCTTACTTTAACACAGTCAGGGAGGGAAGAGCTGGATAAACTGGAGCCACTAAATTGAATGTCAGTGTATGCTCCAAATTGGGGAGCAGGGCCTTTCCATTATATGTCATCATGCTTTTCCAGAAGAAGCCTCTTCCATGTGGGATTGCATCAGCCAAGCACACTCTATCTGCTCACCAGCCCCTCCCCCTCACAACTGTTCTTTATTCTCTGTTTCTCTTCCCATAAAATACCAGTGGTCAATCCAGAAATGTGAATTTTGTGTGTGTACTTTGCTCCCAGTCAGAGAGTGCAAGTGGGGAAACTTTTTTTGCTCTTTGACTTCACAGAATTCAACTGGCAGACAAGCAAGTTTAAGAATTTCCATGTCAGTGGCAACAGCTGCTGGGGGCCTAGGTGAGCTATGTTAGTTTGGTTTATTATACTTTTACAAACTTCTAGAGCTATTGAATCTAGGCTGTTGAGTCTATTGTTGTAATTCAGGTGAAGCTCATTAAATTCCCAACACAAAAAAAAGGGAGAAGAAAAAGAAGAAATGAGAACATAGCTATAGGCCCCATTCCAAGCCCCTGGAAGCCCTAGGCAAACCCCAACTAAATCTTCTTCACTCAGCTGAAGAGAAGGGTAAAGAGAAGACAAAGATAGGGACACAGAGAGAATACAAGAAAACTTCTCCTAGACTAATAATATTTTAGGGAGTATATAAATATAAAGTATATGCATTTTTGTTGTTGTTCAGTTGTATACGACTCTTCATGACCCCATTTGGGGTTTTCTTAACAAAATTACTGGAGTGGTTTCCCACTTCCTTCTCCAGCTCATTTTATGAATGAGGAAACTGAGGCAAACAGTGTTAAGTGACTTGTCCAGGGTCATACAACCATTAAGTATCTGTGGACCTATTTGAACTCAGGTCTTCCTGACTACAGGCCTGGCACTTTATCAACTGTTATGAACAGTGTTGCTCCAGTTTATGAACACCAGCCAATGGGTTTAACAATGGGCTCAACAAATGAATAACAACATGTAAATGGAAAGAACCACATGCAGAAAAATCAAAATTGAATGTTGCAAAATTATAACAAACAAATATGATTTAAAAGAAGAGATATGAGAGGACCATCCCATTCTATCCCTTCTTGGAGGTGGGAGGTCCACGGGTATTGCACATTGAATACATTTTCAGACTTATTGATTGCACTGATTTTTCCTCTTTTTTTTTTGATTTTTTGGGGTTTTTTGGGTTTTGTTTTTTTGGAGGGCAATTGGGGTTGTGACTTGCCCAAAGTCACACAGCTCTTAAGTGTGTTTAGTGTCTGAGGCTGGATTTGAACTCAGGTCCTCCTTACTTCAGGGCCGGTGTTCTATTCATTGTGCCACCTCTTTTTTTTCTAAGAAAAAAAATTTTTATATGAGATGACTCTCTAGGAAGGTGAGGGAGGTCTCCTAGGGAAACTGTGATGACAAAAAACATCAAGAAAAACTTATTTTTAAAAAAGTTCTGGACTTGATTTATCTGATAGAAGAGAGAGAGGAAGAGAGAGAGAGAGAGAGAGAGAGAGAGAGAGAGAGAGAGAGAGAGAGAGAGAGAGAGAGAGGACATATGTGTGCTCATACCCCAATTTAGAGTCACTGGCAGCAGTTGCTGCCTTCCTATTTTTACAGGCCAACTTTGCTTCTTCCCTGATTTTTTTTTTTTTTTTTGCTTTTTAGAGGGCAATTGGGTTAAGTAACTTGCCCAAGGTTACACAGCTAGTTTGTGTGTGTGTGTGTGTGTGTGTGTGTGTGTGTGTTAAGAGTCTGAGGCCGGAACCGAACTCAGGTCCTTCTAACTCCAGGGCCAGTACTCTACTCACTGCGCCACCTAGCCGCCCCTCTTCCCTGATTTTTTTGGAAAGGTTGGAGGTACATAAAAGACAGGTGATCTACTTCTTAAAAAACTCAGTTTCTTTCAAGACAATAAGGTATCAGCCACTTCCTATGCAAATTTCTTCCTAAATTCCCTTAAGTGATGGTGCTCTCTCTCTCTTCTCAAATTATCTTGCATTTATTTATGTATCCACATGTTGAATCCTACTGGGGGGAGGGCAGAGTTTAGGAATTATTTTTCCCTTTTTTAAATCTTTGAATCTCTAGTACCTTGCATATAGTAGCCATTTTATAAGTGATGGTTGAACTGAACTGGAATACCCACTAATACTAAATGTGAAAAAGATTTTTAAAAGGATGAAAATCTTCAATTAACCTAATATCATTACAGGATATTTGCCCTTGGATGAAAATTAACTGGGTCTCCTAGAGGACACAGACTGTGAGAGTGGATATCCCAAAGAGGTTAAATAAGATCTGTGTAACAAGAGGAATTTTACTTCACTGTCTTGGCCTCTTGAATCTCTCAGAGTGTTGGTGATTTAGAAGCAGAGCTATGCTTAAGTATATTCTGAGCCCTTCCTACATAATGGGAACTTACCTGGAGTTATGCTATTTCCCCTTGGGTTGGAGGACATAATAATAAGATGATGGTTTTTAACTTTGGAGATTCCTTCATCAGAGGTGGAAAGGAAGCCAAAGGGACTATGATACGCCATAAGGAATGAAGATGCAATGCTACAATCCCAGAGGAATTCTGAGAGTTCTTCCTTTTTCCCACTCCCTGTGAGCTATGGGAATACATGGATTGCTAGTTTCCCTAGGACAGAGGAGTAAATAAATGAGAGGAAGAGGAAAAGAAGTGATGCTTATCTCAGTGGTTGTAGTAGGATAATGTGTCTTTATTTTGTGTATGTTTAAATTGTAGTGAGTTTGTATTTTAATATCTTGAGCATAGAGGGGAGAGAAACTGAACTCATTATTCCAAAGAATGAAAATAGAGCCAAATGAGTAGGACAACAATGATTTTTATTTTCTTTTAAAATTTTTTATTGTTATCTTTTTATATCATCAACATTTGTCAGTGCCCCCTCCTCTTCCCCTCCCTTGGCTGTCCCTTCAAAGAATTAAAAAGAAGGAAAAAAATTGTCAAAATTATCCAAATAGCTTCCCACTTTTACAAAGAAAGTAAGGATGTGATTTCTCAGTCTCTTCTTTGGAGACAAGCTTGATCAATATAATTTCATAGAATGAAGTTTTAATTATTTTGTGGTGGTTGTTCTTTCCATTTACATTGTTGTAGTCACTATGCATGTCATTTACCTGGTTTTATTTTGCTTTGCATCAGTTCACATAAGCCTTTGTCTTTATTCATCCTTAATGTAGTATTAACGTACCACAACTTATTTAGTCATTCCTCTATTTGAAGTTCTCTGATAGTACAAAAGGTGTTGTTGTAAATGTTTTGGTGATTTGAAGATATTTCCATCCTGTCTACATGAACCTGGGAAAGAAGAGGGGAGGGGGGGAGTGCTTCCACAGTGAAAAGTGAAAGTGGATGGTTGCCATGACCAGTTCAGGCTTTGTGCTCCCCCTACTGGCCAGAGCATGAAAGGGAAGGAATAACTCAGTACTCATGGGGTATAGACTCTGGAATTCTCCTTGAATCTTCCCACATGATCTGGCGTTCTTCTGAGCCCATAAACCTTCCATTATTGCCATTCCCAAATCTCTGTTACCCTTAACCTAGCCTAGCCCTCCATTGTCTGTTACCTCCTGATTTGTCTGGCTGCTTCCCACCCTTGATTGTATCAACATCCTCCTTAGACTCCTCCTCAAAACCCTCCCTAAACCCCTCCACTAGTCACCTCAGACTACTTGGCCACCCCTAGACCCTTTCCACAGTCTTTCTGTATATAAAGATGCATTTTGCTACCATGAAGGTGCTCAAATTCTATCTAGCCTGATAAAGGCTCTGATTAATTGTGGCTGGCTTGTCAATACAAGCATTACGAATGTTCAGATTCCTTAAGAGTCTACCCAATATGGCAGATCTTTAATAAACTTTGTTTTACTTTGGCTGAAAGAAGGCTTTAGTAGAATTCATTCGGGCAGGACCCAGTGTGTCAGTATTTTGGGGTCCCAGGTACCCCTAAACCTAAACCTCAACAGTACCACCTTAGAGCTCTAAATTAATGTTGTCATTTAAGGCAAGAAATTATCTATCCTCCTCCTTACTCCCTCCCCTCTTACCCTTGGTTATCACTATCAGAATGTATGTTAGCACCTCACATAATATCTGCCATGGAATGTCAGTGGACATTTTGTTGGAATTGAGTCTGGTGGTTGGGATATGGATTGATTCGAACTGGTGATTTGTAAGCAGCTGGCAGCCTGAAGCCTTTAGGCTGAGCTAAAGCACAGCTGATTATATGCTTAGTGGTAAAAAATCCTGTCACTAAGAGGACTGAGAGCTGGCTAAAATAACTGAGAACACAGGTTGCGATTGGGTTCTTGAAGAGAAGTCCTATGTCACTCCCAAGATCCAGTCTTTTACACAGCTTGGGGGAAAAGGACTACTGTCCCTGTCACAAGCTGCATGCCTGAGCATTCTGGGTTACTCCTATTCTTTAAGGAACTCCTGGGACTAAAGGATACTGCTAACAATTGCACTGCACAGTCTGTCTCTCTTGTTCTCACAAAGAAGAGATGAATCTGTTGGTGTGCTCTCCCCTCCCCCATCCTGGCTTTCAATAAGTTTTTCCACATTTTGTATTTGGCATGTGTTTTCAAAAGAAACTAGATTTTTAAAAATATCATTGATTCAATGCATATGGATCAGCGTATGTGTGTGTGTGTATGTGTGTATATGTGTATGTCTATGTATGCATAAATACACTCGTGTGGACGTGTTAGAGAGTAAAGATTTTATTGATACATATCATAGTTCTATAGTAATATCCCTCTCAGCATTGCCTTCTATTAATTTGACAAGGATACTATCTATGCTTTAACACAAGTAATTGATAAAATTATACAACATCATAAGGGAAGGCAGAGAGCCTTAGGGTACTTAACTAGATACCTTTTGCCTTGTTGACACTGGACAAAAACAATTACTTTTTGAGAAAGGCCATCCAGCCCATTGGGACATTTTTCCTTCTCCAATTTTGTGATAGCTTTCTGCTTTCCTTTACCAGGATCTTTCAAATGTCACTGACAGTGGCTCAACAATCACAGCTGCCAGTTCTTTGAGAACCCATAGTGATTTGAATTCATCAATAACAGCTAAGAGCTCTCTTATTCTCTCCTTATTTATTACTCTGTTAGTAATTTTTGTTTTATAATTTCCAGCTGCCAGAAAAGCAGGGTGACATAGTCAATAGGAGCCAAGAAGATCTGAGTTCCAGTTTTCACTGTGACACATATGGCCTGTGTGATCTTGGTCAGGTCACACTCTCTCAGGGTCCTAGGCAACTCTAAGACTATTTGTAGAACAAATAGTTTATCTGCATTGGTAAAAGGGATTTACTCCTTGGGTGTCTCCTCTATCAGTGAAAAGTCTAGCAAAAAATAGAAAAAAAATTTTATATCTTGTCCCATTTTCTTTTTTTTTTTTTGCCTTTTTTTGGGAAGGCAATTGGGGTTAAGTGACTTGCCCAAGGTCACATGGCTAGTTTTTGTGTTAAGTGTCTGAGGCCGGATTTGAACTCAGGTCCTTATGACTCCAGGGCCTGTGCTCTATGCACTGTGCCACCTAGCCACTCCCACTCTTGTCCCATTTTCCATGATGTTGGTACTCCTCAAAGCAATGAGATGGAATGAAAAGAATTATAGAGTTGGGGAAGGAAAAGACCTGGGTCTGACCAAGGAGGCTCCCACCTTCATACTAAAGAGTTATCAAAACAAGACTAAACTTAAGGTCTTTAGCTTGCTGTGATGACCTTGCTCTTTACTCTTCTATTCTGGATATAGGTCCAATAATAGGTCCTAGCCCAAGCTTCACTTGCTCATTTTTTGGGTTTTAATGGCTCGGAGTTAATGTAACTAGCAATTGTTACTGTTCTGGCCAGAAATCCTGAGCATCTTCCCCTCTCACACTCATTCTTTTGAATAGGCAAACAATGCCATCTTGTGCTTCAATTCTTAAATCATTGAATGGGTGTTGCCTCAGACAAATTGAATCCTGGGAAAGACCTGAGTTTAAAAAGGCCAAGGTCTCCCACTGTACCTGTGGGCCGTCACCAGTCATCCGGACCTATGGTCTTCTCACTGTACTCAGATTACTCTGGAAAAGAAAGTGAGGCTGATGACTTTGCACAGCCCTTTGTTACTTAAATTCAATTCACTTTCAAGTCAAGATTATCACCCTCCTGTTGTCATTGGTCCTCTTCCAGAAAGAAGGATGGACAACAGCAACAATAATAGCAAACCTCAGACCTGTGACACTGAGAGAACAGAACTGGGGAATCTTCTGCTGGTCCTAGGCTTCCCATGCTTTTTCAAAGAGCACAGAAACCACTCTATGCCCTCAAAACGTGCAATCAATCACCTCTAGAAACACTTAGTTTAATCTGGCTGCTTTTCCCATCTTTGCACTCTTTGGTGCCACCCTATAAGTACATAGAAGACTATCATGTTAGAGTCCAAAGGCAAGTGGTTCTACTGACCTTGATGGTAAAAAGGTGATGATTAAAATAGTTGCTCATCCTTTCCATGTTTGTCTTGCTTGTTGGTCTTTCAATTTAATCTTTAAATGCTTTTGGAAAGTATGACTTCACTTAGAAGTAATCTCACAAAGCTTTCATTTAAAGTGCTTTAAACCTTCACTGCTTCTCTCTACTTTATGAGGTAATACTGCTTATACATTTCTATAATCTTATAGAAGCATAGATTTAGGGGTAGAAGGGACCTTAGAGGTCACTGGTTCCAACCACCCCTCCACTTTACAGATTAAGAAATTGAGGCACAGGGGGCAGAGTCAAGATGGCAGAGTAGAAGCAGGACTGCCCCACTGCTCCGGCTTCCACCTTCCCTAATCCATGTAAAAAGGGGACTCTAAACAAACTTTGGAGCTACAGAACCCACAAAATGACACAGAGAAGCTAACCTCCTGCTGAGGACAGCCGGGCAGGCCAGAAGTAATCCACCAGAGCTGAGTCGAGCCCCACACGAGGCTTTAGCCCAAGGGCGGGCCTGACCAGCTACCGGCCAAGCCGCTGGCCAGAGGGACTCCAGATCAGCAGCAGCTGTGGCCATTTCCAGATGTATCAACACATAGATGCGAAGGACAAAGTGAGAGGTCAGTGCAGTCTGGACTTTGGGACCCAGTAAGTGGGAGTGCATGGCTTTTGCCCCCAGGGCAAGAAGCTGCTGAGATACCAGCCAGCACCACGTGGCAGCTTCAACTCCTGGTCTGAAGAGTGTAGGGGGACCAAGCACCAGTCTGAGGGGTAATCACTCTTTCTTTAACCTGCTTGGATCTGGATTGCAGTCTAGGGTGGAGGTCCTGGGGTGTGTGTCCAGCTTGCCAAAGTATGTGGAGACCTCAGAGAGGGCACCCATCTAATACTTCTGGCAGCTGAGAAAACCCTAGTGTTTAGGAAGAAAGCTCCCCTGTCTGGCGGCAGAGTCCTACTGTGGCAAAAAGCCCAGGAGTCAAGTGACTGAGGGGTGACATGAACAGGCAAAGGAAACAAAGCAGACAGAAGATTCCAACATTAGACTCCTATTCTGGGGACAAAAAGGAGCAAAGCATGGAACAGGAGGAAGACAGTGAAGTCAGAACTCCTGCACGAAAAGCTTGAAAGGAAAATATGAGCTGGTTACAGGCCATAGAGGACCTTAAGAAGCAGATAAGAGAAGTGGAGGAAAAATTGGGAAGAGAAATGAGAATGATGCAAGAAAATTACAAAATGAGAATCAACAGCCTGACTGAGGAAAATAACACCTTAAAAAATAGACTAACTCAAATGGCAAAAGAAGCTCAAAAAGGCAATGAGGAGAAGAATGCCTTAAAAAGCCGAATTTGCCAGATGGAAAAAGAGTCTCAAAAGCACAATAAGGAGAATCATTGATTCAGAATTAGATTGGAGCAAATGGAAGCTAATGACTTTATGAGAAATCAAGATGCTGTTAAACAGATCCAAACAAATGAAAGAATAGAAGGCAATGTGAAATATCTCATGGGAAAAACCACTGACCTGGAAAATAGATCCAGGAGAGACAATGTAAAAATTATTGGACTACCTGAAAGCCATGATCAAAATAAGTACCTAGAAATCATCCTCCCGGAAGTTCTCAAAGAAAACTTCCCTGATGTTTTAGAAGCAGAGTGCAAAATAGAAGTTGAAAGAATCCACTGATTACCTCCTGAAAAAGATCCCAAAAAGAAAACTCCTAGGAATATTATAGCATGTTCCAGAATTCCCAGATTAAGGAGAAAATATTACAAGCAGCCAGGAAGAAACAATTGTAATATTGTAGAAACACAATCAGGATAACCCAGGATCTGGCAGCTTCTACACTGAGAGATCGAAGGGCTTGGAATATGATATTCTAGAGGTCCAAAGAGCTGAGATTAAAACCAAGAGTCACCTACCCAGCAAAACTGAGTATCATGTTTCAGGAGAAAATATGGTCATTCAGTGGAATAGAGGACTTTCAAGCATTCTTGCTGAAAAAACCAGAGTTGAATAGAAAATTTGACATTCAGATACAAGAAGCAAGAGAAGGTAAACAGGAAAAAGAAATCATAATGAACTTATCAAAGTTGAACTATCAACATTCCTACATGGAAAAACAATAATTGTAACTAATGAAACTTTTCTCAGTAGTTGAAGGGAATATATATATATATGTATATGTATATATATATATGTATATATGTGTGTGTCTATATATGAGGGTAGATGGGCATATGAATACATATGTGAATGTGTGTATATATGTTTACAGGTATACATAGATAGAGGGCACAGGAACAATTTAACAGGAAGGGATGATACTTAAAAGGTGAAATTAAGAGGTGAGAGAGGAATGTAATGAAAGGAGATAGGGAGAGACAGAATGGGGTCAACTATCTCATATAGAAGAGGCAAGGGAAAATGGTTACAATGGAGGGGAAGAATGGGAAGGCAAAAGGGAATGGGTCAACCTTATTCCCATTGAATTTGGCTTGAGGAGGGAATGAAATACACACTAAATAGGGTATCTTACCCTCCAGGAGAGTAAAGGGTGAAGGGGATGAGAGGGGGGATAATGGAAGGGAGGGCAGGCTGTGGGGGAGGAAAGTTGGAAGCACCCATTTTTGAAAAGGGACAGGATCAAAGTAGAGAATAGAACAAGGGGGATGTAGAATAGGAGGGAGGGAAATATAGTTAGTCTTTTACAATATATCTACTATGTTATTGTTTTGCATTAGCTACACATGTACAACCTATACTGAACTGCTTATCTTCCTGGTAAGGGTGGGTGACAAGGAAGGGAATGAATTTGGAATTCAAAGTTTTAAAATGAAATTCTCAAATATATATATATTATTAATACTATTTTACATGTAATTGGGAAATAAGATATACAGGCACTGGGGCATAGAGATCCACGGGAAAAGTCAAAAGGGGTATGGTAGAAAATATGGGAGAGAGCAGATTGGAGGAGGGGATATCCTGTGGGACTGCTATTTTGGGGCAATGGGTAGGGGGAAAATGGGGAGAAAATTTGTAACTCAAAATATGGCAGAAATGAATGATGTAAATCAGAAGTTAATAAAACATTTGAAAAATAAAAAAAATAAACTGAGGCACAGAGAGTTTAAATGACTTGTACAAAGTCACAGATTTGAAACCAAGTTCAGTACTCCATTCATTATACTATGTTGTTTCAATGTTCTTTCAGGAGATTTTTACAAAAGTTACATTTGCATACCATCACCCTCTTCTTGGCAAGTAGCAGGTTTACCTATTAAAGTGGTTTTATTACTCTTTTGGTTTTCTCTTTATGACATTTGGCTTATATCAGTTAAACATCTGCATAAAATTATTATATATAGGGAGTATTGAGCTGTAATATATCCCATGGAGCATGTGTGTGGATGAACCTGTGGAGGCCATCCCATAGAACGTTGAAGAGCCCCTCAGTCACTTATAGGGAAACTTATAAATCCAGTGCTGAAAAACTTCTACTTCAGGATAATGAAGTAAGCCTGTGTTTGGTATCTTGGTCCCTATGTGTTTCTTCCTGCTCCTTTCACGATGGGCTATAGTACTACGGAAGATTGGTCATTGCATTAGGAAGAATGGCTCCCTCCCATAGTATTGTATTTAACTACTTTGTGTATGTGTGTATATACACATAAGTACATATGAAATTTATTTATTATATTTATATTTATGCTGCATGTATTTTTGTATGTAGATGTTTTCCTCCCCATTAGAATATAATCTCATTGAAAATAGAACACGTTAAAAAAAAAAAAGAAGAAGAAGGGGGTGGCTAGGTAGTGCAGTGAGTAAAGCGCCAGCCCCGGAGTCAGGAGGACCTGAGTTCGGTTCCGGCCTCAGACACTTAACACCCACACACATAAAAAAAAAAACTAGCCATGTAACCTTGGGCAAGTTACTTAACCTAATTGCCCTCCAAAAGGCAAAAAAACAAAAACAAAAACAGAATAAAAAAAGGGGCAGTTAGGTGGCACAGTGAATAGAGCACGGCCCAGGAGTCAGGAGGACCTGAGTTGAAATCCGACCTCAGACACTTGACACACTTACTAGCTGCGTGACTTTGGGCAAGTCACTTAACTCCAATTGCCCTACCCTCCCCCCTCAAAAAAGAATGAAAATAGAACATGTATTTCTTTGTATTTTTTTTTTTTTTGTAGCACGTAGGACAGTGTCTTGCAGAAGAGAGACTCTGAAATAGCTGTTGATTGATTAAGTGACAGGAAGAGGACCCTGAACCATGCCCTGGCTTGCCAGGACATACAGACCTGAGGGAGCTGTTTGGATAGTACAAGCCAAAGTAATGGTAAAATGGGTATTCAGTTGTTCCAATAATGTTTGAATAAGAATTGTGGGTAACTTTTGTGTTTTAAGTGTTTCTGAATTTGTGCTTTGAGTATTGTGTTTTAAACAATTCTTTTGCATGGAGGAATAAATAATTGCCTTATACCTGATGTATATTGCATGTTGAAAACCTTTCTGATATCTTTTCTAGATGTGAGCCAAACCTAAACTTTAAGTTGGGAGTGGGGCTATAAAGAATTAGAGAGTGTTAAATAGAAAAAAAGAGCCTGAACCTTCTCCTTAGAGATTAGATTCACTAGGACCAACAGTGGTATTCTTGGTCCATTAAGTTGGTATTGGTGTGGTTTCTCCCTCCCCTCCCCCCAATTTATGTAGTTATTTTTAGTTTTCTTTTTTTTTTTAGTGCTTTATTAACTTCTGATTTACATCATTCTTTTCTGCCAGATATTGAGTTACAAATTTTCTCCCCGTTTTCCCCCTACCCACCGCCCCAAAATAGTAGTCCCACAGGATATCCCCTCCTCCAATCTGCTCTCTCCCATATTTTCTCCCATACACCTTTCGACTTTTCCAGTGGATCTCTACGCCTCAGTGCCTGTATATGTTATTTCCCAATTACATGTAAGATGGTGTTAATAATAGTATATATACACACACACACACATATATATACATATATATTTGATTTTAAAACTTTCAATTCCAGATTCATTCCCTTCCTTCCTTGTCACCTACACTTACTAGGAAGATAAGCAGATAAACAGTTCAGTATAGGTTGTACATGCATGGCTAATACAAAACAATAACATAGTATATATATTGTAAAAGACTGACTATATTTCTCTCCCTCCTATCCCACCTCCCACTTGTTCTATTCTCTACTTTAATCCCGTCCCTTTTCAAAAGTGGGTGCTTCCAACTTCCCTCCCCCCTCCCCTCCCCCTCTTCCATCTCCCCCCCTCTCATCTCCTTCCCCCCCTACTCTCCTGGAGGGTGAGATACCCTACTTAGTGTGTATTTCACTCCCTCCTCAACCCAGATTCAATGGGAATAAGGTTGACCCATTCCCTTTTGCCTTCCTATTCTTCCCCTCCTTTGTAACCATTTTCCCTTGCCTCTTCTGTATGAGATAGTTGACCCTAATCTGTCTCTCTCCATCTCCTCTCATATTTCTCTCACCTCTTAATTTCACCTTTTAAGTATCATCCCTTCCTGTTAAATTGTTCCTGTGCCCTCTATCTATGTATACCTGTAAACATATATACACACATTCACATATGTATTCATATGCCCATATACCCTCATGTATAGACATATATATATATATATATATATATATATTTCTAATTCCTTCAACTACTGAGAAAAGTTTCATAAGTTACAATTATTATTTTTCCATGTAGGAATGTTAATTGTTCAACTTTGATAAGTTCCTTATGATTTCTTTTCCCTGTTTACCTTCTTATGTTTCTCTTGCTTCTTGTATCTGAATGTCAAATTTTCTATTCAACTCTGGTTTTTTCAGCAAGAATGCTTGAAAGTCCTCTATTCCACTGAATGACCATATTTTCTCCTGAAACATGATACTCAATTTTGCTGGGTAGGTGACTCTTGGTTTTAATCCCAGCTCCTTTGACCTCCAGAATATCATATTCCAAGCCCTTTGATCCCCCAGTGTAGAAGCTGTGAGATCCTGGGTTATCCTGATTGTGTTTCCACAATATTCAAATTGTTACTTCCTGGCTGCTTATAATATTCTCTCCTTAATCTGGGAATTCCGGAACCTGGCTATTACATTCCTAGGAGTTTTCTTTTTGGGATCTTTTTCAGGAGGTGATCGGTGGCTTCTTTCAACCTCTATTTTGCCCTCTGGTTCTAAAACATCAGGGAAGTTTTCTTTGAGAACTTCCTGGAGGATGATTTCTAGGTTCTTACTTTGATCATGGCTTTCAGGTAGTCCAATAATTTTTAAATTATCTCTCCTGGATCTATTTTCCAGGTCAGTGGTTTTTCCCATGAGATATTTCACATTGCCTTCTATTCTTTCATTTGTTTGGATCTGTTTAACAGCATCTTGATTTCTCATAAAGTCATTAGCTTCCATTTGCTCCAGTCTAATTCTGAAGCAATGATTCTCCTCATTGAGCTTTTGAGATTATTTTTCCATCTGGCAAATTCGGCTTTTTAAGGCATTCTTCTCCTCATTGCCTTTTTGAGCCTCCTCTGCCATTTGAGTCAGTCTGTTTTTTAAGATATTATTTTCCTCAGTCAGGCTGTTGACTCTCATTTCGTAATTTTCTTGCATTGTTCTCATTTCTCTTCCCAATTTTTCCTCCACTTCTCTTATCTGCTTCTTAACGTCCTCTATGGCCTGTAACCAGCTTGCATTTTCCTTTGAAGCTTTTGGTGCAGGAGTTCTGACTTCACTGTTTTCCTCCTGTTTCATGCTTTGCTCCTTTTTGTCCCCATAATAGCAATGTAATGTTGGAATCTTCTGTCTGCTTTGTTTCCTTTGCCTGCTCATTTTGCCACTCAATTACTTGACTTTTGGGCTTTTTGCCACAGTAGGACTCTCCCACCAGACAGGGGAGCTTTCGTCCCAAATGCTGGGGTTTTCTCAGCTGCAGGAGGTATTAGATGGGTGCCCTCTCTGAGGTCTCCACATGCTTTGGCAAGCTGGACACACACCCCAGGACCTCCACCCTAGACTGCAATCCAGATCCAAGCAGGTTAAAGCAACAGCGATTACCCCTCAGACTGGTGCTTGGTCCCCCTACACTCTGCAGGCCTGGAGCTGAAGCTGCCATGTGGCACTGGCTGGCTGTGCCAGCGTCTCAGCGGCTTCTCGCCCCAGGGGTAAAAGCCATGCACTCCCACTTACTGGTCCCAAAGTCCAGACTGCACTGACCTCTCACTTTGTCCTTTGCATCTATGTGTTGATAAATCTGGAAATGGCCATAGCTGCTGCTGATCTGGAGTCCCTCTGGCTGGAGGCTGGTCAGGCCCGCCGTGGGGCTAAATCCTTGGCATGGGGCTGGGCTCAGCTCCCAGAGCGCTGGGCTGCACTCCTGCTGGCCTGCCAGGCTGTCCTCAGTGGGAGGTTAGCTTCTCTGTGTCATTTTGTGGGTTCTGCAGCTCCAAAGTTTGTTTAGAGTCTCCTTTTTACATGGATTGGTGTAATGGGAATATAAATTTTGAAGATCTTCCCTGACCCTAGGCTAAAGTGCACCTGGAGCCTGGGGTGGGAGGCTTGTTTTTCAGTAGGTACTTCTTGATTAGCCAGTGGGCCAATAAGGTTGTTACATTCTCTGAGCCAGGAGAAGGCTATATAAGCCCTGATGTGTAGCTTTGTTTTGGGGCTCACTTGGAGAAGTGTTCTGTGATTTGATATGGATTCTGGGAAGCCGTTGTCCAGAGCACCCCGGCTTTGAAAAACCCAGGTATTGAAACCCAGATGTTGATTTGGTATGGATGTAATGGCTGGACAGTTTGGAAAGCTGTCTACTTGATCTGTTTCTGTCTTGATAATTCTGCCTGTATACTTTGAATTTCGGGGTGCTGACCTTTTTCCCCTGAACTAGGTAAACGATACATATTTGACTGATTAAAGTAAGCTTGTTAACCCATTTTGAGTTGCTTTCCTTTATCAAAGCAGATCCAAGAACCTGTGCTGGCAGCCACCCTGGGAACACTGGGGTGCTTGCCACTACAATTGGGGAAGGTAGAAGCCGGAGCCGTGGGAAAGTCGTGCTTCTACCTATTTTTAGTTTTCAACATTCATTTCCACAAGATTTTGAGTTACAAATTTTCTCCCCATCTTTCCCCTACACCCCATGGTGTAGTTTCTACTATTCATTACTCATTTTCCATTATCAATGACTTGATTACACAGGTCAGGATTTAGTTCTTTCAACTAAAAGTGCTAATAGTATGCCATATTTTTCTCATTGTTTTGCTCTCTTGTAGCTTTATACTAATTCTAATCATGGTTCAAACACCTGACTATACAGATGTCTTTCTTTGTGTATTTAAGAGATAATCAATTAAAAAATTTTTTTTGCTATAATTTAGTGCTTACCATGTCCAGTGCTTACTAATTCTTTTGTCAAAGAAAGTATTCATGATATAGAAGTATGGAGTTTCTGTGTAGTCTAGAAGTCTTTGGTCTTATTCCTGAACCACACTTTCAGATATAATTCTCACCATCCTTAGCATCACATATTAAAGGTCATGTTCAGGGCGGCTAGGTGGCACAGTGAGTAGAGCACTGGCCCTGGAGCCAGGAGCACCTGAGTTCAAATCTGGCCTCAGATACAACACAAAAACTAGTTGTGTGACCTTGGGCAACTTGCTTAACCCCAATTGACCTGCATTCCCCCCTCCAAAAAGCAAAACAAAACAAATAGAAAAAAACCCCCAAACAACCCAACAACAAAAAAGGTCATGTTGATGTAATTTGTAAAGACTCATTAAGTTTTTTGTATAATTTTTCTACCTCTTCATTTTTTGCAATTTATAATGGTACAAAATCATCAATTATTTTCATGGTACTGTCTTCAGTTTCTCATTCTTCTTTAGCTCACATATACAATCAGTTGTGAAATATTATCATTTCAGTCTCCAACAACATCTCTCATATGTGACCCATTCTCTCTATTCACACAGCCACCAGCCTAGTTCAGGCCCTCATCACCTATTATATTAGCCTCCTAATTGGTCTCCTTGCTTCAGGTTTCTCCTCACTCTAATCACTCCACATTGAAGGTGGTTTTCTTAAAGTACAGCTCTGATCATGTCATTTCCCTAATCAATAAACTTCAATGGCTTCCCGTTACCTCTATGATAAATTGTAAATTGTTTGGTATTTAAAGCCCTTCATCACCTGGTTCCAACCTACCTTTTCATCCTTATAATACATTACTCCCTTTAAGGCCTCTATGACCCACCCAAACTGGCCTTATTATTTATCCTCCCACACAATGTTCCATCTCCAATCTCCTTCCTCCAAAACTTACTGCCTGATTGGCAAGTACCTTTAACACTCACCTCCCACCCATCTCCACACAAACCCCAAGCCTAAGTTTTTTCATTTGTATATGAGAGTATTGGACTAGATGTTTTCTAGTCTTTTCCAACTTTAGATCTATTAGGATCCTATGTACCCTCCCCCAATAAAATGCAGAGGCTGTTTTGCCTATGTCTTTGTATCCACAATGCCTGGCACAAAAAGTGCTCAATACATACATACTTGTTGATTGATTGATGATAGTGCAATGGGGCACAAATTCTCTCGTCTGTGGACTGTTGGACTGGGGTACTGTATCAGCAATGCAATATTCACAATGCCTATGGAAATTATAAATATGCTGATGTGGTTATTAATTACAAAATATATCAGGCTTTCTATATGGGCGATAAAGCTAGAACATTTATTAAGATACCAAAAGACCAAGTCCCAAAACCAGAAAGTCAAAGCCATCAGAGTAGTTATGAAATTGGCACAGGTAGATAAAGTAGAAAGCACCCACATTTTCAAGCCTTTAAAACAGAACAGGCTACCTCAGGCAAAGGTCCTCCTCTCCCCACTCACAGCAACTACTCAGTGTCCAGGAAGCGTGCTCCTAGCAGCTCTGGCCCCTGGCAGTCCTCAGCAGGAGTCCTTAGCAGAAATTCTGGCTGGCTCAAAAAGGGGTTCACGCCTCCACCTTCACCTCGGGACTACTGCTACCACTGCCGCTGCCTCTGCTGCTGCTGCCGCCACCCATAGCCAGTCACTGCAGGAACTCTAGCTTGGTTTCTGCTTCCTCTTGCCCCACCCCTTCCTGCTACGTCAGCAAGTCCAATGGGGCATGGAAGATCTTTAAATCCCATAACCCTTACAGGTACCTCTTGTGATCTCTTGTGGAGCTGGCCATATGCTCTGATCCCTTTTTATGGGAAATGGTTTCTGGCTCTTTGCTAAAGGAAATGTGCTTTCTTTATATGATACATCAGGTCCTGATTCGTTACCAGAGACAGAGATTGCATTGAATTGCATGATTCGCCATAGAGTCAGGAGCTCTCCCTTGTTGGAACTGAGAAAAAACAGTTTGCTCTTCAGGGATTCTTTCAGCATTTGCCCTCTAGCTGTGGGGAGTGATAGGATTTCCTCTATACTTCCCTTCCCAGTGGCAATGGTGCTTTAAGCAGAAAGCACCATCAAGAACATGTATTTGTTTAATTAGGCAAGACTGAGTTCCTGACACCTGAGTACCTTTTGCTTTCTGTTTTCTTTCTTAGTGGGTGGGGGATAGAGAAGAAAATCTGCTACCTTGCAAGGCAGGCAGGAGCAATGGCATTTTCTTCTACATGGAACTTTGGTTGTAGTTCCTGAAACATGGGGTTGATAAGAAAGCAATTGATAGGTGGTAGTAAAACTGAACAGGGAAATTAAACACCAGGGCACTAGGGACCCTTCAGCTTTACCCAAGCCTAAGGCCTTCTCTAATGTCTCTGCCTTATTCAGGGGAGGCCACAGACATGTGGAGAAAAGGGGTATCATGGGCTCTTGGGAGTCAGTATCTGTGAAGGACCTTATAGTAATTTCTACACATGTTACTATAGGTAGGACCAAATGGAATCCCTTAGAGTTGTGGAACCATCTCATGTAGTTAACAAATAATATCCCTTGAAAGTGTTGGGGGTGGGGAAGGGAAGTGCTATAGAAATGCTAGCTATATTAGTGATGGAGATGAAAGAAGCTGTTGTATTTTGTTATTCCACATCCTCCTACAATAACCCAGAGTTGAGCCAATCCTGAGGAACAGGTGCCACCTGTCAGCTTTTGACAGGTGACAAGGAGCCAAACAGTCATCATACCCATCATTAGAGCTCTTCCTACCTCATTAATGTCATAGACCAGTAGCACAAGCCCAAGGTGAGGGTTTTTTTCTCTATTTCCCATGACTGAAACAACTTAGACTAGGAGTAGTTTGCTTTTTACTGGGACAAAGTTCAGCATATTTTCACTGTCTTTTCCCAAGTCTACCTGAACTCTTCTTCTGCCTCATACTGCCACATTATGGTGGGCAGAAAGGCTTCTCTTCCTGAAAGTGTTGAAGTTTACCATGATGTCGATGATATGTTAACTAGGTCAGATGAGGCCATAATGGCAGAAATCCTAGAGTGAAAGTGGTCCATATGAAGGACAAGGGTTGGTAAACCAAATCTAAGGAAATTCAGGGTCTGGCTCACTTAGTTTTGGGGGACTACAGTAGGTGGGAAAAATCCAGGACATTCCAGGGCAGAGTCCAAAATAAGCTACTGACCCTTACTTCCTCACAATTTAAGAAGGATCTTGATGGCCCCCATTTACTGGGTCACCTGTTGGACGTCTGACCTTCGCAACTGGGCCCGGATAAGGCTACCAGTCTGAAAGCCAAAGCAGGCTCTTGGGGCCTTATGATCCTGCAAGGCCCATGTTTCTGGAAGCTTTTGTCCTTAAAGACCAGACTGAATGGAGCCTTTGAGGGGAACCAAGGCATAGCTAGAATATGGCATTGTTAAGCTTCAGGAGCTCCAAGTTCCTCAAAGCAGTCACAAACAATCACTTTTGAAAAGCAGCTGCTCACCTGTTATTAGGCACAAATAACACAGGGTTATCCCCTGTCCTAACCTGCCTATCATTAGCTGAATGATGCAACACAGTTCCCTCTAACAAGATGGATGGAAGACAGGAAGCTTCCTTTGCCAAATGGACATGCTACATTCAAAATTGTGTTCTCTCCATTATTAGTAAACAGGTGATGAGTAAATAAGAGATTAAGCACTCCAGTCCAGGCCCTGCAACCCTTCCCCTTCCATTAACTGTGTGTCCCCACCTATAATTACCTGCTTCCTGAGGAATGCTGTTTTGCCTGGTTTACTAATGGTTTCATCTAACAGGAGAGAGGTATGTGCAACTGGATTTCAATAATTACTAATTCAGTAACATGGGATACCCTAGGGAATGACAGTCCCAACAAATTTTCCCAATTGACTGAGCTCTAGACTGCATGACTGGCATGTAAGAGAGCCTTGAGGAATGGGGTTGAGAAAATATTTATCTACAGTAAATCCTGGGCAGTAGCCACAAGTGCGACCAAGTTGTCCTAGAGAGCTCAGGACTGGACAATCAAAGGCTTTCCCTTTTGGGGTCAGGATCAATGGAGGAATTGTACTGCTGCCTTATACTGTATATAGTTTGGTGGGGTATGTTAATGTCTATCAGAGACTTCCTACACTAAGCAACCAGGTTCGAGCTGTTATAAAAATAGAGATTGGGGAGTAGGCTCATGGTCAATATGGACGCTGGGATGACTTGCCAATTTTTCTTGCCCAATGACTGACTCGTGCCAGTCAGATTATTTACCCAAGCCAAGTGTCCCTCCAGCTGGCAAAATAGCACCCTCCCATCTCAGGATAAGAGGTCTGCCCTTGCTAATCAACAGGTGCATCATTACACACCTTACTGCCCAGGTCAGGTGTCCAAACTCCAAGTAACCCTGTCTGTGACAAATTAACACTACCCTAGGAAGGGGACTGTCTTTCTGACCCAGTGGTTTTGGGGATTCTGTCTCCAGGAATATTTAACCTATTGAGAATGGACTGTTTTGAACACAGTTCTAGCTTACCCTCTTTGGTCCTTCCTTATTCCCAGATCAGAGCTGACTGAGCCTCAGGGTTCTCTCATCTCTGAGAACATCCTAAATATACAGCTCAAGTCTCCCTCAATGAAATGAGTGATTAAAACCTTTATTAAGCACTATGGGCAAAGCCCTGTGCTAAGCGTGAGGGATATAAATAGAAAAGCAAAACATCCCCTGTTCTGGAGGAGTTCACATTCTAGTTGGGGAGACAATATATAGAAGATTCATTTGCAAGCCAGATGGAAAAGTTCCATGGTACTTGGGATATAGTGGCAAAGCAGATAGTAATGCCTCTTCGTTAATGTCTTCTACTGATTAAATCATACCAGTTTCTGAGTTGTTGTTGTTGATGTTGTTATGTGTGTGTGTGTGGGGGGGGACATCTGACAGTGTAAAGCATCTTAGTGGCAAGAATTTTCTTTTGAGTCTTCAATAGATGTGGCTCTAATGCCTGCGGGAATAGTTACCAAGTTGCATCTCCAAAAAAGATTGCTTTCCAGGATGAGGGCTGAGGAGTACCTAGGATTGTCATTACCAAGGCCCTTGGATACAGGGTCCCTGGGCTATTTCCATTGGGATCTGAAGGGAGATGATAGTCAAGGTGATTGTCTTGCTGCTTCAGCTAGGCTGGTTTGCCTGCCCCATCAGTAGCAGTTGGTTAGTAGTTGATGAGGATGGTCAGTCCCATTCTCCACAACAGTTGTTTCTCTGGATAATGGCTGTGAAGGCTGGTGGTGGACCCCAAAATGGATATTTTTCCTAAAAGGCAACAAAGCTGTCCCCAGGACCTAACTGATCACTGCCCCACTTGAGACAGCTTCTTGGTCACTTAGGGACATAAAAAGGCCCACCCACACGGTGTCACCTCCAACTTGATGTAGACCTAAAGACCACAGGATCACTATACTGCTGACTAGACATGTTACCATATGAATCCAAGAATGGCTGAAACTACAGAAGATAAGTGCCACTGTATCCTTGTTTCATATCCTTTATGTGTCAGGACTAAACGAACCTCCTTTTCTTAGCTGTTAAATGACTGGAGTTCCTCCTTTTGTCCTAAAATTGAACTTGAACATGGTGGTGGTGACAAGCTCCTTGTCTCCTAACATGTAATACCAGTTCCACCCACAAGTAGACAGAATACAGTGAAAGTGAACAACAGAAGACCCACAAGGCACAAGAAGCTCAACAGCATTAAAGTGTCCAAAGACAACAAACTGGGTAAAAGCATGAGCTGAAGGCAAAGCTATATGCCCAGGAAAGAGCAAAACACATGGGCAGTGGTGATCCATCTTCCAGGAAAATAGCTTAAAAATACAATAGCATCGATACACTTGGGACTCCTGTGGACCACTTCACCAAGTTTTGGATATAAACTCTCCATGTCTTATTTGGTGCTATTTCCTTTGGGTACTGCTACTGAAACTCCCCCACCTCCACCTTATTTGGACATTGTGCCTTTTCTTTAGGTAAGGTGAATATTGTCATGTATAATGTGATGAGATCCTAGAATCGGCCCGGAAGAAGGGTTGCTTCCAGAGGCTAGGTGAACTTAACTCTCACATTCTGACCATTTATCTCTTAGGGAAAAGCTCATAAGCCTATCTCTTTATGTTAATAATTTGATGAAAAGATTTTTCCCCTCAAATGACAACTTCAGTTCTTAGCCTAGCATTAAATTGTTCAAACAATATAGCTTTTAAATTTTATGTGGTTAAAATTGTCTGTCTTCACTTGTTCAACTTTTCTCCAGGATAAACATTTCCATTTCCTTCAACCAATCTTCTTATGACATGAACTCAATGCCCTATAATCTTTTCTTGCTCTCTCCTCCTGAAACTCTTCAGCTTATCAATGTCTTCCCTAAAATGTATTGCCCAGAACTGAACACAATATGTAGTCTGACCAGGGCGGAATACATTGGTAATATCCGACATTTCAGTATGCGAAAGTATTCTGTAAGAAACTATAAACCTTTTGTAAAGAGTATATACTGCCCATGTAGGATATGTGTGTGCTTATATATATGTATATATGTGTGTATATATATCTCTATATAAAATAAATATAATATATGAAGATATATACATATATATATATATATATTTATCTATCTCTGCTGCATGTGTTTTCTAAATGGGTAGGATAGGCGAATAGAAGCCTTGATCTCCTATCTAACAGGAGTCTGATCCCTGACTGGAGGGGAACAGGAGGGTCCATGAAGCTGGCCACTTGTCTGAGGTAATAGGCTAGAACTATTATCTATTCAACCCTCCTTCCCACCCAACCCCTTCAGCAAATACTGCTGGTGTACATGCACAAGCTTTTTTGTTTTAGTTCAAAAGCAACAAAATTGGTCGACATCCCACAGGCCTGAATCCTCACCAAATGCAAGTCACATAAAAGATGATTGCCAATAATAAATAGTGTGCAAACTCATTTACCAAGGCAAATAGTGAAGAGAAACTGGAGAAATTATACAGATAAAATATAAAAGAAAATAAGAGTGAATGAACTTGTTCACTGGGAGACAGCAAAACCAAGAAAGAAGCTCTGGTCTTACTCTAATGAACTCCCCTGAAATCTCTAGGGAGGCAAGCTAAAAGTCAGGGATATGTTAAGGATCCAGTTTTTCTTTACATGTCTGCCTTCCAAAAGTCTTTTCTCTCCCTGTACTGGTCTGTCCCTCAATAAAGCAGGAATGAAAAATCTCTTCTCTATAAAGCTCTCCCAGTCAACCTCTCCACCAAATTAGTCATCATACCTAAGAGCAGCTGACAAAAAACCTCAGGCTTGAAACCTGGTTTATATGTATGAGTTTTTCCCAGAGACATATATTTAATTAACAAGGTAGTAACATTTCTATTTATTTGTGTCCCTCACTATACTTAGCTGGGGATCAGATACTTTACATTCTGCAATGTGTTTAAAGCATGGTAATTATTTTGTTGCCTACAGCAAACTGGTGAGTCCTCTCTGCTCCCCTTGGGTAACTTTCTGATATGGGGTAGGGGTGTAGACACTTGATTTCATAGGAGCACGGAACTCCCAGTATGGAAACTCTTTCCCCAGTTGCAGATCTGCAACTAGCACCTAGTAGGTGTCATGGTTTATGATAAACTCTGACCAGTAACTTGTAGAAAATTGACTTGAGAGGTTAAGTGACACTGTAATAGGTGATATGCATCAGAGATAGGATTTGAACCCTGGTTTTGACTCCAAAACTTGTTTCCTATCCACTAAGCCACACTGCTTCTCTTCATCTGTCATTATGGTGGCTAACTGATAAGCCACACTTTCAAAACTAAAACTGACAATTACAAGCAGCAAAATTCCCCAGAGCAATGGAGATGGTTTGTCCAAAAGGATGAAATCTACTTTTTTAAGGGCCCCAGTTTCTTAATTTTCCTTCAAACCAGCAAGCAACTGTTCTTGTATTCCCAAATCCTTAACTGGGAAACTGTTTTGTTGCCAATATTTCCTGCAGATTCAGTGAGATCTACAAGTAACTCGAAAGGCTTGGGAACTTTTGTGTGGTTTAGCTTTGTGAAAGGTTTTAGGAATCTGACATTAAGAAAAACAAGCTGAATTTAAGCAAACCCACACTGAACATCTTCCTGTGGTTCCCCAGAAAAACACAATTTCTTTGTTAACTGTACTCTGTTACTATTCCATTTGTATGCTTACTAAACACCTTGAGGGAGGGAAGATACAAAAGAAAATACATCACCAAGTACTTGAATAAGACTAGGCACTCCTAACATAATGTGAAAGAACTGTACAAGTCAATATCTCTCTAAGTCTGTCTCCTTCATAAAATGAAAAGGGGTGGGGAGGGGGAGTTAGATTAGACTAGATCATCTCTAAGGTCCTTTTAAAATGTGATATTCAAATAAAGAAAAGATATAAAGCAAAATGCAAGCTATGGGGGAAGTTCTGTATAGTGGCTTTTTCATTTTGTTTTACAGAATGTACTTCCTCCTTTCACTAAATGAGCTTAGTAATTTTTTTTTTTGCTTCTTGGAGGGCAATTGGGGTTGTGACTTGCCCAAGGTCACATGGCTAGTTTTTGTGTTAAGTGTCTGAGGCTGGATCTGAACCCAGGTCCTCCTGACTCCAGGGCCAGTGCTCTATTCATTGTGCCACCTAGCTGCCCCAAAGTAACTACTTGTGAATTTTTTTTTTTGCTTTTTTTGGAGGGCAATTGGGGTTGTAAAGCAATTTTTTTTAACATTAAATACACCACTTTAAAAAATTAATGATAAAGGATTTTTCTTTACTTGTTAACCAAAGTGAACAATTAAGTAATTTAAGTGAGCCAGATTATGTTCAGAATAGAGAATACCCAGGATGTTATTATGGACAAACCATTAACATGGTCACATGAGACCAACTTTAATGTACTGCCTTCTCTCTACCCTATCATCCTATCTAGATTTATTAAGTAAAATTTCCCTACCCTTTCCTAGGTCAAAAATTTTTCTGTGTGCTCCTGTTTTGGCAAAAACAAATGAACCTACTACTCAAGATGGGAGTGTGGGATTAGCTTCCTAATATTAGGATGTCATGGCTACTAGTTTGTTCACCTGCAACCACCTTTTTTTTTGCTTTATGGAGGGGGGAAGCAAAGCAATTGGGGTTAAGTGACTTGCCCAAGGTCACACAACTAGTCCGTGTTAAGTGTCTGAGGCCAGATTTGAACTCAGGTCCTCCTGACTCCAGGGCCGGTGCTCTATTCACTGTGCCACCTAGCTGTCCCTTGCAACAACTTTCCAACTGCAAACACAGCCATGTTGTAAGGGAAAAAAAAAAATCACCATCCACCTTTCATTTTCTCTCACTCCACCAACCCTCTCCTTCACATAGTATCAATTAAAGGTTAGTGCAGTTTAGGGATTTAATTTTCAGAAATACATAAGGAAGGAACTGAAAGCATATTTTGTAGGGTTCTCTCAGTTCATGCTGATGTTAAGGCACTTGCCATGAGGGGAAAGGGGTGGAGGGTACAGTGTGTGCAGTCACACAAACCCTACCACCAGTGAACATGTCGCATGCATAAGGTGAAGTAGAGAACTGAATCATAACATCCTATCCTGTAACTCCCATCACACAGCTCTACCAGACCCTCAACTAAATTAAAAATGAACCTTCTTGATACCCCATTTGCATCTTAGTCTTAGAAGCTTCTATCTGCCCCTTCTAAGAGAAGCTAAGGAGTTGCCTCCCAAGACAGTGGGATCCTGGTCACAATGGGTCAGGACTTCATACATTCTGATAAATGAAAGAAAAGAATCAGGACCAGTTTTGTTAAATATCAGTGGACCTAGGATTATTAATCTAAGGCATACTCTTAGTTTCTTCTTGAAACTACTAAAATGAAGTAGAACGTAAGTATTTTTTTATAACATCTAGAAGCGAGGACCAATTTTTTAAAACAACATTCAGCCTTTTCACTCATTTCCATTATCTAGGATTTCCAAACTCTAATTTAGGCAAGCTGAATCCAGTCAAGAAAGAAATACTTTTTTTTCTTTAAACAGTTCACATTTATTATTGATAACAATAAAAAAATCTTTTAAAGACTATCAGTATCTTATTACCAAGAGTGAGGTAATATGTTTATAATCATTTACAGAATTCAATATGTGAATAATGAATTCAGGAAGAAGGATAGGCTAAGATTCTAGTAATACTGGGGAGAAGCCAAAAGAATTATCAGTGCCAGAAAAAAGTGGAATGAGAGAAGTAATAGTATCACACGTTGGGGGGAAAAAGAGGCGAAATAGCAAAAATTATATAGGCAAATTGCTAACTGCATAATCAGGTTATGTTTGTCACATCAATTCTCTTAAAGGGAGAATTAATTCTTACTTTCCTCATGAATAAACCTGGTAAGCATTTGTGTAGTACTGGGCTTTGGGCTCTTAAAGACATATTAAATTCTCATGGAAAAAAAGACATGTCACTTTTGAGCCAACTTAAGATGGCTACAATTCAAATAGCTCTACAAACATCTCTGGGCTGATGTAGATTGTTGACTGAAGCACTTTCTTTGCAGCTGTCAGCAAAATCGCCATCTGAGACAAACATAAGAAGAGAAAGAAGAGAAGAGAGGACCATCTTCAGGTCCTTATAACTTGGAAAACAGGAAGCACTATCTGGAAGCAGCACAAATGCCACCAAATTAAATAACCCTTATCATGCTTTCTGAAAACAACATTCTGGTGCCAATGTTAAGCTCATCCTACGAAAGGCAACACAGCTAAGGTCTAGAAAGGCAGGCAATTAACCTAAAAGCCAAAGAACTCTTTCAGGGAATACACTAGCTTTAGAAGAACTTAATGAACTGGTGTGAGGAGGCTAGATTTTTTTCAGTCATCTGCTATTTGTTCCTCCCTCCCTCACCCCTTAGCCCAGGCACAACACACACACACACACACACGCACACACACACACACACACACACACGCGCGCGCGCGTGCACACATGCACACACACACACTCTTTACCAAAGCTCATTGGCCACAGAGATAGCCCAACTAATGCTTTAAGAAATTTCTTTTTAAAACAATTCAGTCCAGAACTGATATGCATATTAGGTACACACAAAATGGCCTTTTTAGGTTTTGGCACAATTTCTAAAAACAACACAAAAGCATGCTTTCAATATCTTCATTAATGAGGCTTCTCCAGTTTCACTTTAGGACACATTTTTAAGTCACCTGCTTTTCCTGTAACAGGATTACATTAAAGAAAAGGCAGGGTTGTTTTTGTTTGTTTTTTTGTCCTTGGGAATTTAAGGGAAAAATGTAAAAGGCAAACTAATTGCATGTTTTGATTTCCTTCTATATTCTTTTGTAATGTGAAGTAAGCTTCTGTTATAAAGAAAAAGGAAGATTCAGTTCTTGTGTACAAAGCAGGACTTCTACAAAAGCTGCTCTGTTCAATTAAAAGAAAATGCTGATGGTGGTAACAAAAAATTTAGGCTGGTGAGTCAGGAATGTCACAAAATACTACAAGAAGGAATGGCTGCTGGTGACATTCTAGTTTCCAAATGAAATCTCCTTTAGTTAATTTAGGTTCTGATGACATTGGTTTTAGTACATTTAAGCTTCAAGAATGCATTGTGGTATCAGGGATACAAGGAGAGAAGCTACAATAAGTTCAGGAGACAGTTTGGGCACTTAATGCCCAGACTTAGCTGAATCTCAGATACGAAGGACAATTCATAAGAGTGGGAGGAAAGCTCAAACTGAAAACAAATGTATTTTTTCTAGCAGAAAAATCCAATTGCCAATTTTGAGAGCTATGAAATTGCAGAGAAGGTCAAAGAAAGTGCAGTTTTACAAATCTAAGAGCTTTTTTTGAGTTAGGGCAGCCTCTTTTAAATTCCTTTCATTGAGTAAAACCTGAAGTCAGTCACAGCAGGGCTGGAAGCTCCCAATGGAGGTGTTTGTGAATTATTCCAGATTTAACAAGGGGCTTCGTAGAGGGAAAGATGTCCAGTAAGTTGTCATTTTACATGTAGAACATTTCAAAAGAATAGCGGAAAGAACACGAGAACAAAGATGGCATTTATGAGAGACAAGCTGGAAGGTTTCTGTTCCATATAAGAAGCAGCTCAGAACTGTCTAGTTTATGAAGGCTCTCACAGGAATTCATTTACTAATGCACCATGGTAGTTTGTTGGGAAAAACGATTTTTTGCATCAACACTTTTAAATGGTCTACTTCTTAATCAGTGTATACAAACTATTCCTTTCAAGAAAAGCCCTTGTGCTTTAGTTTGATTTTGTGCACACTGTATAGAAAATTTATGGCTACTGACTTTAAAGTTAGGTTTAGAATTAAAACTACCTATTCGAGTTAGTCTGAGGTTCAAAAATCCCTACATTTAAAATCTGAACCACTGTTTCTATCTATGAGGATCTGAAAGGGATTTGCACAAATGTCACTGCTGAGTATGCTGTAGTGCAGCTGGCTGTCACCGAGGAGGTCCTGCCATCTCATTTCATCTGTGCATTTTTCACTTGTGCTGCTGCACTACCTGGAAATCAGGGAACTGGAGTGAGACTGGTTGGAAGAGGTTGTGGCAGCACTTAGCTGGGAGAAACCACTGTGACTTGATTCCAGGCTGGTCATAGAACCTCTGAAATTGAATAAATGGGAAGAAAGAAATTTTAAGAGCTTCTTTTTGTGGTTCAGTAATAAAGAACTGTACATTAAACCCAAATCCTCCCTTTTCCCACTATCATCTCTCAAAAATCTAATTAAAAACTTATTTCTACAAAGCCTTCGCTGAGCAATCCCACATAATGCTGAAACACTTTTTAAAAAGTTAACTTTTGTATTGTTTGTTATCTTCTCACTTGCTAAACTTATAAACTCCATGAGGTCATGGTTCCTAATTTTTGTTTAAATTCTACCTCTAGCTTCCCTTCTGCCCTTCTGTTACTGCACTTGTGTATGTGCATGTGCATATACACATACATATAGAAACACAGTACCTATTATAGCTTTCTGTGCAGATACTAAAAATCCTTACATACATAAACACATAGCTACCTCTTACAGAGCCCTTAAGAAACAATGTAAAGTCATGTAGACAAACCAAGATTTGAAGAATTCCTATATGTAAATTTTTTCAGTGCAATACAACTCCCAACAACTGTTTGTGGTCACAAGAAGAGTCTATACCTGAAATCCTCAGAACCAATCACTTCTGTGTAGTACATCACTTTACATTTGTGGGAAGAAACCTGTAGTGATGCCAGCACATCATCCACTCGTGGTAAGCTGGTTGTGGCACAAGCTGGCATGCTGTGAAATTTCCACTGTAGAATATAAAAACCTGGCCATCTGGTCACATGTGAGCCCTAGAAACCAATGAATATGAAAACGATTTCTATAGAGAATCTTATCTTCCACGTCAGTTTTCTTTCTGAGGTCTGACAGAAGCAAAGCTGTTTTGTCTTTGAGTCTCATTCCACTGACCCATTTTGATTTCACTCGCACATTTAAAGCAGTTTTTGCCCTGACATACTTACCCAAGTATGTCCTAGGGCATTACAGGATTAAGGAATATGTGATAATTTAACTGTTGTATGCATGAACAATTTATAAAGCAAAATGCTGAAATCACTCTTCCTGTAAAATTGAAGGCATACTGAATATGGCATAGCACAGAAGGAATTCCACCAACTACCTATTGCTAAAGTGTAGCCTTAAAAAAAAAAAGCTTTGGGGTAGCTAGGTAACAAAGTGAACAGAGCACTGGCCCTGGAGTCAGGAGAATGAGTTCAAATGTGACCTCAGACACTTGACACACTTACTAGCTGTGTGACCTTGGCCAAGTCACATAACCCCAATTGCCTTGCTTTCCCCACTAAAAAAAAATAGCTTAGCTTTTGTGTCTAGAAAAAGGAAGATATGTTCATCCTTTGGGGGGGAAAACATGAAGGCAGCAAAACTATGGACTTATTATGAAAGAAAGTACTGGAAGAACTATGATTGTAATCAATAAAACTGACAAAAAAGTATCAATAATGCATTTTAAATGTATTGCTACATGTAATACTTATTCGGTTTTACTTTGGAATTATTTCTGTAAGGAGACAAAAGCTACTTTGGCTAAACATATTTTAGAGGAAGTCATTTGATATCCAGTTACAAATGTATACACAGTAATTTTTTATAAATACTTTTTAGCTTGTGAATGGGAGCCACATAGAACGAAAGATGATGACTGATACATATTGTGAAAATATTTCCTTGGAAATGGGCAAATATTATTGCTGTGGTTTTGTTTTCTAAAAAAACACTCAAATTCTTAGGGATATGGATGCATATGATAGACCTTTATACATTCTATTTCTACTAAATATGAAAATGGGCCTGTCAGTTTGACCATAGGTTCCAGTTTAACTCTCTAAAAGTCAACTCCCCTTTAATAATTTCTTTCCTTAAATATTAACACTGGAAATTCCCAGCTTCTACTAGAATAGGGAAAGGTAACTTCTGAGAACATACAGAAAGCTACACAAACTACTTTAGACTTATTTTCAGCACCACATGCCTGCACTGGAAAAGGCAACACAAATGGTTTTACCTGAACACTTTCTCCTTCTTTGCAAGTGAGTGGGGACTCCACCATACTATAGTCTCGTCCCAGCTGCCACATTTTGTCTATTAATTGCACATTATTTCCCACTGGAGAAGTAATGCTGTGAGCTCCCACAGAGTCCTTTTTAGGAGGTTGTGGTGATCTCTTGGAGTGATAGATGTTAAAAACAATGTCACCTTTGCACACATCAAAATCCCAAGTGATCACAGAAGAGGCATCCACAATTTGAATAAGAATCTGTGAAAAACAAAAATCAAATCAACAGGTATTAAGCACATAGTGTAAATTAAGTACAATTGCTGAGTATTTGGGAGTTAAAGCTTACAATATAGATGGCAATGTGGGATCATTTGATCTTGGGGTGGTAATTTAAACATTGGGGTTCCTGATATCAACTTAAAACTCTCTCCCTGGAGATGATTATTTTACTTAATCTATCTTCTTGCACAAAGTGTATGTTTTAGAGGTGGGGATTTAGTGCATTAGCTAAGGGGTAGGGGACTAAATAGGAAGAAAACCTTTTCTCTTCTCACTAAACTCCCCTCTCTCAAAAGACCCCCAATACCATCCAAAATTTAAACACAGAACATAACCCCATAATGACCCAAAATTCTAGGCATTTTTACCCATTGAAGAAAATGACCTGTGGAAGCATTAAATCTGGTCACACCTTAATATGAATATTTAAATCAGGTGACCTAGTTGAGAGTTCTCCATTTAAAGAATGGAAGTTTTTATTGGGGCAGGCAAGAAGGGAAGTAAGAGGAAGGATTTCTGAAAGACAAAGCCTAAGGAGGAAACTAGGCTGGTCCAAACAAACTTCAGAAACTTTGTGATTCTGAACAGGGCTGCTGCCAGTTTAAGGCTAAGATATTATAACTAACTTGGATGGTTTGCATATCTCAATTTCCCCCGGATTTAGCACTTTACATCCTGGTATCTTCCTATCCAATTACAACTTTTCCCTAGATGGGTGCAAGAGAGGAAGTCTAGGAGAAAAAGATAAAAGAAAAACATGCTCCCAAACCTCTCTCTTCCTTTTTATTATTTATTAACTGTGGCAGGAAAGAATTTCCCTTTTGTCCCAGGACCATAAGGATGCATTTTTCAAGATTTTTTCTGTACAGACAGAAAAAAATGGTACAAGACATTTAAATAGTTAAGTATCATATGAGAATTAAAGCTATTAAGGTCAAGGGACTTGAGGGAAGGGAAAGATCACTTTAGTATGGAATGATTAGAGAAAAGCTCATGTAAGTGTGTACTGAGTGAGGAGGCAAGTACTTGTTTCTAGAATGTTACTATAACAATTTGGTCACTGCTGTCTCACTAAACATACCTTCATCAATCAACTATGTACTTCCCTCTCCCAAAATGGTACTTTTTCCTGCACCCCCCTCCCCCAACCTATACTGTCTTTGAATGAGGTACTTGCCTCCTCACTCAATTTATTCTTTGTCTTCTAAATCTGGTTGTAAAACTTATAAAAACCGGTCACTTATATTACACTTGTTTGGAGAAAATGGCTGTTAGATCTACTTCTTCATCCATGGTCTGGTTCTCCCTTTGTATACACAAGTAATAAAAATGCCATAGCTAAGCCATAAAAATGCAGAATAGTGAGTTAATTCTTTGACAAAAGACAAAATTAAAAATGTTTATTAGACAGTCTTTAGTCTCAGCATGTGACTGACTGTCTTAAGCTTGTGGGACTAATTCTAAAAGTTGGAGAGGTGGTCAGGCTTTCCTACTCATTCCTCAACAGTTTGCAGCAGATGTTCTCTAAATTGATAATTATATGATAAATGTTATCAACAGACCACAAAGAGAGTAAAGAAAAACCTAGTTCACAGGTAATGGTTAAATGCTCTTCAGCAAAAGTCGTAAGTTAGAGTTGGCTAGACCTTGGACAAATGCAAGGAATGAGAATGCTGCCAAAATCCTCTCTAGGTGCTTCCAGAGGCCTGAGGAGTTTCTGGTCCTTTGTCAGTCTCTATCCATATTAACACAAGCACTAGTATCCATGTGAAGATTACAAAACAACTCTTCAGCAGCAATGTGATTTGAAGCAGGATATTTTTGCTCATGTTATAGGATCAGAGTTTTCTTGATGCAACTTTCTTCAGCCCCAGCCTCCCTGATGAAGCTTCCTGGATGAGGCATTAAAAAGTCCCAGCTGCCTGTAGTCTAGGCCTCTCACACTTGGTGGACTCTTGGCACATTAAGTTGTCAAACCCTAATGAATATATTGACTGTCTGTATTTCCTGGTGGAGATGAAGGGGACCACATCCAGAGAAGCTAAGTACCACTGCATCCTTGCTGAATATTCTTGCTGTGACAAGGGTAAAGTAAACCTCCACTGTTAAATGTTCAACGACTCTCAAGTGCCTTATTTCATCGCGAAATGGGGCCTAAACTAAGATATTGTTGGTATTAGAGCCACACTTGCCACAGCTCACATAGAGAATACTATTTGCTTCTAATATCACTTCTCATTAACATTACTTCTCAAGAACATTTGGGGGGTTAAGAGTGCTAACTGGAGTGGCTAGGTGCTGTAGTGAATAGAGCACTGGTCCTGGAGTCAGGAGGACCTGAGTCCAAATCTGGCCTCAGACACTTAACACATACTAGCTGTGTGACCTTGGGCAAGTCACTTAATCTGAACTGCCCTGCCTTCCCCTCTCCAAAAAAAAAAAATTGCTAACTGGCCACAACACCCTTGTGTGAGTTTATGGAACAATCTTTTCCAAATTCATGACTTGTCTCTTGTGGAAACTTGGCCTTCACATATACATATTCAAGTCTTCAGCACCCTCAGATACAGACTAAGTTTTCTGTTTGTTTATTTTACAAATATTACAAAGCAAAGTGGGGAAAAGAAAAAAACAACCTCCCTCCGCCAAACCAAATTATGAGCTTACGAAACTTTTAACAGGCAAGCAAAAAAAGAGTTAAAATAAACTATATTTAATACACATTTGTTTCATCTTAGAAATGTAGTGTCCCTTCCTTCTCCCCCTGCCCACAGAGGTCCCAAATGTAGTTTCAGTATACAATAAACAATAATGATAACAATACTAACAATGATGTACAATGGATGGAACCATCACTTAGCCTCAATTCTACAGATATAAATTCATGCAACAGTAACACATCAAACAACAAAGAAGGTCACAGAAGTCAAAATATGGCACTGGCTAATGAAAAAGGCCACCTAAGACATCAGCTGACCATTTTTTCTGGTAACATCTCTTTCTAACAACATCCATTATAGCACTTCTCTTGGCTGACAGTGTACTACAGCTTCCTCATAGGCTTTCCATTAAGTGTGGCCTTCAACTTTAATTCTTTGGAAACTTAACATGTAGCCACTGGACATCACTACAACTCAGATTTTTAACCTCTTTTTTTTGGCTGGAGGCAAGGTGAGAAGGAATGTGACAGACCCCTTTAGCAATCATGCAGTCAATGGACTGTTTTTCAAGATGTTTTTAAATGTATAAAATAAATCACATAAGATTACAAAGGATATCCATTTTATTGAAATAGTTATTAGAATTTAAAAACCAAGCTCACAGACTCTAAGTCAAGAACCCCCCCACTAGAAGAATATTTTTGTTTAAGATACTAATAGATCGACTTTGAGTTTTACATTCAACTACATTGACGATTTACATTCAACAAGAGTTTAGATAAGAGGAATTTTTCTACACTTAGTTTTCCTGTGATGACATCTGGGGACTTCGTAGGGTAATTTATAACACTTTGCACTGTTCTAGGATTTGACTCAGCACAATGTCATTTATGAATAGCTTGAGGACCAGACCATTTATAAGGAATCTCAGTTATACCTGGACTCTGAAATGGATATCATTCACGACAGAGACAAACACCTCTGGGAAGCAAACATCTCACTATTTTATACTTTACTTGATTATTAACAAGAGGACCAAACACATTCTTTCTGTTGTTACATCTTTCAAGGAATCTCAGTTTTAGGATTTTTGACATTTGCATGGAAATCACCTTATTTTATTTATATTGTTTATATTTTGTTTACTTATATATTTATCTATTAATAGTGGAAATAAGTTAGGCCATACACTGGTGAGCCCTAAGAGTGAGGCTAAGTAATTCAGATTTCATCACTGAAGACTAGTGACATGATCAAAAAAGGGAACAGGAATAATAATATGGCAGTGGTGTGATATGAAAAGAATCTACATAATGAATTATTTACTCACTAAAGAACTTATTATTTTAACAAAAAATAATTGTTCTTTCACACATGCAGGTTAAGTAAATCTTCTTTTATGGCTTCTGATTTGCTATTGTGCCACTTTGTTTTAAAGAGGAGCTATCTTTTGGGCAGATAGAAAGGTGGCCTTGTAGCATTGATATTTATCTTTGCTTAGTTATCACCTTAGAATTTCCTTAAGTAGCAGGTTCAATGAATCATAATAGATACATCCTTCTGGTGATGTGTTAATTGAATATTAAAACACAATCTTTCTTCAGGAAAATGTGCTTCCTTTTGGTCTACAGTGGGCCCCTTAACACCCACCATGCAGACGAGAACCTCTCCTTTTTATCTAAGTGGGCTATGTAGAGTCAACATGTGGTTAAGAATGACTATCAGTTTTTAAAGATCATAGGATAAATTAAGACTGGGGAGTTTGTTCAGTCATCAATGACTCCTGACTCATAAAACATTTGGAAGTCACTTAGATCTCATAGCATGGTAATTACTTTATAAGACACACAACCCTCCCACCACCAAGGCCAACCCCCAAATATAAAAAGGATAGAAATAAACTGCAAGGTGGAAATTCCATTTCAGTGGAATAAAGTAGAGAATGATTGGACAGAGATTACCTTACCCTCAAGACTTACTAAACAATTTTGATGTTGCCTTGTAGATATTTTGAGTAGGGCATGCTATTTTAGGCTGGGTCTACTTAAGTCAGTACTCTGATAGTTGAAGTATGATATTGAAACAAATAAGACACTCGTAGAGGTCAGCCAATGGTTAACAAAAAGGAGATTTACTTAACTATAATAGGGGAATGATATTCAATGAGGATATGCTAAGCACTGAGGAGACTACAAGTTGCTTCAGATAAGAAAAGCTATAAGTTGTTCATGGTGGCCTGCCAGCTAAAGATCAGATAGCTTGGAGATTCTTACTGCTGATTTGTACTCAGGAGACAAGAAAGTGATGTTAACAGCTTGAGTCTTTATTCCCCTGTGCCAATTAAGTCTCACAGATGGTTTCAATACTTTTAAGGAAAAAATAGCTTAACCTGAATAGAGTGAAGGTTAGAATATTGCTCCCACCTCACATACCTATTTTTTACCTGTTGTTCAATTCCATGACAACATAATTAAGCTACTGACATGCTGCAAAAATAGAATGTGCAGAGTACATCAGGAGAGATGCTAGCAATATGGGACAAGAGTTTGTCCTATACAGCATATATTTACACATACAATGTCAAAGGTATCACTGTCAAATTCAATGAAGGTAGCTAGGTCCCGAGCTTGAGAAAATGTCAGGGAATATGCATCTCCTGCTCCTAGCTTCATAAATCTTATGAGCTACACTAGGGGAAGCACAAACTTTCTATTCTAATAACAAGGAGAGGTGTGTTTTTCTTCTTCCCTCCCACTTTTATTCTCCTGAATATATTTCTCATGTGGATTAATAATGTCAGTGAGGAAATGGAGTTTAATGTTTTCTAAAATGTTTTTTTAGTCAATACTGCAGAATATATCTATCTTGTCCTTCAAGGAATAACCTTGGTAACAGCATTAATTTTTTAATTGCTATCAAGAAGCTTCTCAGTTAAATCTTCCAAACTAACTGCTCTCATTAGGTCAATATACTAATGAAAAATTTTTCTCTTTTCCTCCTGCAGCTTAATTAACATTAGTTAATTAAGATTTATTTTTAGGTGGCATGTGCAAAGAAGGGGGTTTAGTCAGTACCTCATGTGGTGCTCCTTTGAAAACACTTGCAGATTGGTAGATGGTTTCAGTCCAGAGTTTTAGATCTTCATTTTCCAGCTCCTCTGCAGTCCTATACAGAGATTTGGGAACTAGTCCACCCTCTGGCACTTCACACTAGAAAATGTAAATAAACCAAGTGAAGCTGTACAAACACATACTCATCTTCTGAAAACCAAACATACTGGCAAACATCACACTCCGATATATTTTACTCCTATGAAATGATTAGAAAAAAGGAAAATATAAGCTTTGAAGCAAAATATTCTCTGGAATTAAGCAAAATATTCTGCAAACTACTTAAATATATTAACTTTGCTTTGAGTAAATGAGAACAAGTTAAAACCATTATTGCCAAACTTGAATGTATAGGGTTCCTCACTCAATTACTATAGTACTTTTATTCAACTGTAAAAGAAGTATAATAATTATGGAAAGGAAGCATTCTCAATGGCACAATAATAATGATGTGTAACTACTTCAAAGAGTTATACTATACTGGAAAAAAACAAAACAAAACTTCAGGCCTAACCATAAGTCAAAAGGCTATACTTTAACTATTGAGAGGAAGAAATAAGATATTTGTTCCTTTGATTTTTTCTAGTAAAGGAAATTGAAGTCAGAAACTTCACATTTATAAATTTCCCCAGTGACTTACTTGATTCCAAAGTTCATAAAATTCGTGGACTTCCTGCACTAACAAAAATCACTGCTACTGGTATTTTGAGCAATTGCAGAAATAAATACTACAATTTTAAGTTTGTGGTTAGTCACACTGGGGGCCACAGTACAGATATTTAACTGACTGACAAAATTACATAAGAGTTATAAGAGCACAAGTATGGAAGGATAACTTAAAGTGTTTAAACTGTAATAGCTAATAACAATAACTAGCATTTATATAGAACTTTGCAGAGCACTTTGCAAATACTGCAATTTAGCATCACAACAACCAGTAAAAATAGGTGATATTTATTTCTCCGTTTTACAGATGAGGAAACTGAAGCAGACAGTAGCTAAGTGACTTATCCAGGATCACACAACTAGTAAATGTTGGAGGCTGAATGTGAACTCAGGTCTTCCTGACCTGATAGGTCTAGTACTCTATCCATTGTACCAGCTAGCTATCTACACTATATCTATACTATATTGACTAGTCAGTTAAAATCAGAGATCTACTCTGAAATATTAGAGTGATTAATACAGCTCAGATACAAAGGGGCAACATAATATCTAAATGCGACTATTCTTATTAGCTATGAAGTGATCTTTATGAATACCAAACACATTGCTATAGAGGAAATAAATGTGGTCAAAATTTGTTCACTGCTAGTATTCCTTTTCAACAGACCCAGTAATATATGTAAGCAACAAGAACCATTTCTTACATAAACAAAACAAGTTACCCTTTTCTACAGATGTGCTCTTATGATGTGACATGGTAATCCTCTGATGAATTATGGACTTCTAATTTGATTGCTTCTTGTCTATGTCCTTTAGATGACTGTATTTTCCTCTAAGCAGGAATGACAAATTAATAATTTGATTTAAATGTCTTTTTTCGAGTCTCCTATTCCATTTGGGCAAATTATTTTTTGGGAGCCCAATTTAATTAAACAAATTAGACAAATTCAAAGTATGTATATTTTAAAAGATTCTGTGCTTACTTAATAGATGCCTGACATTTAGGGCCATGAATTTCTTTCTTATACTGATATGCACATACCAAATCACAGAAAATTTCCATTTCTGGTTGGTTTCAGTTGCTATTGTATGACACTATCCCTCTTCTAGTTGTGTGACCTTGGGTAAAATCACTTACCTTTTGCGTGCCTTAGGTTTTAATAATTATAAAATGATGGGATTTGTATCACAAAAGTTTCCTCCAATTCTAACATTCTAAGTTGGTATTTTAATATTATAGGATATATATCTAAAAAGCCAAAAAAGTAGAGTTTTGCTTGAATTATTCAGAGTAGCCAAAATATGGCCTAAGTGAATTCTCTACCTCCAAAACACACACACAAAATTTAAGGATTGCATCATGGCCAACTAGAAGAACATATAGCTTTCAGGTCACATATGTTTGAGATCAAATAGGATGATATAAGCAGGAAGTTAAGGATTAAGCAAAAAAAAAAAAGACTCAAAAGAATATAAAATTATATGTTTGTGGAGAAGACAGAATAAATTTTAAAATCTGACAAAAGGGGAAAATGAATTGTGAAACAAGAATTTTTATCATAAAAACAAACAAAAAACAAAACAAAAAACCTCAAAGTAAAAGAGTGCTATCTCAAAAAAAAAAAAACCCAACATGTTTTATTTATATCTACATAGAAATTTATTTGAAAATATCTGGGGGCGGCCAGGTAGCACAGCAAGTAAGAGCACTGGCTCCAGTGTCGGGATGACCTGGGGATCAAATCCGGACTCAGATACTCAGCACCACACCCAGAAATAACTGGCCGGGTAACCTTGAGCAAGTTGCTTAACCCCGATTGCTTTAAAAAAAAAAAAAAAGAAAAGAAAATATCTGTAAGGTTTTGTAATAGTTATTTATTTTTATTTTGTAAGATGTTAAAAAAATATTACTGTGCCTAAAACCAAGTCACTTTCCAATAGTATCTCTTCCAAATGACCCTTTTTTATAATCAAACTTCCCTAAAACTAAAACCAGTTAAGCTAAACCAACACTGGGACACACAATACATCCATCATTTCGTATCCATAGTCTACCACCTTTTTATTGCTTGCTCAATTTTCAATGGGACAGCATGGATAGAGTGCAGGGAAGTCAGGAAGAGTCATCTTCCCTAGTTCAAATTTGAGCTCAGAGACAACTATCTGTGTGATCCTGGGCAAGTCACTTAACCTTATTTGCCTCAGTTTCCTCATCTGAAAAAGGGGGAGGAGAAGGAAATGGCAAACCACTCTAGTAGTTCTGCCAAGAAAACCCCAAATAGGGTCACAAAGAGTTGGATATGATTGAAAATAACTAAACAACAATTTTCAATAACAGAACAGTAAAATCCAACATATGAATCAGCCAATAAACAAGCATTTATTAATTGTGCCAGTTACTGTATTAGGTGCTGGAGAAACAAAGACAAAAAAAGGAAATGATTTGAGCTCTTAAGGAGCTTACATGAAAAAGCAGAAAAAGCAGATTTATATTTAAGATCTAGCTGGCATTTCATTATTTGATTTTCCAAAGATTCTTACATTGTAAAGAGATTTTCATTAGGATTCTTCTAAATATGAAACTCCTTTGATACATTTAAAATATGATTTAACTTATAATTTGGCTTTAAGTAGCAGCTCTAAATGCATGAAACTATATCAGTATAAGATTCTATATCATATGAACTTTCATATTTGCTAATACGGAGATTAGCATTTGGCAAACCTTCAATATTTAGCAGAAATAAAGCTATGTAGGAGATACTTCAACAAAACAGTAAATTACAGTAACTGCTTATGCAAAAAATAAACAGCTGCCTTATTCTTTTGGGGAAAAAAGTCTAATATTCTACATGCTTAAATATTTACCATACACTCTCCACTCAGGAAATCTGGGATAATTTCCTTATCAATATAATCCAGCAAGCCCCCTGGACCCTGGTAGTCATTGCCTGCATAAATAAGGAACTTCTTTCTTGTGTTGTCATCAATGAATGGGCTAACCTATAAATAACAGAAAAGAGAACATTCTAGCAAATTTCCAAACTTTAAAAATTACATTTAAAGGTTAAGAATAGATTTTTACATAGTTTTTCTGTAAAGTACTTTAGCATTGTACCAAGTTATGTAGAAAGTCAATTAATTTTATTCTAGATACTTTTTTTTTTTATCACAGAAGGCAAATGGTGAGAGTTGTTAGAAGGTGAAATGGTGTTTGACACAATTGTTTCTGCTTAAAGGGGAGCCCTGATCTGACAGACCTCTCTTCATCTTTCCCCACAGAAATCAACATGAGGGAGAGATCAGAAGATTCTAGGCCTCCTCAAATCAGAAAAAAAAAAAAAAGATAAGCCAGATGAAGAGAAACAGGAAAGAAGAAAGGAGACCATTAAACTGGGAAGAAATGAAAACTCTTTATAAGAAGAAAGCTCATATGGCTTGGTCTTCAAGACTTGTATGACTATCTTGTCAAGACTTGTATGCCACATATCTATTAGTTTCAAATGGCATTGCTACAAGTAATGAAACAGGACAAGGGGGAAAAAACTGCTATCAATTACTGCAGCAAAGCAACTGAATCAAATCCCAGCTATAATATCAGTGCAATATTAGGGAGAACAGAATTATATTAAAAAACTAATAAGCAGATTATACAGCTTTTCGCAGTCCCATGTTTAACTTGTAACAGATCTATCTAAAGGAAAAGCTTTTCAATAGGGCAGAATACTCTACTCTCTTGTTTTACTGTCACAATGAAAACTACTGTTATGAAAGAACCGGATCTCCATTTTGTTGTATAGAGCTAATTTTCTTGGTGCCCTCTGCAAATAATTTGTCCTCTTTCCAGAGGTAATTGCTGGGCAAGAGTAACCTCTGAGAACACAGACAACATCATTTGATACGCTCAGTTCCAGGAAATGGCTCCATGAACGGAGTAAGGAGTCAAAGAAACTGGTCTCCCATCCTTCCCTCTACCATATTCTCTCCAAAAATTATTGCCAAAACTCTTGTCATCACCAAACATTTTATTATTTTTGTTAATAAAAGTTTTCTATGACTTAAATGTTTTAAAAATATTGTATATTATATGTATAATATGTATGTATGCATATTATATATTGTATATTATATATAATATATACACACACACATATATACTTATGTGGTAGTGAAATTTAGCAAAAGAAGCAAAGAAAGATTTTTAATATTTTTTAAAGTCATACACACACAGACACACACACGTCTTTCAAATGATAAAGCAACGAGCTCAGTGTTTAAACTCACCAGTGTCCACAGGACAGGGAATACCCTTGGAGCACGGAGTATCAGAAGGCGGCCCAATGTTTCAGGGTAATTGGCTTCAACAACTTCAATGATCCTGAGTAGTGCTTTCACCCCAGGTCTCCATAAATGCCTCATATTCAATCCTTCCAGATCTACCAGACAGGTCCATGAACTGTCAATTTTAAGAAGAACATTTTTAATCTACAAATGTAATAGTTAGCAATTGATATCTAAGGACTCTTATAATTACAAATCTATTATTGGGGTAGCTAGGTGGCACAGTAAGTAGATAATGCACTGGTCCTGGAGTCAGGAGGACCTGAGTTTAAAGCCAATCCCAGACAATTATTAGCTGTCTGACCTTGAGTAAGTTACTTAACATGGACTGCTAAAATCTACTTTGTAATTTAAGGGGCATAGTATTTTTTTTTGCAAAGCTCTTAATATCCATGTACATGTTTTACAATTTTACCAGGCAAACCTGTATTTAGCAACATACTCAATCTTATCAGTGACCCTTGGAGGAAGAGGCTCAAATACTGCTTCTATCAAAGAACAGCTATGTAATTATGTATAAGTAACTCAAATCCAGTACCTTAAACACTAAGTATATGCAAACTGCAGAGCAGCTGCCATCAATCTAGATAGAAGTTTCTTCACTGGGAAGAAAACCAAAAAGTTTAAAAATGTGCGTGTGCACATACACACTGTCTCTTTTTCTCCTCCCTCCAACCCCTCTTCATTAGACTAATAGGCAAGGTCAAGCAAATAATTAGACTGTAAGGCAATTAATATATTGTTTTTTATTTTGTTTTTATTAAATGAGGGATTTGGGAACTCAAAAAATAAAAGAAAAATGTACCTTCTTTTATATGATTCAACTAATTCCCTGTCTACAGGGCATGTGTTGAGTGCTTAGTAAGAACTAGTTGTCCAGAGCTATCTATAATCCTTATACAATCTCTTGTGAACAACACAGCATGCACCTTTAAGACAACTACCATAATAAGAATAAAACATGATCATAATTTTTATACTCAGAATTAACTGGTCAAGGTTTAGACCTACAATTATGGCCCCCTACATAGCATGAGTTAGCCAAATGAACTCAACTAGACTGGCATGATCAGTAATCTCTTATAAATAAATACATATGTGAATATACATATACATATTTGTAGAACCCCAATACATACTAGTTTCTAATTTTTTTTGCAGCTGATGTGAAATTCTTTTCTTTTGGTTAATTTTATAATTGTCTTGCCTTATACTTATGAAATAATCCATGTGAATAATTCTCTGAGTTCTTATTCAAATAACATTACAATTTTAAAAACATTTATTGGGAAATCCTTTGCAAACTTAATATCTTTAACTGCTCAAATAATAATCATATCACTATTATTATTAACACGACAGGTGGGATTTTTAGGCAAAGTTTATTGAAATGTGGTGTAGGACTTGTAATTCTTTTTCAACTACCAATAAATCAAGACGGACATTTTGTCTTCATAGTAGCTATAGAAGAAAACTCTGTTTTACACAACAAAATACTACTTGTTTGAGTTAACTTTGTTTAATTGGCTCTTTTTACCATGCTTTCTTTACAACTGATTTTACCATCTACTGCTCTTTTCTGTTTTATGAAGTAATACTGTTCATAGTCTCCTATCAACCTTCTTTATAAGAGTTTTACAAATGAGTTTGTATTCTCAATTAGTGCAGCTTTGCCATTTCTTTTCACTTGGCAAGCCAGTCAAATGTTTGTGATCAAGTCATTTAAAAAAAAAATTTATTTACTTACTTTTAGTTTACAACATTCAGTTCCCAAATCCCTCGAGTTCAAAATTTTCTCTCCCTCCCCTCTTATGCAATCCAATATAGGTTCTAAAAATATCTTCACATTGAACATTAATCAAGTTGTAAAGAAGAACTGTAACCAATGGTATGAACAATAAGAAAGAAGAAACAAAACAAAAAAAGAGCAAGTAGTTTGCCTCAATCTACCTAGTTCTTTCTCTGGATGTGGAAATCTCTTTCCATCATGAGTCTTTTGGAGTGGTCTTATAGTGTTGCATTGCTGAGAGGAGCCCAGTCTATCAAAGTCAGCCATCAAAGATAGATGTATCTATAATTGTGTACAAAGTTCTGGTTCTGCTCTCCTCATTCAGCATTAGTTTATATAAGTCTATATAAATCTCTCCAGGTTATTACGAAGTCTGTCTGCTCATTTCTTATAGCACAATAGTATTCAATTACATTTGTATATCACAAATTGTTTAGCCATTCCCCAATTGAAGGGCATCCCCTTGATTTCTAATCCTTTGCCACCACAAAAAGAGATGCTATAAATATTTTTGTACATATGGGTCCTCTTCCCACTTGTATGATCTCTTTGGCATACAGCCCTAGAAGTGGTATTGCTGGGTCAAAGGGTATGTACATTTTTATAGCCCTTTGTGCATAGTTCCAAATTGCTCTCTAGAATGATGATCAAGTCACTTTTTCGGTTCTTTTGGTCTCCTTGTTATGACAACTGATTTACATCAGTTAAGATTATGAGAGAACCAACAAAATGACACAGAGAAGCTAACCTCCCGCTGAGGATAGCCCGGCAGGCTGGCAGGAAGGGGCTAGTGCAGCACTCTGGGAGCTGAACCCAGCCCTACCCTACTCCAGCCAGAGGTCTTACCCTCAAGGCAGGTTCTGACTAGCCCCAGCTTGGGGGACTTCACATCACCAGCAGCTGTGGCGGTTTCCAGAATTATCAACCCATAGATGCCAAGGACAAAGTGACAGGTCAGTGCAATGTGGACTTTGGGACATGGGAATTCAGAGTGTGATCCAGCCTTTGCCCCTTGGGCAAGAAGCAGCTGAGGCACGAGGCCATGCAGCTACTGCCTCATGGTTGCTTCAGAGCTCCGGGTCTGCAGATTGTAGGGGGACCAAGCTACCAGTATGAGGGGTAATTGCTCTTGCTTTAACCTGCTTGGATCTGGATTGCTGTCTAGGATGGAGGTCCTGGGGTGTATGAACAGTCTGCCAGAGCATGTGGAGGCTTCAGAGAGGGCGCCCAACTAATACCTCCAGCAGCTGAGAAAACTCCAGCAATTGGGATAAAGTTCCCCTATCTGGTAGCAGAGTTCTACTGTGGCAAAAGGCTCAAAAGTCAAGTAATTGAGTGGCAACATGAGCAGGTAAAGGAAGCAAAGCAAACAGAGCAACCCAACTTTATACTCCTATTTGGGGGAAAAAAAGGATCAAAGCATGGAACAGGAAGAAGACAGTCAAGTCAGAACTCCTGCACCAAAAGCTTCCAAGAAAAATATGAGGTGGTTACAGGCCACAGAGGAGCTTAAAAAAGATTCTGAAGGGAGTCAAGATGGGGGAGTAGAAGCAGGACCTCCCTGCGGCTCTGGCTTCCACCTTCCCCAATCCATGTAAAGAGGGGACTCTAAACAAACTTTGGAGCTGCAGAAGCCACAAAATGACAGAGAAGCTAACCTCCTGCTGAGGACAGCCCAGCAGGCTGGCAGGAATCAGATAGTGCGGCGCTCTAGAAGCCGAGCCCAGGCCTCCCTCTTCCCCAATCCCCCCATCCTCAGCCAGAGGTTTTAGGCCCAGGACAGGCCTGACCAGCTGCCTGCCTGAAGGACTCCAAAGTACAAGAGGCTGTGCCCGTTTCCAGAATTATCAACACATAGATGCGAAGGGCAAAGTGAGAGGTCAGTGCAGTCTGGACTTGGGGACCCAGTAAGTAGGAGTGCTGGCTTTTATGCCCAGGGTGAGAAGCTGCTGAGATGCCTGGCATAGCCAACCACAGCCACATGGCAGCTTCAGCTCTTGGCCTGCAGAGTGTAGGGGAACCAAGCACCAGTCTGAGGGGTAATCACTCTTGCTTTAACCTGCTTGGATCTGGATTGCAGTCTAGGGTGGAGGTTCTGGGGTGTGTGTCCAGCTTGCCAGAGCAGGTGGAGACCTCAGAGAGGACACTCATCTAATACCTTAGGCAGCTGAGAAAACCCCAGCAACTGGGATGGAAGCTCCCCTGTCTGGTGGCAGAGTCCTACTGTGGCAAAAAGCCCATGGGTCAAGTGACTGAAGGGTAACATGACCACGTAAAGCAAACAAAGCAGACAGAATATTCCAACATTAGACTCCTATTTTGGGGACAAAAAGGAGCAAAGCATGGAACAGGAGGAAGACAGTGAAGTCAGAACTCCTGCACCAAAAGCTTCAAAGGAAAATATGAGCTGGTTACAGGCCATAGAGGAGATGTGCAGATAAGAGAAGCAGATAAGAGAAGTGGAGGAAAAATTGGGAAGAGAAATGAGAACGATGCAAGAAAATTACGAAATGAGAGTCAACAGCCTGACTGAGGATAATAGTACCTTAAAAAATAGACTGACTCAAATGGCAAAAGAGGCTCAAAAAGGCAATGAGAAGAATACCTTAAAAATCTGAATTTGCCAGATGGAAAAATAATCTCAAAAGCTCAATGAGGAGAATCATTGCTTCAGAATTAGACTGGAGCAAATGGAAGTTAATGACTATGAGAAATCAAGATGCTGTTAAACAGATCCAAACAAATGAAAGAATAGAAGGCAAGGTGAAATATCTCATGGGAAAAACCACTGACCTGGAAAATAGATCCAGGAGAGATAATTTAAAAATTACTGGACTACCTGAAAGCCATGATCAAAGTAAGAACCTAGAAATCATCCTCCAGGAAGTTCTCAAAGAAAACTGCGCTGATGTTTTAGAACCAGAGGGCAAAATAGAGGTTGAAAGAATCCACCGATCACCTCCTGAAAAAGATCCCAAAAAGAAAACTCCTAGGAATATTATAGCCAGGTTCCAGAATTCCCAGATTAAGGAGAGAATATTACAAGCAGCCAGGAAGAAACAATTTGAATATTGTGGAAACACAATCAGGATAACCCAGGATCTGGCAGCTTCTACACTGAGGGATCGAAGGGCTTGGAATATGATAGCCTGGAGGTCAAAGGAGCTGGGATTAAAACCAAGAATCACCTACCCAGAAAAACTGAGTATCATATTTCAGGGGAAAATATGGTCATTCAGTGGAATAGAGGACTTTCAAGCATTCTTGATGAAAAAACCAGAGTTGAAAAGAAAATCTGACATTGAGATACAAGAAGCAAAAGGAGCAGAGAAGTTAAATGGAAAAGAAATCATAAGGAACTTATCAAAGTTGAACTATTAACATTCCTACATGGAAAAACAATAATTGTAACTGGTGAAACTTTTCTCAGTATGAAAATAGTTTGAAGGGCACAGAAATACACATACACACACACATATATGAGGGTATATGGGCATATGAATACATATGTGAATATGTGTATATATGTTTACAGGTATACATAAATAGAGGGCATAGGACCAATTTAATAGGAAGGGATGATACTTAAAAGGTGAAATTAAGAGGTGTGAGACGAATATAATGAGAGGAGATGGGGAGAGACAGAATGGGGTAAACTATCTCATATAGAAGAGGCAAGGGAAAATGGTTACAATGGAGGGGAATGACAGGAAGGCAAAAAGGAATGGGTCAACCTTATTCTCATTGAATTTGGCTTGGGGAGGGAATGAAATACACACTAAATAGGTTGTCTCACCCTACAGGAGAGTAGGGGGGAAAGGTATGAGAGGGGGGATGATGGAAGGGAGGGCAGGCTGGGGGAGAGGGAAGTTGGAAGCACCCACTTTTGAAAAGGGATGGGATCAAAGTAGAGAATAAAACAAGTGGGAGGTGGGATAGAAGGGAGGGAAATATAGTCAGTCTTTTACAATATATCTACTATGTTATTGTTTTGCATTAGCTACACATGTACAACCTATATTGAACTGCTTATCTTCCCAGTAAGGGTGAGTGACAAGGGAGGAAGGGAATGAATCTGGAATTCAAAGTTTTAAAACCAAATGTTTAATATATATATATATATACTATTATTAATATTACTTTACATGTAACTGGGTAATAAGATATACAGGCACTGGGGCATAGAGATCCACCATGTCCTACTGGACAGTTGGAGGGGGTATGGGAGAAGATATGGGAGAGAGCAGACTGGAAGAGGGGACATCCAGTGGGATCACTATTTTGGGGTGGTGGGTAGTGGAAAAACAGGGAGAAATTTTGTAACTCAAAATCTTGCGGAAATAAATGATGTAAACTAGAAATTAGTAAAACATTTGATTAAAAATTTTTTAAAAAATCTCCCTTTTACAGAAAAGGAAACTGAGGCAGAAGTTAAATGACTTTTCTAAGGTCACAAAACTAGTAAGTGTCTGAGGCAGGTCTTTGTGACCCCAAGTCTACTGGTTCTATCTACAGTGCCACTCAGTTGCCATGGACCTGTGTGACCTTAATTCACTTAACCTCTCTGTTCCTCAGTTTCTTCATCTATAAAGTAAAAAGGTTAGACAAAATGATCTCTAAAGTCCCTTTCATCTACAAATCCTAGGTCACTGTATCATTGTTAATTACTTTCACTAGCAAGGCAGGCATGGAGCAATGACTAGAAAACTAGCCTCAGGAGAAGGCCTAGACTTCAGTCAACCTCTAACACATCCTATCAGTGTGACTGGGCAAGTCATTCAAGTTCTAAGTGCCTCAAAGCAACTAGGACTATAAATTGAAGACCAGGGACCAATCAGCACGTTGATAAATGTAAAGTATTCAACTGGGTTCAAAAATGAAACTTTATTAATATTGGGTAGTTTAAGTTAGCTAGATAGCAATTTATCTGAAAAAAAGAATGGGACTTTTGGTGGATTGCAAGTTTAAAATTAATCAATAGTACAAAAGGGAAACCAAAAAATGCTAATGTGATCTGGGACAACATTAAGAATGTTGGAGAAGATGGAGAATAACAGAGGTGCCGGTCCTGCTATGCTCTGGCCTACACAACTGGAGTGTTGATCTATTTGGGAGCCACAGATTAGAAAAGACATTGATAAGTGGCAGGGTATCCAAACTAAGACAACCCAGATGGTGAAGGACCTCAAGCTCGTGTCACATGAGAATCACCTGAACGACTAAACTAGGGATTCCTAGCTTGGAGAAGAGAAGACTGAGATGGATCTTGAAAGAGAAAGTAGACTTGCTGTGAATGGCACCAGAACTAGGAATAGTGGGTGGAGACTGAAGAGAGGCAGATCATATTAGCTCAATAAAAGGAAGAGAAAAAAACTTCTTGACTTCTCCAAAAATTATTGACTCCAAGGTATCCTAATAACCAGGGGTATCTAAGCAAAAGCTGGATGACCATTTGTTGGGCATGAAATAGAAAAGAGTATTCTTAAGGCACAGATTAGACTGGAGAGTCTCTGTGATGAGTTATGGGCTCTGGGAGCCCTCTGGAGCTCTCCTTGAATCTTTGAGGTATAGTCTCTGGGAACCCCCCTTTAACTCTGATTAAATCATCCTATTTTATGAGGCATTTTCATGAGGCCATAAACCTTACATTTTGCTGGGTCCAAACCAGCTTCCCACCCTTGAGCCCATCAAAAAATCAATCCACCCTTGAACTGGCCTAGCCCACCATTGTAGTCTCCAGGTAGCCTCCAGAAACTTCCCACTCTTAATCACTCATTGACCCTCCCCAAACTCCTCCTCTAGGCAACCCCTAGATTCCTCCCACAACTGTATATTAGACCCCATCTTGTCTCCATGTGGGTGAGAGCACCATAGAATGACCTAACACAGATTTAACTCTATCTAATACGAACGAACTTTTAATAACTTTACTTTTCTTTGGCTGAAAAACAACGACAACAACAACAAAAACCAGAGTTGAATACAAAATTTGACATTCAGATACAAGAAGCAAAATATTGAGAAGGTAAACAAGGAAAAGAAATCATAAGGAACTTATCAAAGTTGAACTACTTATATTCCTATGTGGAAAAACGATAATTGTAACTTATGAAACTTTTCTCAGTATGAGAATAGTTGAAGGGAATAGAAATATATATATATATATAGGTATGCATGTATATATATATATAGGTATGTATATGTGTGTATATGTATACATACATATATTTGTCTATATAGGAGGGTATACGGACATATGAATACACATGTGAGTGTGTGTATATATGTCTATAGGTATACACAGACAGAGGGCACAGGACCAATTGAATAGGAAGGGATGATACTTAAAAAGTGAAATTGAGAGGTGAGAGAGGAATATTATGAGGAGATGGGGAGAGACAGAATGGGGTAAATTATTTCATATAGAAGAGGCAAGGGTGGGATGGCTAGGTGGAGCAGTGAGTAAATCGTCGGTCTGGAGTCAGGAGGACCCGAGTTCGCTTCCAGACTCAGACACTTAATACCCACACAAAAAAACTAGCCGTGTAACCTTGGCCAAGTTACTTAACTCCAACTGCCCTCCAAAAGGCAAAAAAAAAAAGAGGCAAAGGAAAATTATTACAGTGGAGGGGAAGAACAGGAAGGCAAAAGGGAATGGTCAACCTTATTCTCATTGAATTTGGCTTAGGGAGGGAATGACATACACACTAAATAGGGTATCTCACCCTACAGGGGAGTAGAGGGGAAGGGGAAGAGAGGGGAAATAATGGAAGGGAGGGCAGGCTGGGGGGGAGGGAAATTGGAAGTACCCACTTTTGAAAAGGGACAGGATCAAAGTAGAGAACAGGGTGGGATAGGTGAGAAGGAAATATAGTCAGTCTTTTACAATATATACACAATGGAAATGTTTTGCATAACTACACATGTACAACCTATATTGAATTGCTTATCTTCCCAGCGAGAGTGGGTGATGAGGGAGGAAGGGAAAGAATCAGGAATTCAAAGTTTTAAAATCAAATGTTTAAAAATATATATAAATATTATTATTATTATTATTCTACATGTAACTGGGAAATGAGATATACAGGCACTGGGGCATAGAGATCCACCGTGCCCTACTGGAAAGTCAAAACAGGTATGGGGGAAGATATGGGAGAGAGCAGATTGGGGGAGGGGATATTGAGTGGGAATGCTGTTTTGGGGTGGTGGGTAAGGAAAATTGGGGAGAAAATTTGTAACTCAAAATGTTGTGGAAATAAATGATGTAAACTGAAATACAAAAAAGAGAAAAAAAGATTATGCATGAAATTATTATACTTGGTGTTAATGTCCTTTTGTTTTTTATTACTTGCTTAATTAGTTCAGAATAGCTATTCTAATTGATAGGCCATACTTTTTCTCAATTTCTAGTTTAAAAAAAATGGATTCTGAACTTTAGTCTATACACTTGTAGTCTGAATATGCATAAGAGAATTGATTGATGACTCCTGCATCAATAATAAGTCTTTTTCCTTCTCTTATGATATCAATTTGATTTTTTTTTTTGGTGATGTGATTCACTGTTCATTATATCATATCTAGCACCTACCATGCTTATTACCTCAAAGAAAGTATTAATCATATAAAAAGACATGAAACTTCTATGGACACTACAAGTCTGTGACCTCTTTCATTCCACCTGTGTAATGAAGTCACTAAAATTGAGAAGTGGACAGCCGGATTGGTCCACTGGTATCCTTTAAATATCAGGAGAAAACCAGAAAGACCACTAGCATGTTGGGTATGGCAATATAATAAGAGGTCATGGGACAAGAGTTGCATAGTCTGGGCAGGTATGAATGGGTTGTGATCTGCAGTATTGGAATTCCTTCCAATCCAGATGGATGAGAGCACAAAACCATTTGGGTATTACAATGTTATAAATGCTAATAAAATTTATATCACTTATTTGATAAACCAGAGTACTATTTATTTACCTGATGCTGTTGTAGAAATGGAATGGAAATTTAAGATCTTCCCTGCCCCTAGGCCCTTTGATAGGCTTAAGTGCACCTTGAGCCTGTGGTAGGAGGCTTGTTTTTCAGGAGATACTTTGTGATTGGGCAGTGGGGTCAAGAGGGTTGCTACATTCTCTGAACCAGGAGAAGACTATATAAACCCTGATGTGAGACTCTGTTTTGGGGCTTACTTTGAGAAGTGTTGTGTGATTTGACCAGATGAGACTCTGGGCAGCCATTGAGAACCCCCTGGCTTTGAAAAACCCAGATGTTGATGCTTCCCTCTCTGGTAACTGACTAGGTATGGATGTAATGGTTGGACAGTTGGAGGTCTATCTGCTTGAACTGTTTGTTTCTCTGTCTTCTTGTAATTTCTGCTTGTAACCTGTCTGTTTCGGGGTGTTGACCTTTTCCCCTGGACTAGGTAAATGATATGTTTCATTGATTAAAGCAAGACTGTTAACCCATTTTGAGTTGCTTTCCTTTAGAAAAGCAGATTTAACAACCTGTGTTGGCAGCCACCCTGGAGATGCTCTAATCTGGCAAAACAACATCAAAACAGACAGAAAAAATACTGGCATCATAACCATGTCTCCTCAGTCCTTGGCAGCTCTGGGTGGCAGCTCTCAAAAGTCCTGGGCAGCTCAAACTGGTCCTTAGCAATCCGCTCTCTCTCTGCCTCCATGATGCTGCTTCCAAAAATTCTTCTGCCTTGCTTCCTCTGCTTGTGCCTCTCTAGATCCATGGCACTAGCTTCTCCCAGTTTAGCCCTCTCTTTTCATGTCAACAAGTCCATTCCACAAGTGGGATTCACAAGCTCTGGGTTTTAACACTCAGCCCCAAAACCAAGCCAATACAGGGGGATCTTTTAATTGCATTACTATTACAGATGCCAAAATGATTTTGGTAGTCAAATGCTTCTTTCAATTTACTACATCACAAGTTTATTAACTTTTTCTTGTTCAGATATAGTAATAACAGCATAAGCCAGTGAACTTTGATTCCTGGGAAAATACCAGGATGATTCCTTAAACAGATGGCTAGGGATATCTAGCAAAGGAAGGATTACAATGAACCCATATAACATCACATGAAGGACAGCACATGTCAGACTAAACCTCATTTCCTTTCTTGACAAGTTTACTCAACTAGCAGATCAGGAAGCCTACAGATATATTTTACCTAAATTTCAAGTAAAGCATTTGATATCCTCTATTTTGTGGACAATATAGTAATACTTTCAACAGTAACAGGAAATTTAGGAAGAAAGGAGAGCTGGGGGAAAGAGATGATAGTTTCTCAGTACTCATAGCGTACTACGAAAGATGAGAGTTCAAATGCTACTTCACACACTAGTTGTGTGACCCTAGCCAGTAAATTAGCCTCTGTGCCCCAATTTCCTCATCTATAAAGTGGGGAAAATAATTGCTCCTGCCTCACATGGTTTTAAGAATAATTTTTTTTTTTAATGAGCAATCAGGGTTAAGTAACTTGCTCAAGGTTACATGGCCAGTTATTTCTGGGTGTGGCGCTAAGTGTCGGAGCCTGGATTCGATCCCCAGGTCATCCCGACACTGGAGCCCGTGCTCTTACTCGCTGAGCCATCTGGTCGCCCCTATAATTTTTTTTTTTAAAGAGTACAGTAAATTTTAAAGTACTGTATAAATGATGACCTAGTCAGACCACATTTGGAAGTGTTCAGGTCTGAAAATCCCAGTTTGAAAAGCTGGAGAGCATCAAGAAAGCAACCAAGATGGTGAAAGCCTTAGAGTTTAAGCTGTATAACTTGAAGAGAATATTTATGATTAACTAGCAAAAGAAAAGATTCAGGGAGATGTGACTGCAATTTTAAGTATATGAAAGACTATTGTGTAAGTGAAGGACTGGACTTGTTCTTCTTGGTCCCAGAGGATAAAACCAAGAGCAAGTGGTAGAATCTGATGTCAGGCTTCATATCAATTAGATATGAATTAGAGCTGTCCAAATGTAGAAGGGGCTGTCTCAGGAGGTAAAATTCTTACTCCCCTTAGAGATCTTCAAGTAGAGACTATATGATGATTACGAACAGTATCACTTAGGCAGAGATATGCTGTAATAGGGCTTCTCATTTTGAACACGGATTGGATGGTGGAGGTCTCTTCCAACTCTAATATTGTGTGAAATATATAATTAGTTCATGGCTTATATATTCATTGATATTTAGAAATATCTAGAGTTTAAAAATAAAATGAGAACTGCTTTTGTAGACAAGCCATTAGTAAGTAGAACTTTCCTTTCCATTTTGTTGATGGATAGAATTTTTAAAATTTAAAATCAAGAAACATAAAAAATCTAATTTGGTGAATTATCTATTATCTCTAAACTTTTTCACAAATGTATTTGTCATTCTATATTCATATCTAGAATGTAGTATAAATACGAAGACTTTGCCTGGATTTATTTCAAGCAGTAAGTCTCCAAGGGTAGTCAGAGACCCTTTTCAGGGAATCCATGAGGTCAAAACTACTTTTATAATAATATTTAAGACGTTATTTGCCTCTATTGCCTCTACATATATAAATACACTGCTATTTTTCAACTACATATCTATGTGGGACCAGATTTTCTTCAACCAAAATCATATAATAACTAACCAAATACAAAAGCAGATATGAGAATCCAGCTGTCTTCTATTAAGCTAGCCATTAACGAGATTAAGAAAAATATGTAAAAATGCCATTAAAAATTTTGTTTGGGAAAATATATTTTTCCATCGAAAATATTATTCATATTAACATGTAATTGCTTTATTATTTTAAAGTTAATAAGTATTTAAGATTTTATCACCATTCATTTCTAATATGAAAAATATCAGTGGATCACTAATGGTAAAGAGGCTCTGAAGTTTTACAATATTCTCACATATACTGACTCATTTTATTTTCATGACTACTTTGTAAAGCTAGTTAGTGCAGCCAAAACAATAAATCCTCCCTAATGTGTTTCAACATCATATTGTACATATAGTATAAAATGAGTATTGTGAGCATCCATTTATTAAGTTTCATCTATTTGTAATGCAAAATAGGAAGATTTTAACTTCTCCAATGATTGACAGCAAAGTTCTTCAGACACAATGGCAATTTTCCTTTCTAAGGGATAGAAAGGAAGTGGCAAGTGCCAGGTGGATCAAACCACTGTCATCATCTCTACCATTAACTTTCTCTCAGACCCTTTAGTCCAGGATTCTGAGCCCAAGAACTCCAGGGGGGAAAAAAGGATCTCTACTACTGATCCCACTCTTTCAGCCTAGTCCCCAAAGTTTTTGACCAGGGAAGCAATACCTGTGGAGATGTGACCTAACAACTGCCTTGATGATGACACAGCCCTAAGTCTTCTCAGCACCCAGAGTTGCATAAGACCTGGAATAGAATGTCTAGACACCAAAGTGCTTGGCACTGTCAAAAAGCAAATGTAAAAGATGGGTCACACATGTAATCAATGGAAAAGATATTAAGGAAGAGGCACTATACCACCCACTTTGCCACTGCACCCTAACAATCACAAGGTTTGGCAGAGGCAGGCAATGGCACAGCACACAGAGACAGGCCAGGAGGAGGCCTGATCAATGAGGGGGGCAAGTCGTCCCACCAACCACAAGGGCCACTACCAGGTCTATCACCAAAAGGCTGGGAGTGGAAAGAGCAGGGTAAGAATAAAATGCAGGGCCCTTGGCAGGGGCAGCAAATACTCCTGGGACTAACACTCCATAGCCCAGAAATTAAAAAGCCCCTATCAGGGATCTCCAAGGACCAGGATGGCAGAGTGAACCCTGACTGCTCTAACACCCCACTCTGACCCTGAAAACATAGTAATTATTGCCCCAGGGCAAAACCCTAAACAGTAAAGGCTTGGAAACCCTAGAGGAAGGGCGTGGCTAGGGCCCTGCCTCAAAATGGATAGAAAGCAGAATACAAAGACTCTGGAGTCCTACTATCTTCAGAGGGAAGACCAAAACTCAGAGGGTGACAATGTTGACTCCACACCCACAGCTGAAATATCAACAGGGAACAAGCACAAAAAGCTCTCCTAGATAAGCCCAAAAAGAACTTTGAAAACCAAATGAGAGAGATAGAAGACAAAATGAATAATTCTTTTAAAATCAAAATTGCAAAATGAGAAAAACATTATAATGGAGAAAACAGCTCCTTAAAAAGAAAAGTGTATGATATGGAAAAGGAGCTCCAAAAACCAACTGAGGAAAATAATTCACTAAAAACTAGAATCAACCAAATTGAAGCAAATAACTCTATGAGGAACCAAGAATTAGTTGTTAATTAGTTAACAACAACAAGAATGAAAAGTTATTTATTAGTTAAAAAGTTATGAAAAGTTATTATTAGTTAAAACAACAAGAATGAAAAATTAGAAAAAGAGGTAAAATATCTCAATTGAAAAATAAGTGACCTGAAAAATAGATCCAGGAGAGATAATCTGAGAATCATAGGCCTACCAGAAAATTATGATGAAAAAATTAGCTTGGACAACATTCTCCAAGAGCTCATTAAAGAAAACTACCCTGAGATACTAGAACCTGGGGGTAAAATGGAAATCGAGAGAATCCACCAGACACCTCCTGAAAGAGATCCCAAACTGAAAAGTCCTCGAAATGCTGTGGCGAAAATCAAGGACTACCAGGTAAAAGAAAATATTTCAAGTGGCCAGAAAGAAACAATTCAAATAACGAGGAACCACAGTGAGGATCGCATAGGATTTGGCAGCCTCTACAATGAAAGATCGGAGGCAGTGGAATACAATTTTTCACAAGGAAAAAGAGTTCAGGTTACAACCAAGGATCACCTACCCAGCGAGACTGAGCATATTCTTCCAGGCAAAGAGATAGTCATTCAACAATATAACAGATTTCCAGAACTTCCTGATGAAAAAGCCAGAGCTCAATGTAAAATTCAACCTCCAATTACAAGATGCAAGAGTGACATAGAAAGGTAAACAAGGAAAACACACACACACACACACACACACCCTGTTATTTAATAAGAGCAAACTGTTTATAGACAAGTAGAGGGTATGAGTATAAATTACACAAAATGATTAAAAAAGTCTTATTAAGGGCTACAAAGGTACTGAAATGGAAGAAAAGGAATGAAGTGGAAAAGGGTAAATTATGCCACACAAAGAGGCATAAAAACATTATAGCAGTGGAAAAGAAGGGAGGGAGATGAGTATTATATGAGCTTTTCCCTCATTGGTTCTGGTGCAAGGACGGAATAACACAACCAGTTAAGCATAGGACTCTATGAAGAAGAGACGCAAAATGTATCATAATAGAGGGAAAGAGGGGAGGGAGAGGAGCTTTGCATGAGATTTGTTCCTGTCACTCTTGGTACGAAGAAAAAATAACATACTTCATTAAGTATAAAAATATCCTACAGGCAGTAGGAGGGGGACGGGATAACCAAAGTGGGGAGGTGTTTAGAAGGGAGGGAAGAAGAGAAAAAATATAAGCATTAACAGGGGAGGGAATAAGATGGAGGGAAAGAAACAGATAATAATCATATCTGTGAATGTGAATGTAATGAATTCTCCCATGAAACGGAGGCGGAGAGCAGAATGGATTAAAAATCATAATCCTACAACATGCTGTTTACAAGAAACACATCTTGGGGTGGCCAGGTAGCACAGCGAGTAAGAGCACCAGCCCCAGAGTCAGGATGACCTGGGATCAAATCCGGGTTCAGATACTTACCACCACACCCAGAAATAACTGGCTATGTAACCTTTAGCAAGTTACTTAACCCCAATTGCTGAAAGAAAAAAAAATCTGAAACAGAGGGATACACACAGGGTAAAGGTAAAAGGCTGGAGTAAAATATATCATACCTCAAGTAAAAAAAGCAGGGATAGCAATCCATATCTCAGATAAAGTAAAAGCAAAAATTGATCTAATTAAAAGAGATAAGGAGGGGTGGCTAGGTGGTGCAGTGAATAAAGCACAAGCCCTGGAGTCAGGAGGACCTGAGTTCAAATCCCGCCTCAGACATTTAACACAAAAACTAGCCGTGTGACCTTGGGCAAGTCACTTAACCCCAACTACCCTCCAAAAAGCAAAAAATTGAAAAATTAAAAGAGATAAGGAAGGAAACTATATCCTGCTAAAAGGCACCATCGAGAATGAAGCAATATCATTACTTAACATTTATGCACCAAGTGGTATAGCATCCAAATTCCTAGAGGAGAAGGTAAGGGAATTAGAGGAAGAAATGGATAGCAAAACTATACTAGTGGGGGAACTTAATCTCCCCCTCTCTGAACTTGATAAATCCAACCTCAAAACAAACAAGAAAGAAGTTAAGGAGGTGAATAGAATTTTAAAGAGGGTAGGTATGATAGATCTCTGGAGAAAACTGAATGGGAATAAAAAGGATTATACCTTCTTCTCAGAGGTACATGGCACACACACAAAAATTGACCATGTACTAGGACATAAAAACCTTATAATTTAGTGCAGAAAGGCAGAAATAATAAATGCATCATTCTCAGATCACAATGCAATAAAAATCATATGCAATAAAGGGCCATGGAAAGAAAGACTAAAAACTAATTGGAAACTAAATTATTTAATCCTAAAGAATGAGTAGGTCATACAAGAAATACTAGAAACAAATAGTAACTTCATTCAAGAGAATGACAACAATGAGACAACATACTAAAATCTGTGGGATGCATCAAAGGCAGTTCTTAGGGGAAGTTTTATATCCCTGAGTGCATACATGAATAAACTAGAAAAAAGGGAGGTCAATGAATTGGGCATGCAATTGAAAAAGCTAGGAAAAAAAACAAATTGAAAATCTCCAATTAAATACTAAATTAGAAATACTGAAAACCAAAGGAGAGATTAATAAAATTGAAATTAAGAAAACTATTGAATTAATTCATAAAACTAAGCTGGTTTTATGAAAAAAAAAAAAACAATAAAATTGACAGACCCTTAGTCAATATGATAAAAAAAAAAAGAAAACCAAATTATGAGTATCAAAAATTGAAAGGGTGAACCTACCACCAATGAAGAGGAAATTAAAACAATAATTAGGAATTATTTTGCCCAGCTGTATGCACATAAATTTGACAATCTTAGTCAAATGGATGAATATTTACAAAAATATAAGTTGCCCAGATTAACTGAAGAGGAAATAAATTACTTAATATAACCCCATCCTAGAAAAAGAAATCAAACAAATCCTCAATGAGCTCTCTAGGAAAAAATCCCCAGGGCCAGATGGATTTACTAGTGAATTCTATCAAACATTTAAAGAACAATTGATTCCAATACTCTACAAACTATTTGGGAAAATTAGTGAAGAGGGACTCCTGCCAAATTCTTTTTATGACATAAATATGGTACTGATACCTAAATCAGGAAGAGATAAAACAGAGAAAGAAAATTATAGACCAATCTCCCTCATGAATATTGATGCAAAAATTTTAAATGAAATATTAACAAAAAGACTACAGCAACTTATCACAAGAATAATACACTTTGATCAGGTAGGATTTATTCCAGGAATGCAAGTATAGTTTAACATTAGGAAAACCATCAGTATAATTGATCATATCAACAATAAAACTAGCAGAAACCACATGATTATCTCAATAGGTACAGAAAAGGCTTTTGACATAATACAACATCCATTCCTATTAAAAACACTAGAAAATATAGGAATAAATGGAGCCTTCCTTAAAATAATAGGTAGCATCCATTTAAAGCCATCAGCAAGTATTATATGTAATGGGGAGAAGCTAGAAGCATTTCCAATAAGATCAGGGGTGAAACAAGGATGTCCACTAACACCCCTCTTATACAATCTGGTACTAGAAATATTAGCAGTAGTAATTAGAGAAGAAAAAGAAATCAAAGGAATCAAATTAGGCAAAGAAGAGACCAAGCTATAACTCTTTGCAGATGATATGATGATATACTTAGAGAATCCTAGAGAATCAAGTAAAAAACTACTTGAGACAATAAATAAATTTGGCAAAGTTTCAGGATATAAAATAAACCCACATAAATCCTCAGCATTCCTGTATATTTCTAATGAAATTCAACAGCAAAAGATAGAGAAATCCCATTTAAAGTTACTGTAGACATTATAAAATATCTGGGCATCTACCTGCCAAAACAAACCCAAGACCTATATGAACACAACTACAAAACACTTTTCACACAAATAAAGTCAGATCTAACTAATTGGAAAGACATCAATTGCTCATGGCTGGGTTGAGCTAATAAAATAAAAATGACAATTTTACCTAAATTAAATTATATATTTGGTGCCATGCCAATCAGTTTACCAAAAAACTACCTTATAGAGCTAGAAAAAATAGTAACCAAATTCATTTGGAAGAATAAATGGTCCAGAATATCAAGGGAATTAATGAAAAGAAATGCTAGGGATGGTGGACTAGCTATATCAGATTTGAATCTGTACTATAAAGCAGCAGTCCTCAAAACTACTTGGTACTGGCTGAGGAAGAGAGTAGTGGATCAATGGAATAGACTGGGTACATGAGACTCAGCAGTCAATGACTATAGTAATCTACTGTTTGATAAACCCAAAGACCCCAGTTTTTGGAATAAGAACTCACTATTTGACAAAAACTGTTGGGAAAACTGGGATATAGTATGGCAGAAAATGGGCATAGACCATTGTCTAACACCATATATCAAAATCATGTCTAAATGGGTGCATGATCTAGGTATAAAGGCTGATACTGTAAGCAATCCGGGAAAGCAAGGAATAGTTTACCTGTCAGATTTGTGGAGAGGGGAAGACTTTATGACCAAACAAGAATGAGAGGGCATTATAAAATGCAAAATGGATAATTCTGATTACATGAAATTGAAAAGCTTCTGTACAAACAAAGCCAATGTAACCAGGATTAGGAGGGAAGTGGAAAATTGGGAAAGCATTTTTACAACCTATGTCACTGATAAAGGACTCATTTCTAAAATATATAGAGAAATGAGCCAAATCTTTAAGAATACAAGTCATTTCCCAATTGATAAATGGTCAAAGGATATGAACAGGCAGTTTTCAGAGGAAGAAATTAAAGATACTTATAAGCATATGAAAAAATGCTCTAAATCACTATCGATTAGAGAAATACAAATCAAAACAACTCTTGAGGTACCACATCTCACCAGTCAGATTGACAAAACAGGAAAATGACAAATGCTGGAGAGGATGTGGACAAATTGGAACACTAATGCATTGCTGGTGGAGTTGTGAACTGATCCAACCATTCTGGAGAGCAATCTGGAATTATGCCCAAAGTGCTATAAATAATTTCATACCCTTTGACCCAGCAATATTACTTCTAGGGTTGTAGCCCAAAGAGATCACAGAAGTGGGAAAAAGACCCATATGTACAAAAATATTTATAGCAGCTCTTTTTCCTAAATTGGAAATTAAAGGGGTGCCCATCAATTGGGGAATGGCTGAACAAGTTATAGTACCGTGTTTCCCCGATAATAAGACCTATCCCAAAAATAAGCCCTCCCCTTACTGTGTAAGATTCCTCTAAAATAAGCCCTCCCCCGAAAATAAGCCCTATTGAGATTGCTGCTGTAATGAAGGTGATCCCCTGTGCTACACGCTACATTACGGTACCCTCTGTATGCACCGTCCCCCCCCACCCCCCAGGTGAAATGCACGCCGCGCTCCGAGCTGCATCCAATCAGAGCTGCAGCAGTGAGCGTGTCATCCAGTTCTTCCCCAGTGATTTGCTTATTGAATAAAGGTACATTTTTTTGTTTGCATTTGCTTGTTTATTAAAATTGCTGTCAATGTTCATTAAAATAAGCCCTCCCTTGAAAATAAGCCCTCTGGTGTTTTTCTGTCCAAAAAAAAATAATAAGACAGTGTCTTATTATCGGGGAAACACGGTATATGCATGTTATGGAATACTATTGTGCTATAAGAAATGAGGAGCAGATAGACTTCGTATTTCCCTGGAGAGGCTTATATGAACTAATGCTGAGTGAGAAGAGCAGAGTCAGGAGGAATTTGTACACAATTACAGACACAACGTATGTGTGACAACCAACTTTGATAAACTGGACTCTTCTCAACAATCCAGAGTTATAAGTCAACCCCAAAAGACTCATGCTGGAGAGAGATGTTTACATCCAGAGAAAGAACTGAGTTTGAACCCAGATTGAAGCAAACAAACTGCTCTTTTTCTTGTTTCGTTTTGTTTCCTCTTTCCCATTCTTCATTCCATCTGATATAATTCCCTCTGTATAATCTGACTAATGCCTAATGTGAAAGTATTTGCAGATACTATAATTCATTGTATGCTGCCATGGGAGTGGAGGGGGGAGGGAGAGAAAATGTGAAACTCAAGGAATTGTGGTAAAGAATCTTGTAAACTAAAAGTAAACAAATTAATAAAGACAAAAAAATAAAAAGAAATCACCAGGTCTTTCAATCTCATTTGCAGATGAAGCTCCTAACATGTTATATTGTTTCTTCATTTCAGAATGTGAGCTACAGGAGAGAAGGGATGTCTTGCTTGTCTATGTGCATCCTCAGTGCTTAGCACAGTATTTTCCACATAGTAAATTCTTAATATTTTTTTCATTTATTCATTCCTTCCCACCATATTATCTATAAGTAGAACCATTCAAAGCTATTTTGTATGATTCATTATGCACCATCTAAACCATATCAGCAGTTATACACAGTACTGTTTCTCTAATCAAAGCTTTTTATAATCTAGGCTATTCTATAAACAACCTTACACGGTACAAGCAATCCTTTTTATGCTACATAGTTTTGATGCCAAAAGTTTGTTTTTGCTTATGCTCATTAAAAGCAACTATATCTTTTCTGAAAAAAATCCTCTTGTACTGCCAACATATTCTGCATGTACAATTTCACAATGTTATTTAAATTAGGTTTCATGCTACCTTCAGCTGAGCCTTTTGTAGAACGTAAACACGAAGGTCTTTCTTCTTTGTCAGCAATAATATTTGTTAATCTCAATTATAACTATAGTAACAGATTATTATTTGGGTTTTTTATTTTGTGGTTCTGCATTTCTGCTACTTATTTAAATGAATTATGTATTTATCCAGTTTGCTTTACTGCATTAACCAAAACTAATGACAATTAAAAATATAAAGATATTATGGTACTTTTAACTTCACACAAAGATCGCTTAAGTGAATTTATATACTTCACATTCAAAGTATATATGAAGCACCACAATAACATAATTCATCTGTGTAATAAACCTATACTACTTGACAGCAATATGGGTAGATCATGCTAAAGTTAAATTCAATGCATACTGACTTATATTTGACTCTGTACACATCACAGTATTGCGTTAATTTTGAGTTGGAAAGAATTTGTCATCCTAGCTTCACTTTGTGAACTTTATTTTAATTAAAACAGATATATTATGCATGAATTACACTAAAATATATGCAGTAATTTCCACCTCTGCTTTGTACTCCCTTAAAATAGAGATTTACGTTCCTCTAATCCTACCCTATGATAATGCCCATGAGTTTGGAAAATTCTATTTTCATCTACTTTTTAACTTTTGGAACTCAAAACCATTCTTTTCTAGAGACTTCAGGTATTGTCTTGAACAACTCACCTTAAACTATTTAATAGACAGTCTTACTGGGCTGAATACAATTATAAAAGCCCATGTTTACCTGATAGGTCGGCCAAACACTTTTGTATTTTCTTCACATCTTCTTAATCCTTCTTCATTTATTGAGAGAACCTGTGCATGGATATAGAAAACCCACAAAAACATTTACTTTTTTTAGGCATAAAGAGGAATAACTACAGAATCACATTGAAAGGACAATAGAAATTAATGTTCTCTAAGAATGATGCTATTTGCTAAGAAAATGATAATGTACAGGGACATGTACACTTAAAGTCACAGATTTAGATACTTTTATGGGTCAATATATAATACATTTAGAATTAAAAGGGTCCTTTGGTGGTTTTTCTGATACAACCTCTCATTTCACAGATGAGGAAACTGAATCCTAAGAAATTCACCCAAGGTCACAAGGGCAGAAAGAAGTGGCAGAGACAGAATTCCAACTCAGGTCTTTTCCCTCCAAGTATAGTATATTTTTTTGCCACTGATATGCACATGGCATAAGAATTTCAAAAATAGCATTTCTGGATACAAAAACTAGGACATTTTGTTAACATGGAAATTTAAACAAGTAATACCCATTCTGGATACAAAAACTAGGATATTTTGTTAACATGGAAACTTAAACACATGTTACATTTTACAAACTGTTACCCATTCAAAATGAAATAGTATTTACACTAATCAACATGCCAAGGGAGGGAGTTTGAACTCCTCATATATCTTTAGAATGAAGGAGTTTAGAATACTCTAGGTAACGTGTGGGCATTTTGGCACCAGGAGATATTTTAGCCTAGACATAATAAGTTTCAAATAAGTAGTTTGCCTTCTTCAAGTGTACAATTTGGATATTTCTATCATTGCTGATAACTTATATTTGGAATTGTGACACTGTTTTCTCTTGGTGAAAGAGCTGACCCTTCCTTCTCTTTTATTACAACACCATCCACATCACAACTCCTATCTGTGGGTATATCAAGGTTCTGTCTGAGGCCGACCTCTCTCCTCTGTATATACTGTCTGGGAGTTTTATCAGCATCTGTAGTTTTAATTAATCTCTATTCAGATGACTACCACATCTACAGAACTAGCCCTAATATCTCTCCTGAGCTCCAGCACCACATCACTAGCTGCCTACTGGACTGAATATTCTGAAGGTATCTCAATCCAGTATGTCTGAAACATTACTCAATATTTTCCACTATAAACCTACTCTTGGTCCAGTCAGGCAGGTTTGCAAACTTGGTGGTATTCTCAACTACTTATCCTTAATATATGTCACATTTTGTCATTTCTACATCCAAAAATCTCTCCCATTTGTTCCCTTCTCTCTACCCACACAACCTGGTTTGGGCTATCAGTACCTCTCCCATGGATTAATGCAACAGTATATTTACTGAACACTTTAACTCCTCATTCCAATCTTTCTTCCACATAGCCATTAGTGTGATACTCCTAAAGCTCAGGTCTGACCATATCATTCCCTTATTACCTCTTGGATTAAATATATACTGTTTGATATTTAAATTTCTAATCTTATTATACCTTACTCCCCTTCATGTTCCCTATGATCCAAACTGGTGGTCTGACAGGGTTTTTTTTATACATGGCATTCCATCTCCCATTTCTATACCTTGGCAGTGGCCATTTTCTATCCCAGGAATATATTTCCTCTCCTCACTTCCATGTGTTAAAACCCAAGGACCTTAAGCACTCAAAGTACTCAAACACTACCTTCTAAAGCCTTTCTTGCTCTTCTAGCTGCTAGTTCTCTCTATCCCTTTCCCAAATTACCTTGTATCTACTTTGTATTTATCTTTTATTTACCTATATATGTACATGCTGTCACCCCCGACAGAATGTAAGTTCCTTGAAGGCAGGGGTTGTTTCACTTTTTTCTGTATTTCCAGTTCCTAGTACAGTACCTACCACATAACAGACACTTAATAAATGCTTGCTGATTGATTGATTGACCATTACTGTCTAAAAAGTTCAGTCTAAAAGTATATTCAAGTTGTAAAAATGGGCTATTTTAGTGAAGGGATAATATTTACAACATTCTGGTAACATTAACGCGGTAATAAAATGCTAAATTACACACATACACACACACTTACGTATCTCAGCAAAGCCTCTTCTCCAAGCGCTCTAACTAAACCTTTGGTATCCATCTGTCCCAGTCTAAGCACATAGAGCGGGCGACCATCTGAGAAAAAGAATGACTGGCAAATGAGTCAAAGAAAACTTTGTCTCCCATATCCTGGCTAAGTTGTAAATTATTTTCCCACTACATTATTTTCTATAGAGTATTTGTTATAATAAGATATTTCTGAACTTACCACATGATTCTATAAAGTACTAAGTTTAGGATTTGGTAGTAGCAGTAAAGTCAAAAATACTACTAAATTTTAACTGCATTATTTCTATATCATTAAAGTTGCTTTTTTTTTCCTATTTTTTTAAGCAATCAGGGTTAAGTAACTTGCTCAAGGTTACACACCCAGTTATTTCTGGGTGTGGTGCTAAGTATCTGAGCCTCTATTTGATCCCCAGGTCATCCCGACACTGGAGCCGGTGCTCTTACTCGCTGTGCTACCTGGCCGCCCCAAAGTTGCATTATTTTTAACACAAAAAAAGACCCTTGATGAAAGTTCTCAAAGAGACTTAAGTTAGGATTCAAAAACTATTACTTATTTAAAAAGCTATGAACTATGGGGGGCAGAGTCAAGATGGCAGAGTAGAAACAGGACCTCCGTGCAGCTCCACCTTCCACCTTCCTCAATTCATGTAAAAGGGGACTCTGAACGAACTTTGGAGCTATAGAAGTCACAAAATGACACAGAGAAGCTAACCTCCTGCTGAGGACGGCCTGGCAGGCCGGCAGGAATCGGCCAGAGAAGTGCTCTTGGAGCCGAGCCCAGGCCCACGTGAGCTGGAGGTTTTAGCCCCAGTGCAGGCCTGACCAGCCGCTGGCTGAAGGGACTCCAGATCACCAGCAGCTATGGCCGTTTCCAGATTTATCAACACATAGATGCAAAGGACAAAGTGAGAGGTCAGTGCAGTGTGGACTTTGGGACCAGTAGTTGGGAGTGCGTTTTGCCCCCAGGGTGAGAAGCTGCTGAGGAACCCCGACTGCCTGCACCACATTGCAGCTTCAGATTCTGGCCTGCAGACTGTAGGGGGACCAAGCGACCAGTCTGAGGGGTAATCGCTCTTGTTTTAACCTGCTTGGATCTGGATTGCAGTCTAGGGTAGAGGTCCTGGGGTGTGTGTCCAGCTTGCCAGAGCGTGGGGAGGCCTCAGAGAGGGCACCCAACTAATATCTCCAGCAGCTGAGAAAACCCCAGCAATTGGGACAGAAGCTCCCCTGTCTGGTGGCAGAGTCCTACTGTGGCAAAAAGCCCCAGGGGTCAAGTGACTGAGGGGTGGCATGACCAGGCAAAGGAAACAAAACAAACAGAAGAATACAATATTAGACTCCTATTTTGGGGACAAAAAGGATTAAAGCATGAAAAAGGAGGCAGACAGTGAAGTCAGAACTCCTGCACCAAAAGCTTCAAAGGAAAATATGAGCTGGTTACAGGCCATAGAGGACCTTAAGAAGCAGATAAGAGAAGTGGAGGAAAAATTGGGAAGAGAAATGAGAACGATGCAAGAAAATTACGAAATGAGAGTCAACAGCCTGACTGAGGAAAATACTACCTTAAAAAATGGACTAACTCAAACGGCAAAAGAGGCTCAAAAAGGCAAAGAGGAGAATATTACAAGCAGCCAGGAAGAAACAATTTGAATATTGTGGAAACACAATGAGGATAACACAGGATCTGACAGCTTCTACACTGAAGGGTTGAAGGGCCTAGAATATGATATTTCAGAGGGCAAAGGAGCTGGGATTAAAACCAAGAATTTCCTACCCAGCAAAACTGAGTATTATGTTTCAGGGAAAATATGGTCATTCAGTGCAATAAAGGACTTTCAAGCATTCTTGATGAAAAAACCAGAGTTGAAGAGAAAATCTAGCATTCAGATACAAGAAGCAAGAGAAGCATAAGAAAGTAAACAGGGAAAAGAAATCATAAGCAGCTTATCAAAGTTGAACTATTAATATTCCTACATGGAAAAATGATAATTGTAACTGATGAAACTTTTCTCAGTATGAAAATAGTTGAATAGAAATATATACATATATGTCTATATTGGAGGGTATATGAGTGTTTGAATACATATGTGAATGTGTGTATATATGCTTACAGGTATACATAGATAGAGGGCACAGGACCAATTTAATAGGAAGGGATGATACTTAAAAGGTGAAATTAAGAGGTGAGAGGAATATAATGAGAGGAGATAGGAAGAGACAGAATGGGGTAAACTATCTCACATAGAAGAGGCGAGGGAAAAGGGTTACAATGGAGAAGAAGAATAGGAAGGCAAAAGGGAATAGATCAACCTTATTCTCATTGAATTTGGCTTGGGGAGGAAATGACATACACACTAAATAGGGTATCTCCCCTACAGGAGAGAAGGGGAAAGGGAATGAGAGAGGGGATGATGGAAGGGAGGGCAGGCTGGGGGAGAGGGAAGTTAGAAGCACTCACTTTTGAAAAGGGATGGGATCAAAGTAGAGAATAGAACAAGTGGGAGGTGGGATAGGAGGGAGGGAAATATAGTCAGTCTTTTACAATATTATCTACTATGTTAATGTTTTGCATTAATTACACATGTACAACCTATACTGAACTGCTTATCTTCCCAGTAAGGGTGGGTGACAAGGGAGGAAGGGAATGAATCTGGAATTCAAAGTTTTAAAATCAAATGTTTAAAATTATATATACATATATATATATATATTATTATTAATACTATTTTACATGTAATTGGGAAATAAGATATACAGGCACTGGGGCATAGAGATCCACCATGCCCTACTGGAAAAGTTGAAGGGGGTATGGGAGAAGATATGGGAGAGAGCAGATTGGAGGAGGGGATATCCTGTGGGATTGCCATTTTGGGGTGGTGGGTAGGGAAAAAACAGGGAGAAAATTTGTAACTTAAAATCTGGTGGAAATTAATGTAAATCAGAAGTTAATAAAGCATTTGAAAAATGAAAAAAAAAAGCTATGAACTGCTGAAAAGGACTACTATTCTAACTTAGTGGCTGGATCATTTTTATGCTATGGAAATTTTCTGTAAAAGATTTTACACAAGAAACATGGCAAATTATACATAGGAAAACATCATGGCACATTTTGTCCCAAATCATTTCAGCATTAGTTAATGAGCCCTGGACTAGGTATGAGATGTCTTACATTCTAGTTCCAGGCTCTTAACATTAACTCATTCAGTAATCTTGGACCACTCTAGGCTTCTACTTCCTAAGCTGTTAAAATGAGAAAAAGACTAAAAATATGTCTAATTAAGGTGAATTTTATTACTTTTGTGGCAGGAGTAAAACCCTTACAGAAGCAATAGTGCTAACTTTCCTGTGACTTCCTCTTTTTTTGTTGTTGTTGCTTTTTGGAGGGGGGAGGGCAGGGCAACTGAGGTTAAGGGACTTGCCCAAATTCACACAGCTTTTAAGGGTGAATCGTCTGAGGCCGTATTTGAACTCAGGTTCTACCTGACTCCAGGACCCATGCTCTATTCACTGCACCACCTAGCTGCCCCCCCAACTTTCTCTCTTTGAGAATTTATCTTTGTGGACTTAAGTTCTTAAAGCATTGTGATACTAGGTTACAACCTTCCTAAATGAAGTATTAAATTTAAAATTAACTCTCTGACATATAATTTTTATTCTAGGATAGGGTGCAAGTAAGAACTGTGAAAAATGAAATATGGGTAAAAAGCTTAGTCTTTTCCTATCTTTTTCCTTTTTTTCCTACTTTGTTTATAGTTCTACTGATTTCACTGGAGATGTCATTGAGTTAAAAAAAAAGAAATACTTAAAGAACTAGTGTTTGAAGGTCTCCAGAACACTGAATGGATCTTCCAAAGAAGAGTTATGGAAAGAAATGGACAAGAATTATGCTGGATGAAAAGCTGTGTTGAGAACTGTAATAATGCAGTTTTATTAAATTGTACAAAATAACCCCCATTTAACTGAGAAGTAAATTGACAACAGAAATAAAATCATTTACCTGAAAACAAACTAAATCAGTGGAACTAGATCAGCGTAAATATAGTTTTATGTCCTAACTATTAATTTCATTTTTTAAACTATGCTCTTAGGCAAAAGAGTATGATAGGCTGGTATATACTAGTTTTGGGGAAACAGGAAAAAACATGTGTTTTACAAACTGGATTAAACTGCTGGATATTCAAAGTTAGGACTACCAACATACACACATCAAAAGTGTCACTTGCTCTACAGAAGGCTAGTCTTTCATTGGATTTATGAAGGGATATAACAATGGATGTACTGTGCTCATGCTTAAGATTTAAACTCTGTAATAAGAATATCATATAGCCCATACCTTTGTCATGGTGATGCCACCCTCCTGCATAGTAATCTTGAAGTACTTGGGGAGGGTTCCATGTATCAAGAATGTAATCCACTTGGTGCTGCTTTCTCCAGGTTAATGACTGACACATGATTTCTCTAGCTTTGTCAATATTGAAGTCACGAGCACGGAGGAAACGTAATATATGCTCATCTTTGGGGATCTACAAAGAAAAAGAAGATTCTAGTCAATGTTAAAAAATATATGCAAAGAGAATCAGACTTTAGAACCATTTCTGCCTCTTACTTACACCTAATTTCCACAGACTGGACTAGCATAGAACTATCATTAGGAAAAATGAGCTCCCTTATATAAATCACTTAAGAAAATAAGAATTAGTATCACTGAATGCTTCTTTTTCTTATTTCATTTTGGTTTTAGTAGAACATAAGACACAGCCTCTAAAATAGCAAGTATTTCATGGCCAGATAAATAATACCAATCCCATAGAAACCTTCACTGGCATATCCTGCTGCTAGTTTTTATAGATGGAAAATGTGTTAAAGTCTGTGGGGTGATTTACATATGAACTAGCTTGCTTTGCTCTCCTGATCCCTTACTGTACTTCCACTCCTAGTGAATCATCTTACTGAAATGTATCACTATTGATAGGATGAACATGTTAAGTTAATTCCCTATCACTGTTTAAATCCTCCAAAATATTCAATATATCAGTGATAGGTAAGTAGTACCAGGTTTATAAGACAAATGACAACACAGGCCAAATAGCTGATCTCTGGTATGGGATGTGATTGAACAGTACACCAGTTTCATGGAATGTCTATCTTCTCTTGGTGGTTGTACCTATATAAACAAAGTTGAGCTCCTCCCATTTTCTATAAATATATAAGTTGCTGTAGAGTTCCAAATCTTTATAAGAAGAGGAATGGAACTGTAGAAAACTTGAAGGATAATTCAGTCTTTTCAAAGTGACCACATAAGTACTAAGTAGAGGATTTAGTAAAAGTAGTAGTAGTCAAAGATACTACTAAATTTTAACTGCATAATTTTTAAAACATTAAAGATGCTTTATTTTTAATGCTAAAAAACACATGATGAAAATTCTCAAAGAAGCCTAAATTAGAGTTCAAAAACTATTAATTATTTAAAAAGCTATAAAGTGCTAAATAAGGCTATTATTTTCACTTAGTGGTTGGATCTTTTTTTATGTTACGGAAATTTTCTGTAATAGGTTTTAGATAAGAAGCATGACAAATTATATACAGGAAAACATCAAAGCATGCTTTGTCCCAAAGCGTTTCAGTACTACATGAAATAAATACTGATCTAACCACTTTCAGATTTAAGGATTGATAGTTGGCAATATGTGTTCTTTAAAGCTAAGTTCCCCGAATTAAATTATTATACATTTTTTTAGGTTTGCTTTAACACACTGGGAATTTCGACTCTATTACTCATTCCTTACTTTGCCCTTATGGGTTTCCTGGAGCCACTGTCGGAGTCTGATCAGGCAGCTTTCTTGTAGTGGAGTCAAATCACCCAGATACCTTTTGATGTAGTCTGCATCCAATTTGTCTGAAACAAATAATTTATACAACTTTATTAATTTAGATGGAAGACCCCAAATACTTTTGGGCAAGAAAAAAATTTAATTTTGGTCTTCCTATAGAGCAGTAGATTCAAAACTTTTATCAATCCTTTGCTATTCAATACTGCTTATATGACTCCACAAATATTTGTCAAATACCTAATTAGGTACCTGGCAATCACTGGGGAACACTAAGATTAAAAAAATTAATTCTTTGCCCTCCAGGAACTTATATTCTACTTGGGAATAGAGGACAAGGGATAAAGATAATATATATCAAATACATATGCCACAAGGCGGCATATGGTAAAGACCAAAGAGATAAAAAACGTTCCAGAGAAACTTGAGGGAAAGAAAATTTTCAGCTAGATGGTATTCATGTTAGAAAAGGTGATATAATTATGTGACATACTAAGTTGGGCAATCAATTTTAATTCAGCAAGACCTGGGTTCAAATTCTACCTCTGATTTGTACTACTAGCTGTGATATCATAGGCAAGTTACTTAATTTATTTTAAGCCCCAGTTTTCTTATTTGTAAAATAGGGATAATACCTACAGTAACTGCTTCACAGGGTTGTTTTAAGGCTCAAATGAGATAATGTATGTAAAGCACTTTCAAATCTTAAAGAGTTATTTATGTTATTTTACCTAACAAAACAGCAAAGATAACAAAATGTAGAAAAGTCAATGATAGAGGGGTTGTGAAGAGGCAAACACTGTTTTAACAGTCTACTGGTGGAATTGTGAAAAGGTCCAGTCACTTTATAAAACAAACTGGAACTATGCTAAGAAAGTATCTAGAAGTCCATATCCTTTAACCCTGAGATACCCACTGTTAGATACCACAAGGAGTTAGACTCCATGAGGAGTCCAAAAAACTGGAAATAAAGCAGATGCCCATCTGGGAATGGCTAACACCCTATGGTATATGAATGTAATAAAATATTACTCTGTGCCATTAGAAACAATAAATAATAATACAGAGAACTGTGGGAACACTTACAGAAACGAATACAACATGAAATAAACAGAATCATGAGAATATATATAATGGCTACAAGTAAACACAAAGAACAACAAAAAAAGTAAATTTAAATATTGTGTAATCTTAAAGACCAAGGTTGGCCTTAAAGAAGAAATACAGGAATGGATCTCCTTTCTTTATAGGTACAGGGGGAGAAAAGTAGGGGCATGAAGCATTGCACTGTCAGTCGATAGGGTGATTAATTTTGCTCAAAAGTTTTTCCCTCTCTTTGACAGTCTTTGTTAAAAAGGGATAGATTACTGCATCGAGGGATACATTGGGAAATGAAGGTAATGAAGGACTGTAAGATCACAGATATGTATCCAAAAAAAAACTTAGAGATGAGGAAATGGAGGTTAAGTGATTTTCTAAGATCACACAGATAGTAAGGCACAGAACCAGGATTTGAACTCAGGTTCTCTGACTCCAAATCAAGCATCCTTCCCACTATATCATACTATATGCATTCTCTATTCTAGAAAAAAAGCAATAAAACTAATCAGTCACTCAGGATTTTGCTTCACTAGATTTGGGGACATGCACTACTCCAAAGTCCATCATATAATCAAGTAATAGTCAAATTTCCCAAAGAAATTGCAATAGATAAAGTAACTAGGCCTTTTATCACTTTTAATGGGATTATCCTCTAAGTGCCAGTTTTCTACTAGCTTTTTTTTCCTTAATAAATATGTAACATAGAACAACACTTGGATGTACATATTCCTTCCAATTGTGAAAAACCTCATCGATGCAACAATTATCCATATCTTTCCTTAGGTCCTCTATAAGGGCCAGCTTTCCTCTTGACAGTGCATGAATACCAATGGAGCACATCATCGATCTATCAGTTATCTCCCTCACAGATGACTATGCTACCTCCTCTTCAGGTCACAAAGCTCTCTGGTGACATCCTTTACAATTCTGCTTCTTTATAATTCTTTGTTGGTAATGAGATGCACTCCTACTCATTCCCATAATACCCTTCTCCATTGCCCTTTGGGTGACTTCCAACTCTTCAATTCTTGAAATAAAATAAGAACTATATTAGGAATAAAACATCTTACCATCAGGTGTCCCAACCACAAGTTCAGATGAACTGTTAGAGTTAAGAATTTCATTACTCAATCCTTCCTTTGGTGGTGTAGCTGGTATGCTAATAGCAGCTGACACTGGTTGTTTACTGCAAGATGAAGTTTTCTTTGAGCAGCATGAGACTGGAGGAGTCCAGCGGGGCACAAATGTGATGCCCTCTTCCTCTAACTGATGCAGGTAATATTCAATGATTTCTTTTCCCTTTAAAACAAAATCTTAGTTTATGACAAGGGAATTTATAATATTGTAAATTATCCATTTCTCAAAGGTTTTTTAAAACATGTTATTAAAAATGAATACCACAAATCAAAATGGAGGAATAGTATCTTAAACCATCTATTATCTTTGTTTTTAACTCCTTCTTTCTGGAAAAGACCTGTGTCTTCCAAGTAACAATGATAACTTATATTTGCATGGCACTTTAAGTTTATTATGTGTTTTATATATATATTATTATTTCATTTAATATTCAGGCAGGCCTGTGAGGTAGGTATGCTACTAGGCAGGAAAATCCTATCCACTCAGGTTAGATTTAGTATCTAGAGATAGTATGATATAGTAAAAAAAAAAATCACAGAAATGTAGGTTGAGGGGTGAAAGGAACCTTGAACATTATCTAGTCCAAAGTCCAAATTTTATATATTAAGAAAATGGGGTGGGGCGGCCAGGTAGCACAGCGAGTAAGAACACCGGCCCCAGTATTGGGATGACCTGGGATCAAATCTGGGCTCAGACACTTAGCACCCACCCAGAAACACCTGGCCGTGTAAACTTGAGCAAGTTACTTAACCCCAATTGCTTAGGGGCGGCCAGGTGGCTCAGTGAGTAAGAGCACCGGCCCCAGTGTCAGGATGACCTGGGGATCAAATCCTGGCTCAGATACTTAGCACCACACCCAGTGTGTAACCTTGAGCAAGTTACTTAACCCTGATTGCTTTAAAAAAAAAAAAAAAGAAAAAGAAAATGGGGCACAAAGAGCTTAAGTGGTTTGCCTATGGTGGCTCAGCTAGTAAATGTTAAGAGGCATAATTCAAACCTAAGACTTTCTTGAACTCAAGTCTAACACATTGGGATTCATAGTGTAATGGAAAGAACACAGATTTAAAGTCAGAGTACCTAGGTTTGATTCTCAGCTCAGCACATGTATAATTTTGGACAAGTCACTTAACTTCTCTGGGCCTCAGTTTCAGAAGAGAAGACCTCCAAAGTCCCTTCCAAGTCTATTATCTAGGATCCTAGACGCTTTCCACTATATTATATTGCCTCTAAGAAGTAAGTCTAGCCCAAGTGGGCAGGATTTTCCTACCCAACCAATTACAAACATTGCTTGTTGCCTTGACTTGGTGTACCAAATCAAGCCACAATGAAAGAAACAAAACATAAATAAGCCTATTTAGCATTCAATAATTTCCCATTGACAGACACACCATAAAAACAAAAGTCCTTATCTTTTATGTTGTTATATATAAAATTTTAGCAGACAGGGCCTTCTAGAGAAGATAAGGTTATACTTCAGTGATCTGACGTAGTTCTTATAAAACCATTTAATAATTCTCCAACACACTAGATCTTAAAAATGAATCTAGTCAGTCTCCAAGCAGGCTATGAATGTCATGCTCCTTTCCCAGCACTATTAGAGGATTTTAATGGGACAGAAAATAAAATGGGCTGTCTATTTCCATTAACTACTTATACTTGCCACTCACTTTCACATGATCTTAAGTCTTCTGAGTTCCATTAAGTAGCTTATCAGGAAATTCCTAATCTAGCCCACCCTCAGGAGAAAATGCCAACTGAGACCACCTCAGAGAGATAGCCTTTTTTCCCTGTAAATCCCATGCCAAGCCTTACTTTTTTAATGTTGCTGGTATACTGTTTCATTGCAATCTTTTCCACAGTGCTTTCAAAACCAAAGAAAGATTTAATATCCAGACTTGCAGATTGTTCAAAACAGGTCCAGTCTTCATTGTCAGGGTGAACCTGAAAGCAAGGGAGAAAGCATTCAAATTAACTATTTTGGCAAGTGACATCATATAGGCTATTCAAATTATATGTAACCCAAAGTAATGAAAGCATGAAGTATAAATAACTAGAATACCTATTATTCCTCTTAAAATTATATAGAAAAATTATAAAACCTGGTTCAAAATCATAAAAGGCCCAAATAATTTTTTAATTTCTAAATTAAAAAAATATTCTGAGTATTATTTTGCATTTAAGTTAGAAATTAAAACTGAATTCAATTCAAGAAACATATTAAGGGCATACTAACTATAAAGAAAAGTTCTTGGTACTGTCTTCTTCAGTTATAACTCATATGTTAAAAAATTATCCATAGCTCCCCTACAGGTATTTTTGGAAAGCAAAAATGGAGTCAGAATCAAAGTGATACTTTATAGGAGAGTATTACTAGGGAAATACACTTCTCACAACAGTAATCCATTAAGAACTATATTATTGCTAAACTAGGTTCAACCCCCTACTAAATGGAACTCATGAATGACAATAATTAAGTTCTTGATAGGAGAGTTGCTCAAGAGAATGAGAAATAGGATTGTTTAAAAGCAAAGATAAGCTATCACATCCTTAGTAATTCAGTGGAATATTCTCATTTGTTTCTGGTGATAAATAAAACACACTAGGAGAGGCCAATCTGTCAACACAGTATTGCTGGGGCCACATAATACTAAATGCCTAACAGGACTCTTCTCTGTCATTCCAGATTACTCACTGTGTAACAGCAGTACTCGTTAATGATGACTCTGTTGGAAAATGTTTCATTATGAGCCTCTATATGCAAAGTCCGTTCCCGGCGGTTTAATGAATTTTTCTGAACAAAGTAAACATAATCAACTCCTGCAATCTAAAAAGATATAAAATTTGTATCAGTGGCAGTTAAAATGTACTAGCTATCTCAGTGGGTATGGAGTGAGGCATTTATTTCTTATTTTTCTTCTTAAAATAGATTTTTACTGATTGCATTTGTTTTTACATCACTTAGATTTTAATCTGTATTCTTCCCACTCCCTCATCTGAAAGAGTCACACATTATAACAAAGGGATTTTTTTTAAAAGGCAAAGGAAGAAAATTTAGCAAAACCTACCAATGCATCTCCTGCCCCCCAAAATGATATTATATACATTGCAGTGTACCCATAAAACACCGCTTTACAAAGAAGGAGGATCAACTATCTCATCATATCTTTTGTTTGAGGGCAGGCTTGTTCTTTATAGTTTTTCAAAATTCATTTTTTATTGTTTTATATAGTTATAGTTGTTTTATTTTATACAGTAACTGTGTATATCATTTTCCTAGCTGTGTCATTTTGTATCAGTTCACGTAAGTCTTTCCATACTTCTCTATATTTATAACGTTAATAATTTTTTTTGCATTATATATTCTATTACATTTAAATGCCACAATTTGTTTAGCCAATAACTATTTTGTTCCCAGTTCTTTGTAACTGAAAAAATATGCTTCTGTAAATATTTTAGTGCATATGGACCCTTCCATTTTGTCAGTAACTTCTTTGGGGTATAGACCTAGCAATGGAATCTTTGGGTCAAAGCTGATGGACATTTTAGCCACTTTATTTACATAATTCCAATCTGCTTTCCAAAGTGGTTGTACATATTCGCAACTCCACCAACAATGCAGTAGTGTACCCATCTTCCCACAACCCAACACTGACTATTCCAATCTTCTGTGATATTTGTAAAATTGCTGGGTATAAAGTAAAACTTGGGGATTGTTTTGATTTGTATTTCATTTATTAGTAGCAATTTGGAGCATTCTTTAATATGGTTGTTAACAGAATGTAATTCTTTATTTGTTGCTTCTTTATCTTAGATACCAAATTCTTTTTTTGGGGGGAGGGGCAATTGGGGTTAAGTGACTTGCCCAAGGTCACATGGCTAGTAAGTTGTTAAGTGCTGAGGCTGAATTTGAACTCAGGTCCCTTCTCACTCCAGAGCCGGTGCTTTATTCACTGCACCACCTAGCCTTTCCTAAATACCAAATTCTTGTCAGAGATTTGATCCAAAGATCCCAGACAATTGCTTCCCTTCTGATTTTCAATACATTAATTTTGTTTGTGCAGAAGCTCTTCAATTTCATATAATCAAAACTATCAATTTTATTTTTTATTAATTGTCCATTGTTTAAGAATGCAGTCCCCACCCTTACCTCTGAATGGTATATGATCTGCTTCTCTTCCAATTTTTTAACAACATACTCAATTAATTTTAAGATAATATAACTATTTTTAATTTATTGTGGAATTTTTTCATTATTTCCCTGGATATTCTAGAACTTTTGCTCTTCCAAATGAATTTCATTACTATTTTATCTAGCTCTGTAAAGTATCTCTTTGGTAGTGTGACTGATAAGAGTATTAAAATCATAGGTTAACTATTATAACTTATATGATGGCACAACTCAGACATGAGCACTGAATATTCATCTAGCTATTTAAGTTGTTCTTTAAGAAGCATTTTGTAATTGAAACCATACAATGATTAAGTGCCTCTTATTCCCAAATATCTTACAGAATTCATTTTGCCTCTTGAACTTATTATATAGAAATGCTATTGAGGTGTATTGGCTTATTTTGCAGACTGTAACTTAATTGAAGCTATTTTCTCATTTTGTTAATTTAATGATTCCCCAGAACATTTTAAGTAAACTATTACATCATAAGCAAATAGGGATATTCTGTCACCTCTTTGCCTATTTAAACCTTAAATTTTTCATCTTATCACTATTTCTAGCATCATTAGAACTATTTAAAATAGCAGTGAATAGAAGAGATATCCTTCCTTTTACTCTCAATAAGGGCAGGTTTCAAGCATATCCCCATCGTATATATTTTTGCTTTTTGGTGGATATTGCTCATATTTATTTTTTTTTGCAAGAGTCCTCTATGTCTATATTTTGTAAGGTTTTTAGAATCAATGAGTGTTGCACTTTGTCAGACTTTTCTAAATCTGAATTATGATAATTCTGGTTTTAGATGTTTTGTTTTTAATATGAGTAATTACGCTGATTACTGAACCATCTTTACATCACTAGTACAATCCAACCTAGTCATAATTAATGATTTCTTGGAGAAATTATTAATGTCAGGATTTTATTTTTAAAAAATTTTAAATCACTATTCATTAATGATATTAGTCTATTATGTTCCTTTTTTGCTTTATTTCTCCCTGATTTATGTATTATGCTTATATTTGTCTTGTACAGTGGGTTTGGTGGAGTGCTTTCTTGTTCAATTTTTAGAATGGTTTGCGTAGCATAGTGATTAATTATTCTTTAAAAGCTTTATTCTTGGGCCAGCTAGGTGGTACAGTGTATAGAGTACCAGTCCTGGAGTCAGGAGGACCTGAGTTCAAATACAAGCTCAAACATTTAACACTGACTACCGTGTTTCCCCGATAATAAGACCTATCCCGAAAATAAGCCCTCCCCTTACTGTGTAAGATTCCTCTAAAATAAGCCCTCCCCCGAAAATAAGCCCTATTGAGATTGCTGCTGTAGTGAAGGTGATCCCCTGAGCTACACGCTACATTACTACCCTCTGTATGCACCGTCTCCCCCCCATGAAACGCACGCCACGCTCCGAGCTGCATCCAATCAGAGCTGCAGCAGTGAGCGCGTCATCCTGTTCTTCCCCAGTGATTTGCTTATTGAATAAAGGTACATTTTTTTGTTCACATTTACCTGTTTATTAAAATTGCTGTCAATGTTCATTAAAATAAGCCCTCCCCTGAAAATAAGCCCTCTGGTGTTTTTCTGTCCAAAAAAATTAATAAGACAGTGTCTTGTTATCGGGGAAACACGGTAGCTGTGTGACCTTGGGCACCTCACTTAACCCCAATTGCCTTGCCTTGCCTCCTTAAAAAAGAAAATAGTTTGATTCTCCTGTAAATCCACCAAGAACTGGGAATTTTTTTCCCCTGCACCAAATGGTAATTCTATTTCCTTTTTAGAGCTAAGATTACGCTGGATCTCTATTTAGTCTCTTGTTAGTATAGATATATAATCCTTTATTTCCTTTGTATTTTCAGTTTTGTTCACATATAACTACTTATAATAGGTTTAGATAATTCTTTTATTTTTTCTAGTTTTTACTGTGATTTCATCTTGTTTGTTTTTTCTTTTGTTGATATGACTTTCTATTCTCCTTTTAATTACACTTAGTTTTTTCAAAGAACTGACTTTTAGTTTTGTTCCTTGGGTACATAGTCTTTATGGTTTCTAATTCATAATTTTCTCCTAATTTTTAAGATTTCTTCTTTTGTACTTATCCTAGGTTTATTTATTGAGAATCCATTTTTAAAAATGTGTATTTAGTTCATTTAGCTTATCTTTTTATACTTTGTTAATATAGGCTTTTAGAGATGATTTTTTCTTCTGAGAAACTTTGGCATACTGTCTCATCATTATTCTTTCACATGATTATTATTTATAATATTCTTTTTTTAATCTGTTTCATTTAGCATTTATTTCATTAAGTTTCAATTTAGGCTTATGTCTTTTTTTTCCAGTTATACAAAATGTTCTTTCTTTTCTTTTTTACCAATTTATTTATTTTTAATTTTTAACATTCACTTCCATAAGTTTTAAATTTTCTCCCCCTCTCACCCCAAGATGGCATGCAATCTGATATGGGCTCTATACATACATTCTTATTAAACACATTTTCACATTAGTCATATTGCACAGAAGAATTATAATGAATGGGAGAAACCATAAAAAAGAAAAAAAAAACAAAACAAAAAAGAAAATAGTCTGCTTTGCTCTGTACTCAAACTCCACAGTTCTTTCTCTGGATGTGGATGGCATTTTCCATCATGAGTTCTTTGGAATTGTTTTAGGTTCTTGCATTGCTGAGAAAAGTTAAGTTTATCAAGATCAGTTATCATGGCTGTTTCTGTGAACAATGTTCTCCTGGTTCTGCTCACTTCACTCAGCAACAATTTATATAAGTCTTTCCAGGATTTTCTGAAGTTTGCCTGTTCATCATTTCTTAAAACACAATAGTATTCCATTACATTCATATACCACAATTTGTTCAGTCATTCTCCAATTGATGGATTTCTAGTTCTTGGCCACCACAAAAAGAGCTATAAATATTTTTGTACACATGCCTTTTCACATTTTTATGATATCTTTGGGATATAGCCCTAGAAGTGACATTGCTGGGTCAAAGGGTATGCACATTTTTATAGCCCAAGCATTGTTTCAAATTGCTCTCCAGAATAGCTGGATTAGCTCAGTTCCACCAACAATGAATTAGTATTCCAACTTTCCCACATCTTCTCCAACATTTATCATTTTTCTGTTTTTTCATGTTAGCCAATCTGACAGAGATGATGTGGTAATCTCAGAGTTGATTTGCATCTCTCTAATCAATAGTGATTTAGAGCATTTTTTCATATGACTATAGATAGCTTTAATTTCTTCTCCTGGAAAATGCCTGTTCATATCCTTTGACCATTTATAAACTGGGGAATTCTTATAAATTTTACTCAGTTCTCTAAATAGTTTAGAAATGAGTAGGCCTATGTCTTTTGTCTGTGCTCCCTAAATCTATTACTATTTTATTGTGTTTTGATCTGTAAAGAATGGGTATTTCTGCCTTTTTACATTTATTTTCAACTTCTCAGCGCTAAATACATGTTCAATTTTGGTAAAAGTTACACATGGTGCTGATAAATACGTATATTCTTTAGTAATACCTTTTTCAATAGTCTGGGTGCATCTATATCCAGTTTACAGCGTCGTTCAATAACATGAATAGCCTCATCATCACTCTTATATTCATTCACAGTGTCACTGTGTACAAACATTGGAATCAGAGGACACGTAGGAAATCTCCTTTCATAGGCCTACAAATGGAGAAAGGATAAAAGAAACTAATAAAAAAAGCAGTCTGGCAGAATGGAACTTCAATAAATGTCGAAATTAACTCCAGAAATCTGGCAATGGCATCACACATGTATATGTTCATTTCAGACTTTATAATTAAAACTTTTATTAAAGAAAAACACTACATATATGTATATTGTATGTATACACACACATGTACACACATGCATATAATTATTCATGGATTCCTTTGGCAGCCTAGTGAAGCCAATGATCCCCTCTCAGCATAATATTTTTGAATGCATAAAATAAATATTATCATAAAGGAAACCAAATATATTAAAATACTTATCAAAATAGTTCTAAAAACAAATCCATGGACCACAAGTTAAGAATTTCTATCCTGGAACCTTTTTAACTATTAAAAAAAACCCCCACAAGGTTTTATGGATACCTTTTGTCCTTACACCTACCTCTTTCTGGATTGAATATATCTTCTGAGGGGGAAAAAAAAAGGTTAAGCAGAAATATCAGGCACAGTAGCAGTGTTTGATAGCAGGTTTCATTATCTCTTGTTCAGGAATTTCACTGCTTTTTCTGTTATTCAAAATGAAACTTCTTTTTTACAGCTCTATTCATTTAGATTGTTGGAGTCATTGTGTATATTATTTTCTTGCTTCTGTTGCTTTATTCTGTATCAGTTTATAGATCTTAATGTTCCTTTTAAGTCTGCATATTGCTCATTTCTTATTGCATTATTCATATGTCATAGTTTTTTTTAAAGTCATTTCTCAATCAATGGATACTTACTTTGTTTCCTTCCTACCATAAAGAGCATTGCTCTGAATATTTTTGTATATATTGTACCATTGTTCCTGACTTTGATTTCCTTGAAGATATAAATCCAGTAATCAGGAGGATTCTGGGTCAAAGGATAAAGGGTTTAATCATTTTTCTTGCATTGTTTTTCAGTTGTTCAGTCATGTCCAACTCTTTGTGACCCCATGGACCAATGCTTTCTTGGCATTTTGGCATTTGGTTTTCTTGGCAAAGCTACTGGAGTGGTTTGCCATCTCCTTTTTCAATTCATTTAACAGATGAAAAAACTGAGGCAAACAGGATTAAGTGACTTGCCCCAGGTCACACAGTTAGTAAGTGTCTGCGGCCAGATTTGTACTCAGGTCTCCCTGACTTAAAGGCACAATACTCCATCCACTAAGCTGCTTCCAAGGCAAATAGAAGTTAAGTGACTTGTCATACAGCCTGAAGCCACATTTAAACTCAGGTCCAGGTCCAGCCCTCTATCCATTGAGCCACCTAGTCACATAGTTATAAACAAATCCAGAATGCTTGGACCACTTCACAATTTCACCATCAATGCATCGGTGTGCTTGTCTTCCCACAGCTCCTCTAGCACTGACTATTCCCTTTATTTTACCTTTTTCTTACTATTAGTTACTTGGAATATGTTTTTATGCAATGACTTAATAGTTTTCAAATTTTGGGGGAATGACTCTTGGTGATACACACATGTTTGATTCCATGAATATTTCAGATGACTTCAATTTTATGACAGTGATATTTCATGCAACTATTACTCCATATTCTATATTTTCTCTTCTAAATTATTTACATTTATTTCATTCACATAAAAGCACTTAATTTTATGTAGTCAAAATTATCTTTTTGTCTTTTTATATCTCCCTATCTTTTAAATTAAGAATTCTCCCATGAGAGGAATGGCTAAACAAAGTGTAGTATAGAAATTTAATGGAATATTACCGTAAGAAATGAAGTATATAATGAATATAGCACAGAAAGATCCACATGAACTGATATTGATTGAAGTAAGCAGAGACAAAAAACCAATATACACAAGAACACCAACAATGTTAAGTGTAACCTCAAAAAAAAAGTGAATGTAACAAAATTATAAAGAATTATAAAAAATATTAAGAGATGAGAGGATAATCCAAACTCTTCCCTTTGCAGAGGTGGGAGGTCCACAGATATTACATATTGCACATGTTTATGTTTTCAGACTTTCTTAATGTACTGATCAGTTGTGATGATTTTTTTTCCTCCTTTTTTTGTCTTTAAAATATACTAACTGGGGAAGCTAGGTGGCGCAGTGAATACAGCACTGGCCCTAGAGTCAGGAGGACCTGAGTTCAAATCCAACCTCAGATACTTGATACTTAACTGTGTCACCTGGGGCAAGTCACAACCCCAATTGCCTTTCCTTCCCTCCTCCAAAAAATAAAATAAAATATACTAATTGTTATAGGGGATAACTCTCTGGGAAGAGATAGGGAAGGATACTGGAGATAACTGGGGTTATCTATGATGCAAAAAAAGAACAGAAGATATCAATAAAAAGTTTATCTTTATTTATTTATTTTGCCTTTTGGAGGGCAATTGGGGTTAAGTAACTTGCCCAAGGTTATACGGCTAGTTTTTTTGTGTGGATGTTAAGTGTCTGAGGCCAGAACCGAACTCAGGTCTTCCGACTCAGGGGCCAGCACTCTTACTCACCGTGCCAAGTAGCCGCCCCTAAAAAGTTTATTTAAAAAAAAATAATTTTCCCATGAGACAGACATCAACAGCTCCTATTTCCTGCCTCCTGACCTGACTTCCAGACTTCCTGGATCATACTGCACTTCCATGCTGTAAGGCAGACCATCTGAAGCCTTGAAGAAGGATACAATAATAACATTTAAAATGAAACGGGGCATTGGGGGATGAAACTAAACCACCTAAAATCACCCACCTCCCTCAATGAACCTCTCCCCATCCATTAATACTTTACTTAGACTTATTCCTCAATGTACTGTTTTTTTTTTTTCCAAAAGCAATTGGGGTAAGTAACTTGCTCAAGGTTACATGGCCAGTTATTTCTGGGTGGGTGCTAAGTGTCTGAGCCCAGATTCGATGCCAAGTCATCCCGACTCTGGGGCCGGTGCTCTTACTCGCTGTGCCACCTGGCCGCCCCCCCTCAATGTACTGTTATACACGCTTGCTTCTCTTTTATTCTCCCCATTCCGATAATACTGAATCTCCTGCTGCTGCTGCTACTGAACAAACCTGCTCCCTCATTTCTATGCAGCTCAATCTTGTCCTCCTCACCTCCCACTCCAGATCTCTACATGCAGAACTTGAAGTGTATTCCGTGTAAGAGTATGTATTACATAAGATCCCTTTCAGACATAAAATCAATTTTGGAAAATTTGTTGTAATCTTCCAATTCTATTTTGTATTATTCTCACTCCATTTAACATATCAGATGTCTCAATAGCAGAACTAAAACTTTTGGGTCTTAGTTCTAAAATAATTTAGATTTGTCACTAAAAGTAAACCCATGTTTTGGTTAATTATGTGGATAATTATATGTATTTCTACCTATGACTCTACTCCCACTCTTCTTTCAAAAGAGATAGGGTTTTATTAGCCTGTAATTTGGGAACTTGATATTAGTTCTTTAACCAGACTTTAAAGCATATGTAATTTTGACATATTAAAAGCCAAGATTCTGCTGTGAAGAAAACCACATTTTAGTAAAGTTGTCAGCTTAAAATTTAATGGTTATAATGCTTCATTCTGCTAGGCAGATCCATTTAGAAGCAGTGCAACTTAAGGAAGCACAGCTTAAAACTGAACAGTGTGTGATCAGATCCAAAATTAGTTAACTATAAATACAAGGGGCTCCTTTTATTGATAGTACTGATAGTCATTACTGATAGCAGTGAACAACACTGTCTCAGACCTTAATAAAATTGAGTTCCTAATGCTTTTAAATAGCTACAAATATTCCAAAAAACAGTTTTAAAATGAAAATAAAGTTTAAAACATGTGCAGAATATTGGAGAAGAACTGCGATTGCTTCCAGCCTATTGTCTTTTTCCATAAGGTCTTGCTTAATGATTTATTATCAAATAAAAAGTATGTGCCTAGTGTTAAGCACTGTGCCAGGGGCTAGGGAGTAATCGGGAGGAAGGAATACAAAGTAGTATAGGATAATCTTAAAGAGCTTAGAGTCTACTTGGGAAGAAAACACAAAAATTTTTGAAAGCTGTATAGCAATGAAAGAGTTACAAAGTTCAAGATAACAGATAAATTCTTTCAAAAGCTAGAATATGATTACAATTTTGAAAATATGGTAGAGTACAAAGATTTTGAGTGTGAGGACCTAGTTTCAAATCCTTGTTCTGCCAAAGCCCACCTGTGTGACAAACTATGACTCAGTTTTCTTACCTAGAAAACAAAGGGGACTGAATTTCCCTTTCAGTTCTAAATCTATTATCCTCTGAAACAAAAAGATCACAAGAAATCATATATACTTATCATATGAAATTTGAAATTTAGAGAAGGTGTTTGGTGGGGAATTCCAGGTAGATAAAGAGAATAGGATTCAATTAAATGCAAACAAAAATTCATTTAAAAGCCCACTAAAGAGAAGACACTGTGTTAGGTGGTGGACATACAAAGACAAAACTGAAAGAATTCTTGCCCTCGACAAACTTGAATTCTACTGGAGGGATACAATGTATACTCAGATAAGTGCACAAGAATTTGAGGATGGGGCATAGCAACTGGGAGGTTTAATAAGATCTCAGCTTCAGGGATTTTCTCTGGCAGTGCTCCAAACCTGGAATGCTCTCCTTCATCTCCAAATACTAGCTTCATTGTTGTTGTTTTTTAAGCCCCAATTATAACCTCATCTTCTACATGAAACCTGCCTTTTTCAATCCTTCTTAATTCTAGTGCCTTTCCTATTTAACTACTTCCCATTTATCTTGTATATATAGCTTGTCTGTTTGCTTGTCTCTCCCATTAGATTGTGAGCTCTTTGAGGGTAAGGACCATCTTTTGCTTCTTTTTGCATTTCCAGCACTTAGCACAGTCCCTGACACTTAATAATATTAGGTTCTTAATGAATGTTTGATTAACGTCAAGATGAGATGCCATCTGAGCTGAACCATGAAGGAAGTCAAGGGTTCTAAGGGTATGAAAAGGGGGTATATTCCAGAAACTGGAAAACTGTACGAAGATTCAAAGGCTGGCCAGTTCAGAAGAGCTAACTAGTCTTGTTTAGCTGAAATACAGAGTGCAAAAAGAGGAATAATAAGGTCATTAAAGTTTGCTGAAGCCAGAGTTGAGAAGAACTAAAAATGCCAGGTTGGGGCAGGGTAAGGGGGTGGGAGGGTTGCATTTGATCCTAAAAGCATTATTTCCTATTAATCATGGAAGGTTTTGATCAAGGGCAGAAATGGTAAAGTTAGTACTTGAAGATTATATTGGCAGCCAGGCAAGTTTTACTTGACTGTATAATCCTTTATTTCAAGTATTTAGTAAAAGATTATTTACTGAGTTTCTTCTTACCACCCTGCTTATCCTTTTACAATTTAGCACATGACAGTTCATATTACACACTCACCAGCTTCTCCTGAGGATTTAAAAGGTGGGGTTGGGGGGCAATAGCTCAGGAAGTCAAGTTTTTTTTTAGGGGAGAAAATGATCCTTTTTTTCTTCTTTTTCAAATAGGGAAAAAGATATGTTGAGACTGTTTGCAGTTCTCCCCTTAAGAAAAGAGTTTGAGTTATATTAGAATCTGGATTTGATAATGATTATAACTCCAATACAACTGTCTTCATTTGTCTTAGTTAACCTGGAGAGGAGTCTTTTTCATGGCATTCAATGTAAATAGTAACTATGCAGTCAAATAACTATGTACAATCATTTATTTAGTATAATAAATTTTATCTTATTTTATAAATTATATATATGTAAAATATATTATTACATTATAAATTTTAGTATTAGACATGAACCTTGGAGGCTAGATGTAAAAATACCCATATCCCCTGGAGGTTATATATAAAAAATACATTCAAATCCCCTCTCTACTTTTATGTGCAGGTATCCAAAGTTGTTTATTTGAAATATCTGACAGAGGCAGGGTATTATGGGGGGAAGGGCAGGGAAGAAAGCGGGATGGGAAAAGACTAAATTATCCTGGTTCAGATTATTCAGTAGCTAAGTGGCACTTATGATGTCAGATACTAGATATAACCATGGGCAAGCCACTGTTTCCTAATCTGTAAAGTAATAATGGCACCTACCTCCCAGGATTATTGTGAGAATAAAATGAAATAATACTTATAAAGTGCTTTACAAATTTTAAAGCACTATAATACTAGCTAGTATTATTATTCTCATTCATAAAACAATAGTACATTCAGTCAACTAGAAACAACTGAGAAACAACTTATGTATTTCAAATTACATACTATTTTGAATAAGTCAGATTGATGAAGCTTTACTATTACGGCAGCCAACGGATTTGGGGCAGCTCATGAAAAATGTAGGGGAAAATATCCTTTATATGTAGAGGAAATCCTTTGGCATGTCACAAGCAGCCCAAGGATTGTATGCACCTGTAGGCTGTAAGTTGTTCAGGCCTGATTTGTACCATAAGACCTGGACTCATAGGAAAAAATATCTAAGCAACTTATTTTAAGTTTAAGAAACAATGCAAAACAGTCAGAATGCAAATGTGGTATGCTTTCAAAAGCATTTTCTGATAGTCAAAGTATGACAATGCAAAACAAACATTTTAGTACTAAAGGCCCTTCCAGAATAACTGTTTCCAAACTAATGCAAAACAGGCCATGAATAGTCTAACATTATGACAAGTGTTTTAATTCCTTTTCCAATTTAGTCACAAAAAGGAATTATCAAATATATGAACTAAATGCTATATTTAAACCAGTTAACTTACTCAGTCACCCATCTTCTGTTTAACTAATGCGCAAAACAGCTGTTTGATGTCTCTTTTCATTTGTAAGGACCAATAAGAGATACTCATCATAAACTAGATGTGGACGTTAAGATTTTCATATGCCAAAGGTCATTTTCCCCAAGGATTAAGAAAATCACACACAATTATGCTCTTTGTATCTCTCCCAAATCCAAGATTAAATTACTAAGAAAACTTCAAACTACAAACTTAAATACTCTTTACAATTTGTCCTAGATCTGCTAAAAAGATAATTAACCAAACAAAACAGAGTTCAATGTACTTAAAGAAAGCTTTTGTAACTATCAATTGAAAAATATCTAACAGCATTATTTTGAAAGACAAAGCAAACTAATTGAACAAAATGTGTTTTAAAACTTCTCTAAAGTGTAGCTAAAAGATATTCTGGAAGGCAAATAGATGATACATGTGCAGTTCACATCTTATGCACTGAAATGATAATAGTAATCTTAGTATTGTTGTACCCAAAACACGGGCAAGACCCAAGGAACAATTTAGAAGTGAACGCTTTATTGGCACCATGGCTGACTGGGCCCCTCCCCAAGTCATTCAGCACCAGAACCCAGGCACAGCCTTAGCTTTTAAAGGCAACCCACACGGCCAATGGTTAGGTATTATGTAAGCAGGAACTTGCAGAGACTAAAATCAGTGATTGGTCAGTACACATTTTGAAACTCCTGCCTGTGCCAAGTCTCCTTAGGAGGAGCTAAACCCAGCAGCCTGCCCACTTCTGTGAAAGAGAGCTGGTTGGGGGAGGGAAAAGAATGGGGCCAGGTACAACAGTATTTCATGTATTCCATTATAAGGAAAATTTTATCCATTTTTTTTAACCACAACAAAGTCAAGACTAACCAGACAACATCACCTAGTTTATGAACTACAGTTTTTACTGTAACCACTATCACCAGATCATCTAAGTGCTTTGATAAAAATTATAATGTATAATGTCAAATTAACAACACTAGGAGAAGACCAAGATGTAGTGATGAGATCCCTCATCTCTGAATCAGAAATATAAGCTCAAGTTCCATTTTTGACACAAACTGGATAAATAATTCTGGGCAAGTAACTAAATTTCTCAGTATTCCAGGCAATTCTCTTAAGATTAAGTTGCAAAGCAGTTACAACCTGCATTGGTAGAGAGAATTTCCTTACCAGGAGCTTCCTATGCCAACGAAATCTTAAGAATGGACCAAAAAATTTTTTTCCAAACTAAATGAAAAAACACTACACAAGAGAAAGGGAGCAAGCAGTGGTAAGAAAACAAGTATCGAACTCTAACCCTAGTGTCTTCAAGGGTTAGAGAGACAAGAGGACCTGGAGATTGTTTTGTTTTGTTTTGATGGGTGTAAAAAAGGAAAGCAAAGGAAAAGGGAACCTGTTAGAGAAGAAAAAAGGGTAGAATTTACTGCTTCAAATAAATGAGGTGTATGAGAAGACTATAAAACATGGAAGCAGAGGTGGGGAATGGGCACATCTCAAAGATTACTGGGGAACTCATTTTTATTTGAACAGTTAAAAGGAAGACAACTGTTCATTCCTGAACACATATTCCCCCCATCCTTCAAGTGCGGTGTAGAAATATATTAAACTCATTAAACTTAAGGAAATGGATGGGAACTGGGTAAAGGTGGGGTTTAAGAGTAGAAAACAGACTTGGGAGAGAAATCAGGAATAAGATAACAATTCCAATAGATTATGAAGAGGGAGATAAAAGGAAAGAAAGAAAAAGAGCCTGTAATCTGGCTCTGACTGAGGCTAAGAGAAGGACAATGGAACAGAAATAGAGATAGCTTCAATATTACAAGTGGATTACACTCCTCTTTCAATAACTAGTTCTTCTTTGAAAAGAGAAGGACAAAACTTAAGGGGATAGAATACAAAGAAATACCCAATTAACAATCACAGCCATGAGTGTAAATCGAATACTCACTCATAAAACTGATGAAGATATTGGAAGTGGTAAAGTAGCAGAATTCAACAATATCATGTTTACAAGAAAAGCACTTGAACCACAAAAATTCAGAGTAAAGATAAGGGGCAGGTAATCTACAGTACTTCAGGTAAATTAAGAAATGCAGGGTTAGCAATCATGAACAACAGAGAAATTATATCATGCTTAGGGAACCATAAACAATTAAATAGTATAAGTACTGAATGTCATTATGGATCTGAATAACCAAAGAAAAGTTAACTGATTTACAGGAAGAAATAAATAGTAAAATTATACAGACCTAACAAAAAAAAAAGCATTAGACATGTCAAATCTAACAAAATCTAACAAGAAAGATAAATGAAATGGAAGTTGATGCCCCAAAAATAGAATTTTAGAAAACCTAGATATGACAGATCCCTGACAATTACTGAATGGGAACAACAACAACAAGATCCATGCAGTGTGTGGTGCCACTGTGAAAACTGTCTATATACTATAAAAACCTTACAAGCAAATGCAGAAAACCACAACACGATAAAAATTATATCTAATAAAGAGCAGTAGCAGAAAAACTAAAATTTAAATGAGACTAATCTACTCCTAAAAGAATTGATGGGTCAAGAATAATTAACAAATGTAATGAAAGAAAATGTCAGGAATGTGAGACAACATATCCAAACTTCTGGGGCAGAACCAAAGAAGTCTTCAGGGTTTCCCCCATTCTATATCTCCAAACACTTTCACCAACAAAAGAGAAAACAGGTCTGTAAGTTTTGGTATACAACCAAAAAAGAGGAAGCAAACAAACATTTATTAAGCACCTATTCAGTAGGGATTTCTGGGTCACATGAGTAATAAGATGAAGGACTAGACATTTTCTCTGATCCCCATGATCTCTCAAACCTATTCAAAACAAATTATAAAGCAATTTTAGTTGTCTCCATGGTCTAGGCTATCTAGAACCTAAAAGAAGGTTAAAAAATTTTTAACTAAATTAGCCTGAGCTTGCTCAGGACCCCTCCCTTAACTTACCACATTGCCGATCCAAGGATGCAACCTAATCTTACAAAAAAAACAAAAACAAAACACAAAAAACCCCCAACCCCACCCCATATCTAGGTACCCACTCCCTCTCCCAGGTAACCTCTCCCCTTTCTAGTGCCATGGCTCCAGGCTACAAAAATCTGCCCTAACTACAACAAATAGCCTGGCAGCCACAGCCCCTCAGAAGCAAAAATCAGCCAAAAGCCACAACCCAACAGCAATACCACAACAAAGTTCCAGGCCAAAGAACTAAGGAATAGAGGAAGCTGGAATAGATACCAGGATAGGACACCAGAACAGGACACCAACACCTTGTGTGGGGTTGGGGACTGTAGCATTCTACCAGTATTGACCACCCCAAAGTCTGTTGGGGCAGAGACCTAGGTTTATGAACCCTTCATAAACTGTTTAGCATGGAAGGAAGCTAAGACTATTTGAGAACCAGCCACTAAGGAAACCACAATCAGAAACAAAGCAGTCAGAAGGGAGTGACAGGGAAAATAAGGTGGAAAAAAGGACTGAAATTACCCAAGATTTCAGGAAGAAGAAAATTCAAAGACCTTGAACAGAAAGAGATGCACAACAAATGAAGATGAAATAATTATTAAAACTATATTCTTTGATTCCTTGTCAAATGGTGAGTTCAATGACATGGTTAAATATTTATAGAAATATGAAATACCTAAACTTACAGAACAAGTAAAAATTTAAATAACCCATTTTAAAAATGATCAAACAAGCCATATAAATCAACTCTCAAAGAAAAAAATCTCAAAACCAGATGAATTTGCAACTGAATTCTATCAAACATTCAAAGAACAATTACATAACATATATATTATATAAGATATAAACTATTTGCTAAAATAGAAAAAAAGATCCTATCAAACAACTTTTCTATATAAACTCAAGAGAATGAAAAGTAGAGAAAACACTACAGACCAAATGACAGCATTTCAAATACCTGAATAATATCAAAGGATCAAAATAAATGCTTATTCCCCTGCTCCTTCCACAGATTAGAGACAGTAATCCAATCTTCATTCCTACTAATATACTTAATTGTTTTTAATACCAAACAAAACACAGGAAAACAGATGGGGTTCTTAAGGCCTTGCATATCTTGCACATGCCTGACACTGGACTCACTGGTCCACTAACAAAAACATTCCATCTCTCAATTCCTGGAATTTCCTCTCTCCCTCTTCCCAGGAATGCCCTCCTTTCTTCATCTTGTCTAGTGGCTTTCTTTAAGTCCCAACTAAAATTCTATCTTCTGCAGGAAGTCTTTCCAAACTTCTCTCAATTTTTAGTGCCTTTCTTCTCCATTATTTCCTATTTATCCTGCATATAGCTTGTTTGTATATATTTGCTTGTTGTCTCCGCACTTAGATTGTGAGCTCCTTAAAGGCAAGGACTGTCTATGGTCTCTTTTACTATCCTCAGAGCTTAGCACAGTCCCTGGCACTTAATGTTTAGTGAATGAGTAACTCTGAGAACATCATATTCATCTGATTACTGCCATGACTAGCTAACTCCCACACCCTGTTACTTTTGTGATCCCTGTCTAATCACAGTCTACCATTTTAAAGTCCTCAGGCAATAAGTAGTTATTGAAGGCTCTAGAGCAGCAATTACCTCCTACCTGATTTTTCCATCTTCTTCCCTTTTCCTCTCCTCCTCCCCAAGCTTTCCTCCTCTTAAGACCCCAAAACTGTTTATAGACTGATCTTTCTAGATCTGTTTCCAACGATTATTGATTGCCTTCCAAACAGTCCAAAGTCATTACCTTAGAACTCATTGTCTTCCATAATACAGCTTAAAACTAACTTTTCAATCATATCTCAATAAACTTTATACTCTAGTCAAACTGCCCTACTTATCATCCCAAATGTCTTGAATTTCTCCCATCTTTTCATCTTTATCTATTTAATCCTCTATGCTTTAGAATGTTCTTTCTACCATTTCTATTGGCTAAAATCCTACCAATCCTTCAGGTCCTAGTTCAAATATTACCTCCTTTATGTAGATCACAGGTGAAATTATCTCTCTTTTCATCTAATCTCATAGCACTTTGTACTTATGCAATTAATGTTCTAAGTTGCATTTTATTCAATTCTGCTACCTACTATATTAGAAGTTACTTGAGGACAGGAATCTATCTTTATATCCTTATTATCTAATATAATGTCTTATACATGGAAAGTACTGAATCCTTAACTTACCTTTTAGAATCAATCACTAGCTTCCATTAAAAATGAGCTCTTTAGGGGGCGGCTAGGTGGTGCAGTGAATAGAGCACTGGCCCTGGAGTCAGGAGGACCTGAGTTCAAATCTGACCTCAGATGCTTAACACAAAAACTAGCCCTGTGACCTTGGGCAAGTCATTAACCCTGACTGCCCTCCTAAAAAATTAGCTCTTTAACCAGAAGCCTAGTGGGAACTGAGAATCTCCTTCAATTTCTGCCTCTAGAAATTACTGTCACTACTTTGAATATATTTTGTATTTAAGTTTTTGTGTACCTTTTGTTTTCCCCTAAACATTATATAGATCCTTATTAAGGGCAGAAATTTTGTCTTTGCATTAATTTGTTTAACTGAATTAAAGGGTAGTTTTAAAACCTGGACCCTGTATAATACATTTCCCTTCAAAAATTCCCATGGAAATACATGGAAACATCTGTTGGCAAACAACACAGCAGCAGATCTACATATGATCAATGAACTTATGAATATAATTCAAAGGAATGCCCCTATAAATGGCATCATCCTCCACAAGTCTTAGTGCACTTTTAAGTTTTAATAGCTTTGAACTACACTAAGGCTTTTAGGACACTTTGAATAAAAACTTTCATAAACATTGTACTTCAAGAATTTTCAAGCTTAAAGGGACTTTAAAAATTATCAAGGGTCTTAATTCCTTCTGTTTAGTTACTTTAAATTTCCCAGAAGCCACTAGGGTTTCAGAGGAAATAATTGATAGCTGTATTCCTCTAGGTCTTAGGAATCCAGGCAAACCAGAATGGAGGAAGAAGGTTGGTGTGGATGCCTGGCAAGTAGTAGGGACAGGGAATAGCAGCACAAATCAGATTAGAGATTTACTAGTTAACCATCTGAGATCTACTATTAAGATCTTGATGATTTAGTTGGAGAACCTGTTAAGTGTTGCCAAACCATTCAGTTTGTTTACTCCTAGATTAAAGAAATTTTTCTCCTCTCACTACTGGCTAAAGATCGATATTTCATTATTAAACTTCCTAGTTTCCTTTTGTGTAGTCATAACCACAAGAACTCTTCTTTCAGCCTGAATCTCTGACCATAACCAGAAAATACATAAGGAAACTGTCATGTATAGAGCTAACCCCAAATGTTTTATGCAAAGAGAAAAGAGAATCAGAAAAATAAGATAATTAAGATAACCAAAGAAGAAATCATAAAAGATACCTATAAAACAACAAGCTAATAGAAAGGGAAAAGTGAATGGAGAAAGATTAACCTTTGAAGAACTTCTGCACAGTTGTCAGAGATACTAACCTCCCAGCAGTGTCAGCTTTCCTTGTCATAAAACAGGAAGCTAAGGCCAACTTACAGTCCCTATGGACACAGCAGTCTCTAGTTCCAAACCACCTGTCCCTTCTACTCCAGTTGCAGCCCCACAGAGCTATACCATTGTTACTCCCAATTGTTGCCACCGCCACTTCAGTAGATGCTGCCCTACCAACTAGCTCACAAGGCTATATAATTTCACCCAGTTCAAATCTCAAAGCACAGTTCTACCAAGATCTTTAAGTATACAGGCCTACCTTACTTTTATTGCACTTCGAAGATACTGTGTGGGTTTTTTTTTTTTGTTATGTTTTGTGTTTTTTACAAATTAAAGATTTATGGCATCCCTGTGCCAAGTAAGGCTATCAGCTCCACTTTTCCAACAGCATGTGCTCACATTGCTGTCTCTGTGTCACATTACCAAAGTAATTCACACAATATTTCAAACTTTTTCATCATCATTATTATATTTGTTATGGTGATCTGTGGTCAGTGATCTTTGATGTTACTATTGATACTGTTTAGGGGCACTACCAGCCAGGACCATATAATATGGGGAACCGAATAAATGTTATATATGTTCTGACTGCTCCACCTCTGCTCTCTCTCCCTCTTTTCAAGTTTCCCTATTCCCTGAGACACAACAATATTGAAAATAGGCCAATTAATAACCCTACAATGACCTCTAAGTGTTCAAGTGAGAGTCATTCACTGTTATCTTATTTTAAGAAACTGCTACAGCTACCCCATCTTCAGCAACCATCACCCTGATAGGTCAGCAGCAAGACCTTCCACAAGCAAAAAGATTAAGTCTGGCTGAAGACTCAGATTATGGTTAGGTTTTTTTTAAGCAATAAAGTATTTTTTAATCAAGGTACGTACATTTTTGGGGCTTAATTTTATTGTACACTTAACAGACTTCAGTATGGTAACCTTTATATATACATATATATATATATATATATATATATATATAATTTTTATGTGCACCAGGAAACCAAAATAATTGTGTGACTTGCTTTATTGTGGTAGTGTGGAAACAAATCTGCAATATCTTTGAGGTTGTTGTTATTTGTGACCTCATTTGGAAATAATGGAATGATTTGCCATTTCCTTCTCCAGTTCATTTCAAAGATGAGGAACTGAGGCCGATTTGGTTAAATGATTTGCCCACAGTCAGACAGCTTGTAAGTGAGGACAGATTTGAACTCAAAAGATGAGTTTTCCTAACTTCAGTCTTGGTACTATATGTACTACCTGCCTCATCTCTCATGTATGCCTGTATTTATCAGGGGCTCAACAAAGGGAGTTAAGACTACTCCAAATAACTCTTACATTATCATTTTAAACAACATTTTAATTAATTAATTTAAATAATTAATTAATTAAAGCATTTTAAACAACAAAATGTGGCAGAAGGTAGATGAGAAGTCTGGTGACATTAGTTTTGTTCCACCTTCTGTCACTTATTTTAGTTATATGTATGTCTCTAGACAAATTGCTTATTAAGTCAAGCCAACAAATACCTGTTAAGTACTTACTATGTGCTGGGCATTGTGTAATAAGTGCTGGGGATACAAATACAATCAGAAATATAGAAAACCTTTCAATTCAAGGAGCTAACACTCTAATAGAAGACAACACATAAAATAAAGTGGGTAAGAGGGTTAGGTGGGAAGCAGTTCAAGATCAGAGCACTATCAAGTCCCTAAGAACAGTGAGAAGAGTCCCCTTGAGAAGAATAAAAACATGGCTGGCCCCAGTATCCTTAAAATGCTGGTTCTGGGAGGGGCTGCAGAGGGTACTTGCAATGTGAAGTTAAGAGCTAGAGTGAGCTTCCAGTCACAATTCTCTAGATCTCCCTTGGTTCTCCTATGTCAAACAGATTAAGGTCCTTTCAAATTCAGTCACCAGTATCAAAATGGGAGTTTTTAAATGGACTTAATCAGTACTCCAAAGAGGTCAAAGACAGAGGGCAAGGGTTCATATACAAAAAAAAAAAAATTTACAGCAGCACTTTTTATCGATGTAGTAAAGAACTGGAAATAAAATTTAATTGGTTGCCTAAAACTGAATGGCTAAACAAATTGTAACCTCTGAAGATAATGGGATATTATTGTACTGTAAGATATCATAAAAAGGACAGTCAGAAAAATCTGGGAGAACTTATATGAAATGATGCAATAACAAAATGAACAAAACCAGAAGAACAATTTTTACAATGACTGGAACTATGAAAAGGAAAACAACAGTGAAATATAAGAAATCTAATCAACATAATGACCAATGTTGTTTTGTCTAACTATTCAAATGGGAAAAAAAAAACAGGAAAAATTAAAGCAAAGAAAGACAACATATCATTTCAAAAATTTTAAATAAAATCCTGACAAAAAGACTAAAATAATTTATCAAAAAAATTCCAATGATCAGGTTGAATTTATACCAGAAATGCAAGAGTAGTTTAAAATTAGCAAAACAATGAACAATTGTCTATATTAAAAGGGCAACTATGTGGTGCAGTAGACACTGGGCTTGGAATCAGTAAGATTCATTTTTCTGAGTTCAAGTTTGGCTTTCGATACTAGCTAGCAGTGTGACCCTGGGCAAGTAACTTAACACTGTCTGCCTTAGTTCCTCATCTGTAAAATGAGCTGGAGAAGGAAACAGGAAACCATTTCAGTATCTTTGCCAAGAAAATCCCAAATGGAATCAGAAGAGTAAGACACATCTTAAATGACTTGGACAACAATTATATTAAAAAGAAAAACATCTAAAACTGGAAGATTGTATAAACAGATGTGTAAAAGGCCTCTGACAAACACAAAACTCATTTATGCTTAAAATCCTACAAAGCACAAGCATAGGACCTTTTAAAAAATAATTTAAAAACTTTACAATCGAAAGCTAGCAATATGTACAAAGGAGAAATGCTAGAATCTTTCCCAATAAACAGTAAAGCAAACATTAATTCCCCCTTACCATGTTATTTAACATAATTCTACAGAAATTGCATTAAAATAAGAGAAATTAAAGGCACAAAAATTGGCAAAGAGAATACAATACTATTCCTGCTTGCTGATAGGATGGTTTACTCATAAAATCTGAGAGAATAAGCAAAGAGACCAATTGAAACAATAGATTTGGTGAAGAAACAGTATATAAAATAATTACACACAAAATAATCAACAGCATTTTTATTCTAAGAGATTCACTGGTGGGAGGGAAGACGGGAACTTGCAGATCTTAGAAGTATGCTATTTGGTAAGCTTTTCATTTTAACTAAATGTTCTAACCAGATGAAAAACACAGTTCTTTCCATGCTTTAATTTCAATGCCCTGAGACAAAAGACTGGATAATACTACCTCTGGTTATACTTCTGCATTAATATTTACTTTAGCAATATCATCCATGACCATAACTTTTACCAGCACTTCTCCTAAACACCATTCCAATGCCTTAAACATCATCTACCACACCTCAATCCAGCATTCAAGGCTCTCTGGGATCTAACTCAAATAATGTATCTACTTTTCTAACAAACTCATCTACGCAAGTCTCCCAAAGGTTTTAAGTACTGCTGCTGCCTTTGTGCTTTTATTGACATTGCTCCCTTCTCCACCACTTCACTAGATCCAAATGCTATTCATCAGTCAAAGATGAGTTCAAATTATTCACTCCTCTAACCCCCCCTGTGATTACTCAAACCCAGAGATATCTTTATCTCCTTCTCCTCAGAACTTTTACAGCATTTACTGCCTATGTAGGGCTCCTCTTCTCAGAATGTCTTCTCCCAATCTTTCTGTTAAAACATCTATCCCTCTTCTGAATGCCTTAAAGCATTTTGTTAGTATTACTCTTAAGGCACAACACAATTATAACAAAAAACAGTATGTGATGATATATGACCACCATGTGATAAGCTCCTTGGGGGTAAAAGCTGTGTCTTTAATTTCTGGGTCTCGCACAAATCAGTGCTTTGTGCTTGATATATACTTGCTGAATAAATGGAATTTCAAAATGAAATTGTGACAAATATACATTAAGTGATAGCAAGAATGTATGGAATTTTTTTTTATTGAATTACACCAATTAATGATTAAATTCATTTTAACTAAATCTACTCAACTGCTGGGTACACAGAACACTATATAGACTAATAATTATTATTTTATACTCCAATCTAAAGTTTAAGAGTATGTCTTGGTTGAATCACAAAAGCAAATTTGTGGCTAAGTAAATTATATAACAATTATCTGTTTTGATCTGACAATTGAATACACAACTTATTTCTTTGGCATTTTCTTGTTCTAACTACCAATGTTAAACTATTAGTAGTAGAACTGTACAGTGTGGCATCTTAATTAAGAGATACTCTGATATCTAGTAAGTCCTGTTACATTTAAAAATAATCTTCACATACTGTGGAAAGTAATGTTAGCTATGACTCAATGGCAGTGCTCTTTTGAAATCAAGGGGTCATAACCTTTAAAATCTGGTGAAGCCCAATGGATCCCTCCTCAGAATATCAATGCATAAAATAAAATAAACAGGATTGCAAGGGGAACTAGTTATGTTGAAATGCAGTTATGAAAATAATTTTTAAAAAGAACTTTATAGACCTTGGATAAAGAATCTCTGTCCTGTCAAGGACATTGCAAAAAAAATACCTCTGAGTATTTTATTTATCCATACCTAGCTAAAAAGCTCACAAGGTTATCTGGCAAATATTTAATGATATTTTTGGATTATAACCCACACTCCCCTTTTTTCTGATACCTTATAACAAATCCTATATTTCCTATGTATTTTCTAACTCTAGTAATAAGTTTCTGTCAAGAAAGTTTATTATTAGAAAGCATTTTCTTTGTTAGCAGAAATATTCTTAGATTTTGAGCTAGAAGTGACCTCAGAAAGGTCCTTAGACCTTAGACTCTTTCATATTATATAGATGAGAAAACTGAGAGTCAAAGACATGAAGAAGGGTCGTGCAAGGAGTAAATGGCAAAAGCAGGATTTAAAACTCAGGTCCTCTGACTCCAAATATAGTGTTCCTTCCAAATCCAATCTTTCTACTGCCCCATGTCACCTAAAACAGTGACATATGGAAGTCAAAAACTTCTAAAACGTATCCATTAATAAATCTAGGTTTCCATTACAAACTTAATACCAATGCAGTTTTAAAATCAAATATAATTTTTATACTTCCCAAAGACAATTACTAAGAAATCTTCGGAAGGTGGTTAAAGAAATGGGAATGTGCCTATTTACAAAAAATTATAGTGGCCATGATGGCCATCCAAGGTAGTGGTGGCAGGGGTGTGTGTGTGTGTGTGCATGTGTGTGTGTGTGTGTGTGTGTGAGACAGAGACAGAGATCTTATCTACTGAAAGACAACATTAAATAGTGGATAAAACAATGGACTTGTAATGAAGCTAATAACTGTAGTACCATGGGCAAGTCATTTAACCCCTCAGTCTCAGTTTCCTCATCTATACCATGGGTCACCTATCTTATAAGGTTGTTGTGAGGTTAAAAAAATAATAAAAATATCTCATTATCAATGTGGATATCAGTGAAGACCACAAATCACTCATATTTCTCCTATTTTCTCAGCCTGTGAGACTTACAAATCCTGATGAAGGGCAGTCCTTTAAGTGTTGGAAGTTTCTCTAGACCTCTTCTTATCACATATTGAGAATATCAACTGTTTGTTGGTTATCCACTCTCAATGCAGAACTGATCCTTTTTCAGTCATATGTTTTCTTGATAATAGCTTCTACAATGCTCTTCTTGTGCCATTCTTCATTGGCAGTATTTTGCAACTTATTCCCACTATGTGCTCTACACTGTCCATGGGATCAAATGCAACTTTAATTCTTCGAAGACTGCCACTCCAACATTCACACTCATATTGTATCACCAGAAGACTAGCAATATTAAAAAGATGGACCAGGGGCGGCCAGGTAGCACAGCGATTAAGAGCACCAGCTCCAGTGTTGGGATGACCTGGGGATCCAATCCCAGGCTCAGACACTTAGCACCCACCCAGAAACACCTGGCCTTGTAACCCTGAGCAAGTTACTTAAACCCAATTGCTTAGGGGCGTCCAGGTGGCTCAGCGAGTAAGAGCACCAGCCTGTAGCAGCAATCACTCCCAGTGTCCTCAGGGCTTGCTGCCAACACAGGTTCTTAGATCTGTTTTGTTAAAGGAAAGCAACTCAAAAATGGGTTAACAAGCTTACTTTAATCAGTCAAACACAGATCGTTTACCTCGTTCAGGGGAAAAAGGTCAGCACCCTGAACTTCAAAGTATACAGGCAGAATTATCAAGACAGAAACAGATCAAGCAGACAGATTTCCAAACTGTCCAACCATACATCCATACCAACATTCATACCAAACAACATCTGGATTTCAAAGCAGGGGGGGGGGGGGCGGTCTGGACAACGGCTTTCCAGAGTTTCATCTGATCAAATCACAGAACACTTCTCCAAGTGAGCCCCAAAACAAAGCTACATATCAGGGCTTATATAGCCTTCTCCTGGCTCAGAGAATATAACAACCTTATTGACTCACTGGCCAATCAAGAAGTATCTACTGAAAAACAAGCCTCCCACCCCAGGCTCCAGGTGCACTTTAGCCTAGGGGCAGGGAAGATCTTCAAAATTTACATTCCCATTACACAGCCCCAGTGTCAGGATGATGTGGGGATCATATCCAGGCTCAGATACTTAGCACCACACCCAGAAATAACTGGCCGTGTAACCTTGAGCAAGTTACTTAACCCTGATTGCTTTAAAAAAAAAAAAAAAGATCAACCAGTGTAAAAGACTTTGGAGTCACTAAAAGGATGCATCATTTTCCAAAAACAGTGTTGTCAGTCCTTCCCTTCTTATTCATTTCTGGACTAAGCTCACTGTCCTTCTGAAACATCTGTGTAACATATGTATAAAGATAGACCTCAGGCTGACCATAAAACTATATATTCTGGACTATCAGAGTTCTTCATCTCCCCTGAGGATATAATTAGGACAAACTTTTTTGAGTGATTAAGCATTTTATTTTATTTTATTTAGGAGGCTCTGCAATGTTCTAAGGCCTAAAGCTATCCGTAGCATTTCATCCACAAATAGAAACTTTCAATTTGGACTCTACAATGTATATTCTCCATGACAGTATGCAAACACCTATGACAAGTATACATCTCTATTTTACTATTTTGCAGATGTTAGTGTCAAAGTTCTGTTGCTAAATCTCTGAGGACTCTGATATGATTTTGTCATATTCATTGGTGATATGCTATCATAAGAAAACTTTAAGGAAAACAGTTTTGTTCTACAGAATCTAATTCATTTTTTAAAAAGACAGTTGTCTTACTGTACTTTGTAACTTTTGATTAATTTGTTTGAATGTAAAGGTGTGATCTGTCATGCAGATAATAACAGTTTGTGAAAGCCTCCCCTATCTACTCATCCCATCTCATACCTTCAACAAGGATGGCCTTCACATGTGTAGATTATTTTCTTAAAGATTTATAAGGACACGGGGTGGCCAGGTAGCACAGTGAGTAGGAGCACCAGCCCCAGTGTCGGGGTGACCTGGGGATCGAATCCCGGGCTCAGACACTTAGCACCCACCCAGAAACACCTGGCCGTGTAACCTTGAGCAAGTTACTTAACCCCAATTGCTTAGGGGCGGCCAGGTGGCTCAGCGAGTAAGAGCACCAGCCCCAGTGTCAGGATGACCTGGGGATCGAATCCAGGTTCAGATACTTAGCACCACACCCAGGAATAACTGGCCATGTAACCTTGAGCAAGTTACTTAACCCCGATTGCTTAAAAACAAACAAACAAACAAACAAATAAATAAATAAATAAAATAGGCAGTTTGGAATGGCCTCATTTATACACTTTATCTTCCTTTAATTTTTATTTTTCAAAAATGACTATGATATTATGACAAGTCCTCTACTGGATTAAACCCTATACCCTGTAACAAAGAAAAACAAATTAAGTAATAACAGCTTATATAGGGACTACATCTGACAATTTATATAACACTGCATCCTAGAAATCCCTCATATATCTGCCATGAGGAAGAAGGTCTTTTATTTTCTGTTTTCTGTAACCATCATTGGTTTTGCAGTTACTCAGATTTCAGCTTCTTTTTAGCTACTTTTCATTTATAGATATATAAATATATATATATATATATTTTTGGACGGGAGAAAGTAGGGTAATTGGGGTTAAGTGACTTGCCCAAGGTCACAGGCTAGTTTTTTGTGTTAAGTGTCTGAGGCCGGATTTGAACTCAAGTCCTCCTGACTCTGGAGCCCGTGCTCTATTCACTGTGCCACCCACCTGCCCCCTTTCATTTATACTGCTGTAGCCATTTTCATTCTGTATAAATTCATATACATCTTCCCACTTTTCTCTAAATTCTTCATGTTCATAATTTCTTACTGAATGGTACTATAACATATTCATATTTTTTGGTAGGGCAGCTAACTGGTATAGTGAATAGTGTGTTATGCTTAATAGTTGAAAAGACATGAGTTCAAATCCGGCCTCAGACATTTACTAGCTGTGTGACCTGGAGCAAGTCAGCTTACCTCTTCACTACCTCAGTTTCCTCATCTGTAAAATGGGGCTAATAATAGCACCTACTTCCTAGCATTGTTGATTAAATGGGATAAAGTACATGATGTACTCTGTTAGCCTTAAAGTGCTATATAAATGCTACTTATCATATAACCTAATTTTTTTTAGTCATTTGTTAGTTGAAGAGTACCTTCTCTGTTTCTAGTTCTTTGATAGCACAAAGAATGCAGCTATGAATATTTTGGTATATACTGGATCTTTGTCTCTGTCTTTTACTTAATTGGGGTACGAGTATATGCACAGTACTGGAATTACTGGATCAAAGGATATATATATAATTTAGCCATTTTTCTCACGATTCCAAATTGATATGGAGAACGGATCAATCCATAGCTTCATTAATGGTATATTGTTGTGCCTTCCCACAGCTCCTCCAATATTGATTCTTCCTATTTGAGGCAAAACCTTGGAGTTGTTTTAATTTGCTTTTCTCTTCTTACTGATGATTTTGAGCATGTTTTCAAATGTTAACTAGTATTCTGAATTTTTTTTTTAAAGAAAACACTTGTCCATATCCTCTGAATACTTATATCCTGAGGTTATTTGGTATAGCACTAAAAGCTTTAGTTATCAACAACAATGATAACAGGGCTTTAGTGCTTTACATAACCTGGGTTGAAGCTAAATCACTTTTCCCATTTTACAGAAGAAGCTGAGGCTAAGAAATGTTAAGTGATTTGCATAAGATAACCCAGGTAGTAAGTGTCTAAGGCAAAAACTGAATTCAAGTTTTTCTGACTCCAAATCCAGCATTACTGAGCTTACTGTGGTATGTGGTATAAGGCATTTAAATCTAATTTCTACAAAATAACTTTCCAGTGGTTTTTTGTTTTTTGCTTTTTGGAGGGCAATTGGGGTTAAGTGACTTACCCAAAGTCACATTGGCTAGTAAGTGTGTCAAGTGTCTGAGGCCAGATCCGAACTCAGGTCCTCCTGACTCAGGGCCAGTGCTCTATTCACTGCTCCACCTAGCTGCCCCAAGAACTACCCCCCCCAAGTAGTTCTTAAAGGGAAAAAGGAGTCTTTTAACCCCAGTAACTTCCTGAGTAGAATCAAATACCAGGTGATGACTGCTTTCAACTGCTCCTGAGACCTACTTTTCTGTCTCTCAACTAATACTAAGTATTTTCCCAAAAGCTGCCTATACGCATTGCTTCCACTTTCTCCCCTCATTCCATCTTGTAAATCTGGTTTTTATCCTCCATCATTCAAATAAAAATTCTCTCTCCAAAGTTATAAATGTCCTCCTTGTTCCTAAAACTAATGTTCTTATAAAGACAATATATTCAAATAAACACAAGTCGTCACTTTTCTTGACTTTTCTGTGGAGTCTGACATCTTCTCTTTCTAAATATTCTCTTCTACATGAGTTTTTGTGACAATGCTCTCTCCTAATTTGCTTCCTCATTGTTTAACCAATCCTTCTCAAGCTTCTGTGCAGGCTCATCCTCATCCATTTATATAGGTACACCCCAGGGGTCTGTCCTGAACTGGTTCTTTTCCTTTTTCAGTTATCTCACCGATTTCTACAGATTCAACTATCATTTCTATGCACCAATCTATATATTCAGTCCTCATCTGGCCTGGACTGTGGAAATTATTTCTGACTGAGTCTCCCTACCTCAAAGAGACCCCAGTCAGCAGCTCCCAATTACTTCCACAATAAAATATAAAATCCTATGCCTGGTTTTTAAAGCCCTTCCTATCTTTCCAGTCTTCTTATACCTTACTCCCCCTTCCATTCAAATGTATATAACTGATCCAGTGACACTGGGCAATTTGCACTATACCTGGAAAGTTCTCCCTCCTCATCTCCATCTCCTGGATTCTTCCTTCCTTCAAGTGTCAACTAAAATTCTACGTTCTGCAAAAAGCCTTTCTCAGTACCCTTAATCCTAATTAATGCCTTACCTCTGAGATTACCCTCGATTTATGCTGTACATTTATCTTGTACTTACATAGTTGCTTTATATTATCTAATTGTGAGGTCCTTGAGGGTAGAAACTGGTTTTTCCTTGCTCTGGTATCCCCAGAACTTAGTACAGTGCCTGGCACATAGTAACCATTTAATACATTCTTCTACACTTGATTCATTGCTCTCCTAAGCTCTAGTTTGGCATCCACAATTGCTTCTACTCATTTTCCTTCGGGCATCTAAAACTCAATATATCTAAACCATAACATATTATCTTTTCCCCTAAACCCATATGCTTCCTAGGTCCAACTTTGCATCTCAGTCATCAAGTATTAAAGTATAAGATGATTTAACTTTCAGGCTTATTAAAGTTTTGAGTTCTTATTGAGTTCATAGAATTTTGAGAACTTATTGAGTTCACAGAATCCTCATCCTCTGCAAAAGATATCAGTACCTAAGCTAGTATTGCTTTCAGAGTGGTCTTTTTTGCAAGTGCTTACCAAAAGAGAGGTAATTTGTTGCAAACCAGTCTCGGGAAAATCTAGGTTCAAGTCCCACCACGGACATACAGTGACTGTGTAACCCTAAGTAAACCACTTAATCTCTGAGTCAGCCAGGTAACTCTTTAAGGCTAAAAGTTGCACAGCAGTTGGCTCACCTTTGACATACATTGATTGTACCATGCTAGGTAAACCACTTAATCTTAATGCCCTAGGTAACACTACTATAAATTGAAGAACTGTTACTAATCTGTATTGATAGGAGTTTGTTGCCTATATAAAATGAAATCACAGATCTGTAATATTCCAACAGTCTAAGTAGATGCTGTATTTGCTACTCAAGAATGTTGAGACATTTCTAATACAAATATTCAAATAAGCCAAATAATTTTTTTAAAAATTCATTCAGTACCTATATTTAGCATTTTGAAAAATATGCCCACTTGAAATGTCTATTCACTAGAATAAGAAATTATTCTTTCTCTCAGGAGGGATGAAATAAGGCATGAATCTCATAAAGTGTTTTAGTGAGCAAAACATTTTAATTACCTCATTATAGAACCATGGGATTAATTAAATCTATGAGTTAGTTCACCCTTGCTTCTCTTCAAGGGAAGACAGTTAAAGTTAGAAATTAATGTCTTAGTCAAAATCAACTCTAATATAGTTTGTAGACTTTAATTTACTAAAGTTAAATTGAATTGAATTAATTTAACTCCTGTTAATTTCTTTTCTGTCTAGATGTTACTGCTTTAGTCCTACAGAAACCATGGCCCAGAACAGTTTTAGAGTTAACACCCTGGGACTAGACTATACTGATTGGTGAGATCTCACTGTACCCAGCTAGTCCCATAGAAGACTTTCACTTGCTTTTTTGAACAGCCATTAGACTGATTGTACTCCCTGATTCCTATAACCTGATCTGGTAACCATACCTTCAAGAAGGGTCATGTCAATTGACTGTCTCTTTATTAAACTCACCATTCCTTTGACTTCTCAGACCAAAACACCTTTCCTTGGCCACTACTCCTCCACTTGTGCTATCTCCAGTTATTATGGACAGAAATCATCTCTTTTTTATGTATGTATATCCTACACTAGCAGCTAGGTGGTACAGTAGATAGAGGGCTGGGCATGGAGTCAGAAGACCTTAATTAAAATTTGACCTCAGACCTTACTAGCTGTGTGACCCTGGGCAAGTCACTTTACCCTGTTTGCCTCAGTTCCTTCACCTATAAAATAAGCTGGAGAAGGAAACAGTAAACCAATCCAGGAGCTTTGTCACAAAGAGATGGACATGACTGAAATGACTGAACAACAACATACACCACACTTAGTATGGTGCTGCCATATCCAGGAGTCAGATAATTACCCTAACAATAGTGGACTTAAATATTAAAGAGCTTTTTGAAATGCAACTTTTTTGTTAAGTTAGCTCCTGAGTTCTTTGTTGTGGGTTACACTTAAAAGGATGTTTGAGTTCTGAGACCAATAGGCTCTTCCTCAAGACTTTAGTTATTTTTAGATGGTTGGCTCCTATGCAAATACCCTTGATGATTGCTGCTTTGGCTTAGGCCTTGAAGCGAGTTCTCCAGAGCATCCTTTGTAATGTGACTGCATGTAAAAGGAGTTAACTGACTCTTCCTAAGACTCTCTGGCACCTTGAGAACAAAGCCTTATCAACAACAGACTAAGGTAATGATTAGAAAACTTGAGTCTTTTTTGTCTCATTGCTCTATAAAAATCTTTTCCTAAGAATCAATAAATGGAGTTCATGGTTCACGTCTCCAAGTCATGCTAAGTGTTGGACACTGAGCAGCCCACAACAAATGGTGCCCACGTCGGACACATAGGAACCTGAAAGGATAGTCCACAGCAGAGATGGCCCTTACAAGCAGAAGGAGCTCCAAAAATCACAAGTCACAGGGTAAGGGAACTTTTTCAATAAATTCTTAGTCATTCTATTCCAGCATGCTGATATAAGGATTTTTAAGCTGTCACCATGGGTTAAATGCATAGGGTACAGTCCAAAGATAAGGAACAATATTTCCAAGTATTAAAGAAAGTAGTAGGAAGTAGAAACAGGACTTCCAAGGGGCTCTGGCTCCCACCTCCTTCAATTCATGTAAAAGGTGACTCTGAACAAACTTTGGAGCTACAGAACCCACAAAATGACACAGAGAAGCTAACCCCCCACTGAGGACAGCATGGTAGGCCTGCAGGAAGCAGCCAACACAGCACCTTGGGAACTGACCCCAGCCCCACTGGAGCTGGAAGTCTTAGCCCCAGGGTGGCTTTATCAGCCACCGCTGGAGGGACTTCAGATCACCAGCAGCTAATACCAGCAGTTTCCAGAATTAGCAACCCAAGGATGCTAAAGATAAAGTGAGAGGTGAGTGCAATGTGGACTTTGGGATCTGGTAGTTTGGGAGTATGGTTGGAGCTGTGGCCGTGCAGCTGCCGCCACGTGGCAGCTTCAGCTCCTGGCCTGCAGATTGTAAGGGGACTAAGCTACCAGTCTGAAGGGGTAATCACTCTTTCTTTAACCTTCTTGGACCTGGATTGTGGTCTAGGGTGGGGGTCCTGGGGCATGTGACCCAGCTTGCCTGAGCGTGTGGAAGCTTCAAAGAGGGCACCCAACTAATACCTCCGGCAGCTGAGAAAACCCCAGCGTTTGGGATGAAGCTCCCTTGTCTGGTAGCAGAATCCTACTGTGGCAAAAAGCCCAAAAGCCAAGTAACTGAGTGGCAACATGAGCAGGCAAAGGAAGCAAAGCAAACAAAGCAACCCAACTTTACACTCCTATTTTGGGGACAAAAAGGATCAAAGCATGGAACAGAAGGAAGACAATGAAGTCAGAACACCTGCACCAAAAGATTCCAGGAAAAATACAAGCTGGTTACAAACCATAGAGGACCTTAAGAAGGATTCTGAAAAGCAAATAAGAGAAGTGGAGGAAAAATTGGGAAGAGAAATGAGAACAATGCAAGAAAATTATGAAATGAGAGTCAACAACCTGACTAAAGAAAATAACACCTTAAAAAAATAGACTAGAAGGGGCAGAATCAAGAAGGCGGAGTAGAAGCAGGACTTCCGCTGGGCTCTGGCTTCCACCTTCCCCAATCCATGTAAAAGGGGACTCTAAACAAACTTTGGAGCTGCAGAACCCACAAAATGACTCAGAGAAGCTAACCTCCCTCTGAGGACAGCCCGGCAGGCCAGAAGGAAATCAGCCAGCACAGCACTCTGGGAGCCAGGCCCAGCCCCACGCCAAGGCTTTAGCCCCAGGGTGGGCCTGACCAGCTGCCGGGCCAGAGGGTCCCCAGATCAGCAGCAGCTGTGGCCGTTTCCAGATTTATCAATATATAGATGTGAAGGACAAAGTGAGAGGTCAGTGCAGTCTGGACTTTGGGACCCGAAAGTGGGAGTACGTGGCTTTTGCCACCCGGGGCAAGAAGCCGCTGAGCCTCTGGCACAGCTAGCCAGCGCCACGTGGCAGCTTCAGCTCCTGGCCTGCAGAGTGTAGGGGGACCAAGCACCAGTCTGAGGGGTAATCACTCTTGCTTTAACCTGCTTGGATCTGGATTGCAGTCTAGGGTCGAGGTACTGGGGTGTGTGTCCAGCTTGCCAGAGCATGTGGGGACCTCAGAGAGGGCACCCATCTAATACCTCCAGCAGCTGAGAAAACCCCAGCATTTGGGACGAAAGCTCCCCTGTCTGGTGGCAGAGTCCTACTGTGGCAAAAAGGCCAGGGGTCAAGTGACTGAGGGGCGACATGACCAGGCAAAGGAAACAAAGCAAAGAGAAGATTCCAACATTAGACTCCTATTTTGGGGACAAAAAGGAGCAAAGCATGGAACAGGAGGAACACAGTGAAGTCAGAACTCCTGAACCAAAAGCTTCAAAGGAAAATACGAGCTGGTTACAGGCCATAGAGGACCTTAAGAAACAGATAAGAGAAGTGGAGGAAAAATTGGGAAGAGAAATGAGAATGATGCAAGAAAATTATGAAATGAGAGTCAACAGCCTGACTGAGGAAAATCACACCTTAAAAAACAGACTAATTCAAATGGCAAAAGAGGCTCAAAAAGGCAATGAGGAGAAGAATGCCTTAAAAAGCCAAATTTACCAGATGGAAAAAGAATCTCAGAAGCTCAATGAGGAGAATCATTGCTTCAGAATTAGACTGGAGCAAATGGAAGCTAATGACTTTATGAGAAATCAAGATGCTGTTAAACAGATCCAAACAAATGAAAGAATAAAAGGCAATGTGAAATATCTCATGGGAAAAACCACTGACCTGGAAAAGAGATCCAGGAGAGATAGTTTAAAAATTATTGGACTACCTGAAAGCCATGATCAAAGTAAGAACCTAGAAATCATCCTCCAGAAAGTTCTCAAAGAAAACTGCCCTGATGTTTTAGAACCAGAGGGCAAAATAGAGGTTGAAAGAATCCACCGATCACCTCCTGAAAAAGATCCCAAAAAGAAAACTCCTAGGAATATTATAGCCAGGTTCCAGAATTCCCAGATTAAGGAGAGAATATTACAAGCAGCCAGGAAGAAACAATTGGAATATTGTGGAAACACAATCAGGATAAATCAGGATCTAGCAGTTTCTACACTGAGGGATTGAAGGGCTTGGAATATGATAGGTCCAAGGAGCTGGGATTAAAACCAAGAATCACCTACCCAGCAAAACTGAGTATCATGTTTAGGGGAAAATATGGTCATTCAGTGGAATAGAGGACTTTCAAGCATTCTTGATGAAAAAATCAGAGTTGAATAGAAAATCTGACATTCAGATACAAGAAGCAAGAGAAGCATGAGAAGGTAAACAGGGAAAAGAAATCATAAGGAACTTATCAGAGTTGAACTATTAACATTCCTACATGGAAAAACAATAATTGTAACTGATGTAACTTTTCTCAGTATAAAAATAGTTGAAGGGAATAGAAATATATATATATATATATATATATATATATATGTCTATTTAGGAGGGTATATGGGTGTAGGAATACATATGTCAATGTGTGTATATATGTGTACAGGTATACATAGATAGAGGGCATAGGACCAATTTAATAGGAAGGGATATTTAAAAGATGAAATTAAAAGGTGAGAGAAGAATATAATGAGAGGAGATGGGGCAAGACAATGGGGTAAACTATCTCATATAGAAGAAGCAAGGGAAAATTAGGTTACAATAGGAAAAAGAGGTTACAATGGAGGGGAAGAAGAGAAAGGCAAAAGGGAATGGGTCAACCTTATTGTCACTGAACTTGGCTTAGGGAGGGAATGACATACACACTAAATAGGGTATCTCACCACAAAGGAGTGTAGGGGGGAAGGGGATGAGAAGGGGGATGCTGGAATGGAGGCCAGGCTAGGGAGGAGGAAAGTTAGAAGCACCCACTTTTGAAAAGGGACAGGATCAAAGTAGAGAATAGAACAATTGGGAGGTGGGATAGGAGGGAGGGAAACATAGTCTTCTACAATATATCCATTATGGAAATGTTTTGCATAGCTACACATGTACAACCTATATTGAACTGCTTATCTTCCCAGTAAGGGTGGGTGACAAGGGAGGAAGGGAATGAATTTGGAATTCAAAGCTTTAAAATCACATGTTTAAATATATATATATATATATATATGTGTGTGTGTGTGTGTGTGTGTGTGTGTATGTGTGTGTATATTATTAATATTATTTTACATATAACTGGGAAATAAGATATAAAGGCACTGGGGCATAGAGAAGGAACCCACCATTTCCCAATTTCTGCCTTTTTTTTCCTACGGAATATATTAAAGATATGTTTTACATCAGGTATCAAAGTGAAAGTGCTAAAGGTGGCACAAACAATTAGGTGTAATGCAGCTGTCTTTACACAGTATTTATAGCAAGTCCAAAAAGTATACAAAAAATATCAGAATAAAAATTAGAAAAAAAATAAATTACTTGCATGAAAAATGTGAACAGAATTTTTAAGGTTTAAGGGTCTCCTTTCCTCACATCCAACTCTGGCCAAGTTTGTCTGTGGGAAAGGGCTGTTAAAAAAAAATATTATTAAAAAGTAAAAAGGGAAATTTTTCCCTCAGATTAGAGGCAGACTAACAAACATTTAACCACTCTCCTGCCTCATCTAAAAGAGGAAAGTGTTGTGTATCAGGATGCATCCGAAGGTTAATTTCATTTGGCACTAAGGCAAAATTAGAACATGTAAAGATTTGAAAAAGTTCAGGAGTAAAGGGTTTTTACCTCTAGCTAGTACAGGATGAAGACTGGCGCCACTGGATATTGTCCAGCTTCTTCACAATATAACTGGACATTAAAAATCTTTTGCTTTCTAAAAAAATTTTTTTTAGTAATCACTGAAGTTCACAGTACAGGTTAAATTAGCTGAAAACATAAGTCTATCGTCACTAAAAGAGAGAGTGCTGAAGGATTTTAAATCACCCTCCCCAATCTAGATAATGGAAAGCTGTATAACAAATTACATCAAGGGCTCTACAAACAAGAGCCCTGGGGCAGAACATGCTGCCCACACTCCTGAAAAGAGGAGAAAAAACCTTTGCAATTCTGAAAAGAGAAGTAAAAAGCCTAAATTCTCTATTAACAAATTTTGCATGTGATGGTTTGGAAATTCAACTAATATCATAATGTCATTGTGTTATTGTGGTCTTCCTGAGTTGTGGTACAATTCTATTATATAGTAAAGATTAGATAATCTTACAAGTGGACAAGGCTTTTTACTGAGACCTAAAATAAACAGATAGCTAACAGAAGATATTTCTACTCCTTCTCATTTACCCAAAAGAATGAAATATTTATTATATGTCTTCTAAAGCAACAATTTCAACCTCAATGTTTTTATGGACAGTAAATATTATTTTTATACTGTAAGGTACAATGAGACAGATTTCAATAATCAAAAGTTATATCAATTATTTTTTTCAGTTGCAACAAGTGGTTAGAGGTGGAGAAGGTCCTTTTTGGATTTCTCATGTTTACTCTCATACATCTTTGCCTGAGCTCATTCAACAAACAAGGCAGTGCTTTAGCTGATAAATTAACAATACAAACTTCCCAACACTTTGTCCTTTGTCTCTGCATTCAAAATGCATGGGTGTTAATAAGTAATTTCACATTTACTCAAGAACAGGCCACCAATAGGTATATCATGCACAAAATGCCTTCCTCCCATATCTTCTCTCACTTCCACCTCTATCGATCCTACAAGTTTAAAACCTAATTTGGCAAATGGATGTCACTTCTTTAAAAAAAAATTGCAATATATCCATGTGAAAATGAACACTTTTTTCTCACACACTTTTGTTTTGGTAACTTTGAAGGCTGGATAATCTTTGCTGTTTAAAGCTAAATAAGAATCAAGAATATCAACTACCAAATATTTACATTCATAAGAATTTGCACATACTGATATTTGAAGTGAGACAAGTAATATCAAACACAGTTTAAATTCGTGATTTAAGCAACTGGAACATGAAAGTTGAGTTTTTTTGAGTCTAAAACTTAAATTTAAGTTTTTGAGTCATATGTCAGCATTATAGTTCTTTTTAGGTTGAAGATTAACAATTTATCATAACTATGATTTACATACCTATTTAAGGTGAACGACAAATGGGAAAGAAAACTTTCAGTGTATTACTAGAAGCCTCTAATCTAATTTTTATTGTTGCCATTTCTTCAAGAATTGACTTTTTCAGAATGATATTTTTCCCTAATATAAGATACTATGTAATCATGTATTTCAATAATGGAGAGTCCTCTCCCTGTAACATTCCTCAGAAATGAAAAGGCAACAGTCAATGACTATATTTCCATTCGAAAAACTTAAAACTTAAAAACATATTTATCATTTCCTGTAACTGTGGAACCTCCCATTCATTTAACTTAATAAGGCTACATTATATGGACAGAGCAAAATTATTGTCCTTCAATTTTATATGATTATACCTGTAGCTACACTTCTATAAGGAGAGGCATTGTTTTTTCACTACACTTCCATTGTTCTTCATTTCTTAGGTACTCCAACAGAAACAAAAACTGCTAATGTTCCTGCCTACACTGGCAAATCATTTCTATCTTTCTGTGAAACTTATTAACAAAAATTAAAAAAAGAGGATTTGGATCTATATATCACAAGGGCAATTAGCTACTGCCTTATATACCCTAAAAATTGTTAAGCATCATTAAAAATGGGTATACACCAGCAGAATAATAATTTGAAAAAATACATATTCCCAAATAAAGTAATGGAAAAGACCTGCCCCTTAATTATGTAGAGGCGAGGTTGTGCTTATAGCTTTTTTTAGACACTGATGAACGACCACTGAAGATTCCAACACAGAATGTCCAGGCGTATTCCACCAGATGCAGAAACATAGAAGAGGATTGGAGGATCCCTCACAAGGACCACCCAAGAGGAAATGACTTGGCATCCCACCTTTTCACAGAATGATACAGCCTTCTAATGGAACATTATACAATGACAGCCTTCAGAGGAGCCTGCACTTCAAGAAACATCTGATTTTCTAATAAGAACTGACTTTTGGACTTTTTAAATCACAGGACTAATTGCCTCCCTCTTAATGTCAGCAACTGTGTTTTATTTTAAGTGGGAAACAAACTGCTCCATTTGTGAATGAATTTGCAAGGAATGTTACCTTGCCTTTGAAAACTCAAGACCAGACTCCTCCCATGTAATTGTGGATACACCTATCTATGTATGAACTTTTAATCACATTGATTTTACTTTTGTTCCGTGTATATCTAGTAGAGAGCTTGTTGAACAATCTTTATTTGCTTTTTTCCAACTAATTTCACTTATGCTTGGTATCAAACATCAAAGGTATATGCATTGCATCAAATTTCTAATGTCTTAAAAAAAGGGGGGGGGGGAAGGTTTGTCAGATTTCTTGTTACTAAATTCACTGTCCTAATATTGTTAATGGTTCCAACTGCTGTGTTTACAATCTAAAATGCACAATAGGTTAATTAATTATAAAAAAAAATGTTTCTGCAGCCTTTAACATACAACATAATATAGATAAGGATCTATTGTATAAGATCAATTTATTACAATAATCAGTATTATGCTTAGGTATGAGTTAAAAGTATTAAAAACTCAACTGTTACTCAGATGTGATTCTACACACATATTTGTGTTACCACTAGCTTATATAGTTCCTCTCATCCCAATACCACATGGGACAAGATCAGAGCCTGCTTATTGGGAGCGTAGCATAATTTCAATATCACGTTGGAAATAAAAAGCTTTCAATCAAATTATTAAGATATTGAACATAGTGAGATTCCTGGGATTTACCCAGTAGGAGTTACAAAAACAATTATTGATACATTAAAAAAAATCTATGTATCTACTTCCCATATTAATCATTATAATAATCTGTTGAATATTTGGACCTTGCATTATACATATAATAACACATAATATTAAAACTTTAGGCAGTGGATTACATGCCTTTAAACTTCTCCTTAAAAAGGGGGTAAATTATGTGGGGAGCCAAAGAGGCCATATCCAGGACTCAGATAATTACCCTAATAGTGGACTTAAATATTAAAGAGCTCTTTGAGATGCAACTTTTTTGTTAAGTTAGCTCCTGAGTTCTTTGTTATGGGTTACACTTAAAAGTTTGAGTTCTGAGGCCAATTGGCTCTTCTTCAAGACTTTAGTTATTTTTAGATGGTTGGCTCCTATGCAAATGCCCTTAATGATTGCTGCTTTGGCTTAGGCCTTGAAGCCAGTTCTCCAGAGCATCCTTTGTAATGTGACTGCATGTAAAAGGAGTTAACTGACTCTTTCTAAGACTCTCTGGCACCTAGAGAACAAAGCTTTATCAAATTAGCTATTTTGCGCTACTTCTAGGATACAACAGACTAAGGTAATGATTAGAAAACTTGAGTCTTTTTTGTCTCATTGCTCTATAAAAACCTTGTCCTAAGAATCTATAAATGGAGTTCATGGTTCTTCCTGAACTACCACATGGCCTAGTCATTTCTTATTCACGTCTCCAAATCATGCTAAGTGCTGGACACTGAACAGACCACGACTGTGCCTACAACACAATAATCACTTAATAAATAATTTTTCATTTAGTTATTAAATAGTTAAGCATATATCACTTAATTTCTTATGGTTAAACATTTCGCATTAAAATGTTTAACCATCAGGTTACAGCAACAACAATCAAAATTACTTTTACTACTTTTGAACATTAAAGGGAGAAAAAATGAATAACAAAATATATTCTGGAAAGTATTCTGGTTAAAGGTAGTCCTTAATCAGGCTCAGTACTGCTAGTGGTATTCACATTTTCCACAGACTGAATACATTGCAATTGAAAGAAAAAAAATGCTCACATCAAGAAACTAATCACTCAATTAATGATTAATCAATAATTTATTCAAACTGAATAAATCTAAATGTTATTCACACAGTGCAAGGATATTTATCTAATGCTCTAAAACACAAATTCATTCTCTTGTTAAACTTGCATGGTTGTTACTAAATACATATTATTACAGCAGCAATCATGGCCTCAAAAATGACTATTCAATGCATTTTTTAGTTCGGTGATTGCCTTTCAAGCTATTATCTATATTACTCAAGAAAACCTACATATTTACCAACCACAATGCTTTTCCTGTCCCAAGCTCCTGCTATATTTATTGTCCTTTTACCACTTAATCACATTGTATATTGTATAGCTATTTACACATTTCATTATAGGTATGTGATCTTCACCTTTACCTCTTAGTTAAGATAGATGCCTGAGGCAGGCAGTTCAGCTCCCCCACAACTCTTCCAGCAAAAACCTTAAAAAAAAAAATCACACCAGACCAAACAATGATGAAGAAATCCCATGAGAAAGGACAGTAGCAACAGACACCCAGAAAAAATGCATGGGAGGTTTCCTGGTTTAGAACTCCTTACTTGCTTTGACATTCAGTCCTCTCAATGTCAAAGTGAAGAAATTCAGTGAAGCAGGTAAATGGAGGGAAACACTCTTAAGTTAGCCAAATGCCTTGTCATCAACTTACTGATGTGTGTGAATAAATTTGTGAGATTCCCACTGTCCCTGTATACTATCTAGGGAAAGCAGAGTTAAGGGAACAAGCTTGACAAAATAAGCAGGTAAAGATGTCCCTGAAGTGTTTTGAGTCTAGAAGAGACAAGAAAAGTGCAGAGAAAGTGGGAGGCCCAGGGTCTTCCATTACTCTAATTCCTTTTTTTTGTTTTAAAGCAATTGGGGTTAAGTAACTTGCCCAAGGTTACACGGCCAGTTATTTTTGTGTGGGTGTTAAGTATCTGAGGCCAGAACCGATCCCAAGTCCTCCGGACTCTGGTGCTCTTACTCACTCCGCCACCTAGCCACCCCTCTAATTCTTTTTTAGGGTGTTGTTTTTTTTTTTTCATACCAGGGGAGGGGAATCTTGGGCTAACTTTTGACCCCATGCAACCCAAGCCTAAGAGGGTGTCAGATGAGGAGCTTGATGGTAAAATCTTCCCCATAACAGACCTCTCAAGAGTCACTACTTTAGCTTCCATGTTAGTCAGCCTCAAAAGAAACAGTACAGCAAAAATCTCAAAGTTTCCTTCAATTACTGCAATAACCTGGATACCCAGAGCCTCAATGGTGCTCAAGATGTCCTCCCTTACCCACCCTTTAAAATCCCAGGTGGTAGAAAAATAGTCAAGGGTATCACAGTCTTGTAGCTAATTTATTTTGGTAACTGGCTAACTATAATAGAAGAACAAGAATTTCCTATCCACTTCACAGGGGAAGATCCTGGTCCTAATACAAAATTCTAATTCAGAAACTAAGCTTAGAGAGATCAGTAAGCCAAGAAGATTGAGTCTACTTAAAGAAATAAAATATATCCAAAGATATCTGAAAATCCAGCCTAAAAAGAGAAAATTAATCCATAAAACTGCAAGCAAAGACTCAAAGGAAAAACCAGATTTTCCACAAGGACTCCCTGAATACCTAGAATAAATGAAGGAAGGAATAAAAATTAAATGTAAGCTCTAGAGAAAAGAAAAGGAGAACAAATAACTTAGGAAAAAAAAGTGATCAATCATATCTAAGTAACAGACTCCTTAAAAATTAGAATTTTCTATTAGATAGCAAGGATTACTACAACAAAATTTTTAAAAATTGGAAAAAATAGATTAAAATATAAAATGTCTTATCAAAAACAGAAGACCTAGAAAACTGGTCAAGGAGAAATAATTTAGAAATAATCAGAATCCTCAATAAAAACAAAAACAAAACCCGGACACTATAATTCAAGAGATCATAAATGATTTTTTAGAACCAGAAGACAAACTGAAGGTGGAAAGAACCAACAGATCACCTCTTGAAATGAAATACCAAATGTTAAAGTTCCAAGAATGTCATAGCCAAAATCCAGAGCTTCCACAATATGGCAAGAACCCAGAAATCAGAAACTCAAGTATTAAGGAAGCACAATAGAGATCACACAAAACCTGGTAGTTTCTAATAAAAATAAGAGATCTTAGAATAGAATATACCAAAAACAGAAAAGATATAGGCTTCCAACCAAAAATAAGCTGAGTATAGTCATACAGGGAGGTAAATGTATATATTTAATAGAATAAAGGATCTTAAAACATTTCTGACCAAAAGACCAGAGCTGAGTAGGAACTCTGAATTATAAACACTAGAGTTCTGAAAAAACAAACAAACAGAAAAGATAAACTTATTTTAGCAACTGGAAAGGGCTATGTTATGGCACAATGCTAATATGCTAATGGGGGAAAAACAGTTATCTGTTAAGAACTTTAATGTCTTTAAAAGAGTATTGAGGAAGTTAGACTTTTTAAAAACAGAGCCCCTGGGGATTATCTGGTTCTGATCTACAGGTTTAGAGAAAGGAAGAAAAGGAATGCACTAGTAGAAAAAGGAGGTGGAAGAAGAGGGTAGAACTTAATACTCTTCATAACTGAAGTACACAAGAAGAGTCTATAAATGTGGAGGAAGAAGAAGAGTAAGCAGGTATGAGATGAACCTCACTTTTATCTGAGCCAGACAAAGAAAAGTAGAACACATACATACACACAAAATTGGGTATAGAAATATACTCAATAGGGAAAAAGGTTGGGTTAGGAGAGAAACTATTAAAAGGGAGGATAATATTGGGGAGGGAATAGTTACAAGCAAAACAAACTTTCTGATCACAAAGGAGGAACTGAAAGGAAAAAAAACAAAGCAAAGAACTGGAAACTAATGGAGTGGCTATAATTAGGAAATAGCTGAATAAATTGGTGGTACATGAATGTAAAAAAATATTATTGTGTCATAAGAAATTATGATGATTCCTAACAATCCTTGGATTTGGTACAGAGTGAAGTGAGAATAACCAGAAGAATGATTTAAACAACAACAAAATAGAGAAAAACAATTTTGAAAAACTTAAGGATTCTGAGAAAAGAAAAGATCAACTATGTCTTCAGAGGACCAATGAAGCCTACTATTCCCTTGTTATTGTTGCTGTTGTGACAGGAAAGGTAATGTGCAAAAGGAAACAGACAATTTTCGACATGACCACTGTGTGGATTTATTTTACTTAACTATGATTATTTATTACAAAGATTTTTTTTGTTTTTAATAAGGAGGAGGGTACATATAATACAAAAAAAAGGCTACTGAAAACAAAAGGTGCAGTGGTATACAGAAGGAAGCACAGACAAGCAGGATAGTTTGGAACAGTTTTTTTTTTTTAAAGCAAGTTCCATGGTATAGAAACTCATGGTCTCACATAAAATCTTTTTTGGTGTTCTATTTTGCATGTGGAAGTGTTCTTTTGGAAAGAGGATAGTATTTAAGTTCAGAATTTTTAAAAAAATGTTTTAATAATCTTCCCAATAAGAAAGTAAGCTTCCTAAAGGCAGTATGTTTTTATACTTAATATGCTTATTGTTATTTACCATCATTCATCACTGTCCTGTGGACAATTTTTGTTGAACTTAATTTTTGTAATATAATAACTAAAAAGCTACAGATGGCTTCCCTTACATCTGAAAACAAAATAGTTTTTCTTCACTGAAGATCTCAATCCTGTATATTTAGTTTTAAGAAACTACTTGGTAAAATAAATACAAAAATACAGTTTTGACCACAGTTCAGCAATAAGCAAAGAAATCTACAAATCATGATGCTACTTACCACCTATTATATTGATAGACCCACCTAAATTACATTGAACAAAACAGGCATAAGAGTCTGCCAGCAATCTCAACTTCGATAGATATGTCTCATGAATGTGAATTTTACTTTACTAAATTTTTTGGCTATAGTCCTTAATTTCTGAGGGCTGTTCTGAGCTGTATCCTAAGAATTTGGGAAGGGTAGTTGGGGGGTGAGGGGTGTTGACCACCCTGTCTTTGAAGCAGCCCCATGTAGATGTGAGCTGACATCCTGCCAAGGCAAGCCCGTGACAGTGATGAGGCCACCTCTCTTTTGCATTTCCTGCCCTTAAATAAGTGGTGTTGTGAGTACCAAAAGGTATGGAAGGAAGTCTGGCATTACAATGTTGACATGAATCCCCCTAATATGACAATACATACAATACTCTTCCACACGGAGAAATGTATGTATCAGAGAGAACAGATTCTGTAAAGAAAGGGCTGGTCTAGTTTGGCCAGTTCACCGACAACTAGTAGAGGATTTGGAGAAAAGCAAGGAAGAGAGGTAAAATGTAAAAATGCCTAATAGTCCTACAATCTGTATTACGTCCCAACAAAACTTCCTACCAAATGTACTAGAGATATGTTACTGAATGCTGTGTAAATAATTCTGTTGATGTGTACTGTAATTCTTTTTATAATTATAATCGCTTTCTGTGTAGGTCTAAATTACCTGTACTATACCTGGTTTATATTATATACTGAGTACCTCTTTACCCACTTCCTTTTTTGAGGAGGTCCTAGACCTTGCACCAAAAAGTAACACTGTCCCCAAGGATTATGAGCTAGTATACAAAAAGGGAGTCTAATCCTTGTGATTAGAGGAAGTCTCCCCTAGCAATGAACATGACTGTATGTTTGGGTATAGAAAAGGGAAGGTACCCTAGTCCCTATCCACAAAAGCAGTTACTCGGTATTATATTATACCAACATACATATACATACATTCTAAGATCTCTGACTACCTACTTTAAAGAGATGCTGATTTAAAGGTCTCACCAATTTCAATTCATTTAACTATACATAGTAGCAGTTTTAGGACCTAACAGCCTTTAAGCAGATCTTCAAATGGAAGAGAGGAACCTAATCTCTATAAGGGAGAGAGCCCTGCTCTTTGGCAGTGTGGTATCTTGGAAACATCAACCAAATCAAGAGACCTAGACTCTAGTTTCAGCTCTTTCACTAATACACTAATACATGGGCAAGTCACTTTCCCATCAGGGCTTTAGTTTCCTCACATGTAAAATGAAGAGGCCAGACTTTATGGATATTCAACATTTTATGACTTTTTAAAACATAAAAAGTTTAAGCAACAATTACTTAACTTCTTTACTTCTTTTATATAAAGATCTAGAATGTCAGTGATAAGAGATAAAAGTTCCATTACTCCCAGTTTTCCATGTACTGAAATAATATACTAAGCAGGTACTTAATAAGCGCTTTTTTTACTTACTGATGTGTTTGATTTTGTCTCTTAAACTATGTATGAACAAAAAGATGATTAATTCTAAAGATATCCATTCAATTAAAAAAATATATTTAGCACTTCTATGTAGGGTGCCATGCTAGGTGTTGAGTGATATTCAAAGTTCAGATGAGATACAGTCCTTGCCTTCATGAATCTTACAGGACTGCAGAGAAATTATGATGAAAACATAAATAACTATATTGTAAATCAATACAAAAGAAACCCATGAGAGAAATGTAAAAAATGTGACTTTCAAGTTAGAGGAGATATGAGGGGAAGGGGAAGGATTCTACCTCTGGAGAGATCAGATATATGAGTTGGGCTTTAAAGGATGGATAGGAATTAAAATAGGGAGGAAAATCTTTGGCATATGGGATAGTGTGGGGAAAAAAGGGCATCGAGGTAAGAAAACACAGGAAATACAGGCTGAGGAATAGTATGAGATTAAGATTGTACAGTATTATAGCCTCAAATGCCAGGTTTATGATTTCAAATCTTACTCCATGGGCAATGAGGAGTCATTGCAGATAGTTCTGAGCAGCATACGCAATATTAATCTGGTATAACAGATGAATTAGAAGGGGAGGGGAGGGAAAAAGAAAAAAGGCGAGGCAGGAAGAAATGTTAGGTGATTTTCAAGTACCATTCCCTAAATGACTATTTAGTCCATGACTTTTACTTACTTTAATGATATAGAAAATTCGTAATAAAGCAAAAGTAGAAAATTTTGACCTTAATAAATAACTCAAACCATACTGGATTTTCTAGTGTTGTTTTTACCTTTTATAGTATGAAAAACAAATTTGAGAACAGAATAAAAAGAGTTAATGAATAAGGAAAAATCAGCTGTCAGCTGCAAAGGTGCCAATGAATCCGCTCACAGAAAAGAAAACTGTAAACCATGAAAACATTATCTAAACAATGAACTAGTATGCAAATTCCAGTAAGCAGGCAAATAAATCAATATTTTCTCTCAGTGATTAAGTGAACTCACCTTTTTTCCTATTATGTCCCTACATTAGATATCAGGCACTGTGCCCTTGGAGAATTTGCCACTGAAATAATATTTGCATATAAATACACACACACAACTAGCCTTGGTTAAAAAGCTATGAGCCAATTAGGCAAAGGATATACATTCTGTGAAGTTCACTACCACCTCCATTCTCTTGGAGTAGGAATTCACACTCTCTATGGCACAACAGCAATTCCATACCCTTATCTCATCATTCTAAACAAATGAAGATTATATTGTATCCTGCCTTTAGATGCTGCTTTTCTTCTGTTACTGAAACTAAAAATTCCACATACTTATTTGTGAGATGCAAATTAAAGGTTATATTTTAATTAAAACTATTTCTTGGAAATAGCTGAATCTCTGGAAAACTATTTCTTTATTATATTAGAAACATATAATCCGGGGCAGCTAGGTGGCGCAGTGAGTAAAGTGCTGGCCCTGGAGTCAGGAGGACCTGAGTTCGGTTCCAGCCTCAGACACTTAACACCCACACACAAAAAACTAGCCGTGTAATCTTGGACAAGTTACTTAACCCCAAATGCCCTCCAAAATGCAAAAAACCAACCAACCAAACAAAAATAAACCATATAATCTAATATCAAGTGTAGACAGAAAAATTAGTCTATGTAGATCATATAATCTTTGCTGGCCAAATTCAAAGTGACTATATTCTCATGCCTCATCAAAGCATGGAAGTGCCCCAGATTCATGAAGGCTGTGATATAGGAGTATAAGCTGCTGCAGGTCCTACCAAAGGGGCTATGTTTTTTGTATAACTAATCCTGGACTGTATTCAAATACCAGATTAATTAAATTAATAACGGTTTATCAGCAGAAGACCAGCAACAAATTTCATTTCTTTTTGGCAACAATAATTTGTAAAGACTAAAAAAGTCATGAAAAAGTTGAAATTCACAGTGAAAGGAGTACTCACATCAATAACTGGTTTTTCAAAGTACTGATGTATTATATTTTAAAATTATCTTGAGATCCACTAAAATGTCACTTTCTGCATAATTAGCAGCTAGAATGGAATTTACAAATGTATTTTCAAATAATGTTAATAAATTCTAGTAAATTTGAGAGCAAATAATTTAATCTGTGCTAAAGAAACACATAAGATAAACATTACATAAATCAGTGCTTCAAAAAGAAAGAATAAATGAATGGAAAGAACAATTAACCAAGTAGCTAAATAGAATCTAACATTCTTTAGAATGCTTTTTTTTTTTAAGTAATTGGGGTTAAGTAACTTGCTCAAGGTTACATGGCCAGGTGTTTCTGGGTGTGTGCTAAGTGTCTGAGCCCGGATTTGATCCCAGGTCATCCCAACTCTGCGGCCAGTGCTCTTACTCGCTATGCTACCTGCTGCCCCTAGAATGGTTTTTAAAAAAATTTAATATGATGCAATTAAGAAATGCTCTATTTTGCTAATATATTGAATATCTAAAGTATTAAAATTAAACCTACCTTCACCAGCTAACGCTGTACGTTAAAAAAACTATTCTCTAAATACATACCAATTAAGAAATGTCAATAGTGTACTTGACAATTCAGCTAATATTATCTCCCAAGTATGTCATCCCAGAATATCTCAGTTATTTCCTACATAATACTACTCTGGTCCTGCTTTTTGAGAAAAGCACTAATACTAAGAAACATTTTATGAATGATTTTCCCTCCCCTCTCTCCAAACAGAGAAAGATAAATATAACCAATCTCTAATAAGCTTGTTTCCTAATTTCAGCAAGAAAATTGATTTCTATTTTATCAGTATCAAGAAGATGATTTGTTTCAAGGATGCTTACCTACATTTTCAGCAGGAGATGGTACATAACAAAATACAAAGGAAAAAATAATACAGATCAAATTACCCATGACATTATATATAATCTCACAGCAAACTATAGTAATTTATCAACTTTAGTTTGTTGACCACAAATTCTATTTCACTTGCTAAATGTGTTTTGTATCCAAAAACCTTTTTAAACATCGTACAATAATATTTCTATGAAAAGAAGTTGCTTTCCAGTGTTATACTTTGTCTGAAACTTTGTTACAAGAGGTAGAATATAGGAGGATAATGACACAGGAGAGGACATCACAGAAAGAGGATTAGGGCATGAAAATAATATTAACATCAAATAACCTGAAAAACAAACTATGCATTTAGGAGGCTGAGGGTAAAAGGGAAGGGGATGATGATGTAACATCAGGGTGACAGGAAGAGGAGTCAAGTGCTGCTAAATTAGTATTAAGAAAAAAACAATGTGAAATTAACCAATTTTATGTATGAGATGATCCCAAACATGATCATAACTTAATGGCTGTACATATATAACTAGGTATGAAAACATGAGAATAGCTATTTGTGAAATCCAGGTAGCAAATTTCTGATCCAAAGTTATATATAAACTATTCTCACACAAGTTTTCAACAACAAAAAGAATAGACCACTACTTATTTACCATGTAGCTTTAACAATGAGGTAATGAGTGACAGCTAGGTAGCACAGTGAATAGAGCACTGGCCCTGGAGTCAGAAGAACAGGAGTTCAAATCCAGCCTCAGTCACTTAACACTAGCTGTGTGACCTTGGGCAAGTCACTTAAATGCCTTAAGTCACTGTCCTGCCTTCCCCCCTCCAAAAACACACAAAAAAAAGACCAACCCCCCCCCCCAAACCCAATGCTGAGAAGTTGAAGCTAAAGGAAATCTTTTTAAATGGACCTTTCTGAATATATTTTACCTAAAGTATTGAATGTATGTGTGCTTTTCTGAACTACTACTACATGTAAAATTATTTAACTAGAAATATACTGTGGGGTTGGGGAAGAATAAACATCTATTAAGAGTTTATATTCCTGACATTGTGTACTTTATAAATATTATTTCATTTGATCTTCACAACACTGGGAGGTGGATGCCATTATTATTATCCTGTTTTACAACTGAGGAAACTGAAGCAAGGTTAAGTGACTTGCCCAGGATCACACAGATAGAAAGAGTGAGGCTTCATTTGAACTGTTACCCTAAGCCCAGTGCTCTATCCACTGCACTCCCTAAAATGCTTCTATATACATCAGTATGACAGACAAATCTCTTTACTATGAATTGTTGTAGGAAGGAAGAGGATATTTCACAACTAAACTGTTACCTCAACAGTTTTATTTACAGCATAGCTGACAGAATTAACTGACAAGTATGACATAAGCTATAATGACATTAAAGGGCACAAGAAAATATTTCTAACATCTTACTACTCTTTTGACCTTCAGCCTCAAGTCTCCAACCATCTACTGGACAATCTGATCTGTATTTCTCTTAGACATTTAAAATTCAACATGTCAAAAACTGAACTCATAATCTTTCCCCCAAAACTCTTCTTTCTTCCCAATATCCCTATTATTGAGAGTGCCTCCATCCTCCCAATCATCCAGGCTCACAATCTAGTGTCACCCTCAAATCCTCATTCCCAAATCCTCAAACCCATCACTCCAATTATTCAATCTGTTACCAAGTCTTATTGATTCTACCTTCACAACACATTCTTTTGATAGTGCCATCATCCTACTGCAGCATCTCATACCTTATCTGTGGATTACAGCAAGAGATTTCTGGTTGGGTCTCCCTGCCTCAAAACCTTTCTCCAATCCATCCTACACTCTGCTGCCAAAGTGACTGATCTTCCTAAAACACGGGTCACACCACCACCCCAATTCAATAAACTTTAGTGGTTCACTATTACTTCCAGGATGAAATAAAAAATCCTTTGCTTGACTTTCAAAGCTCTTAAACCTTACCCCTTCATACTTTTCCAGTCTTCCTACATCTTATTCTTCTCTCCCCTCCACATACTCTATGATCTATCCAATGATACAGGCCTTGTTGCTATTTCTTAGGTAAGACACTCCCAAATGTGCATTTTCAATGCCTGTAATACTCTCCTTCCTCATCTCAGTCCCCTGGTTTCCTTGACTTCCTTCAATTCTCAGATAAAATCCTACCTTCTATAAGCTTAGCATAATGCCTGGAACTCAGTAGGTGCTTAATAAACATTTATTGGCTGACTGACTGACTGACTGAAAAAATCCTTTCCTAGTCCCCTTTAATACTCATGACTTTCCTCTTGAGATTACTTCCAATTTATCGAGTATCTATCTTTTAAGCATATGGTTGTTTGCGTATTGACTCTCCCATATAAATATGAGCTCCTTGAGGGCATAGATTGTTTTTGCCTTTCTTTGTAGCACTTAGCAGAGTGCCAACATATAGTAAGCATTCAATAAATGCTTGCTAACTGCCACAAAAGCTACAGAATTTTTAAAAACTACTTACAATTTCATATTAATCTTTCCTTGTCTTACTATATTGGCAACAACAGGACTTTCACATTTTAACTATGATAAACACAATAATGGGATAAATTCAGAAAAGTAAAAAAAGACTAAATTAGATAGATTCTGTCCATTTGAGAAAAGGTTACCCAGTATTTATTTCCAATTCTAAATACAAACTGTGACAACTGGACAAAAAAGAAGGGAGGGTGTAACTGAAATCCCTGAGTCAAATTTTTTCAAACCACATTTTTCTAGCCTTAAGTTTCACCCTTTTTCATCAAAGAATTTATCAGATAGACCAACAGTTAAGTTGATTTGTTTTAACTGTTTTCTTCCCCCTGAGACGTTTAGTTATTTCATTCATCTTTCCTTATATTCTTCTACAATTCATTTTCTGACATGCTTCTCCTTTGATGACAGATCCCCAAAGGCTGGATCTTAAAGCTGTTTCGGTTCCTTTCTTAAGGAACTACTGTGCACAATCTAAATGGTTCTGTGGTGGCATAGTGGAGTACTGGGTTTGGAATCAGGAAGATGTGGATTGAAATTCTGCCCCTAACATTTATTAGCTACATGACACTGAACTTATTTTTATGTTTCTCTAGTAACTCTCAAGGACATACTAAGTCATAAACAAACTGGCAGAGGGACTTCTTGCAAAGGGAGTTCTCCACACAGATGAAATCACAACTCCATAGTACTTGTATGTACTTGGTAGCTGAGGATACAAGGACAATAAAAAAAAATCCCTGCCTTCAATGAGTTTACATTCTCTTTAGGAGGCTATACGTACACAGATAAGTAAATACAATGTAATCTCAAAAGGGAAAAAGTACTAACAACTGGGTAGATCAGAAAAGGCCACCAGTAGGAGGTGTATTATGTTTTGAAGAAAGCTTAGGGACTCTAAAAGGAATTTAGGGAAACAATCCAAAGGTAAAGGGAAGGGAGATATAATGTCATATAAAGGGAATGGCTGCTGCTAGTGGGACTGAAATGGAGAGTACATGAAGAATATGACATAAGGCTGGAATGGTATGTGGGAGCCAGATTGTGGGGGTTTTGTGGCTGAGAATAATGCATCTTATCCTGAAACAATTTAAAGGAGTATGATCAGGTCTGTGTTTTGAGAACATCAATTTGACATTTCTGTGAAACGTGGATTGAGGAAGGGAAAGATCAGTTAATTAACAGGCTATTGAAATAATCTAGGCTTAAAGTAATGGGGTTCTGAACTAGGGTAGAAGCTGTGTGAATGGGCAGAAGGGTACAAATGCAAAAGATGTTACAGAAGTGGAATTGGTAAAACTTAGCAACTGATTAGATATGGAAGCTGACAGATGAAAGGGAAAGTCAAAAAGCTAAAGACGATAACATCAATGAAGACAGAATAGAGAGAAAAGAAAAGGTAGCTGATAATCTAGAACAAGACATCAATCTTAAAGGTAATTATAGAGTCAAAAAACTGATGAAACCAAAGGAAGATAAATAAAGGGGGAGAGAGAGAAGATGAAGAGCTAGAAGTAGAATGAAGACTAAGAAAAGTCTACTGGATTTAACAGCCAAGAAATCTTCGTCTGCCTTGGAGAACTGTTTCATTTTAGGGGTAAAGGAATAAACCAAACTGCTAGGGATTAAGGGGAGGAGATGAAGAAACAACAACAACAATAAAATCTAATAAAATTAAGGTTTACAAAGTACTTTAAAAATTTTATATTATTTGATCCTCACAACAACCCTGGGAGATAAGTATTGTTATTAACTCCACTTTTATAGGTGAGGAAACTGAGTCAGAGGTAAAATGATTTGAGCAGAGTCACAAAGTTAGTGTCAGAGAGTGGATTCGAACTCAAGTCTTCCCGACCAGGTCCAATGATCTGTTAAAATTGAGGGTACCCTTTCTAGGAGTATGGCTATGAGAGAAATAATAACGACATCTCAAGGGGTAACAGGGTCAAGTGATAGTTTCTTTTTTTAAAGGATGGGGAAGATGAATATTTTTGTAGGCAGTGGCAAAGCAATGATGGATAAGGAGAGACTAGAGATGAGAGGTATGATTGAGGTGGCAGGCTCCCAGAGGAAATGGGAGTGGAAAGAACAATGTCATGTACACAGCAGGTAAGGAATAAATACTCAGAGAGTCACTGAGCACCCAATGTACATGTTGTAGGCTGGGTATATTTTTCAAGTTGATGAAAGTTCACTCCATAGGGATAAATCTATAAAAAGCCTGACTATATGAATAATATAGGAGACATGGCGAGGTATGTCCTATGAGTTCTAAGAGTCAGGAAACAGAATGTAGTCCTTGTTTTGCTAGTTAACTGAATAAACTTAAACAAATCACTATACTTTTCTGGACCTCTGTTTCTTCATCCACACAATGAAGAAACTGGACTAGGTGAGTTCTAAAGTCTCTTCTGGTACTAAGAATATCACATTTAACTTCTTATTCAGGAATTCAAATATTTCTTTTACAGTTTTCAGATATGTAAGTAAATGTCCATAAAAAAAAATTTGTCATTTCTTGTCCTTAGACTTTTTTTTCTCATTCTGAATCAGCGATGGAAAGACAAATTAACAGAGAAATTCTATTGTTTTCTCTGAATTACAAGAAAAACAAGGATATAGAGTAAATATTGAGGACTGATGTCTCAGAATTCTAAGATCAAATGGAATAAAGATCATTCAAGAACTAAATATTTCTACAAATTAAAAACATGAAGATAAAATTCTATAACATAACTACAGAAAATTGGGAAAGGACCAGTTAATATAAAAATTAATAAATGTACTTTCATTTTCAGAATCCAAAATATTTTCAGACAACTCAAAAGTTTAGTAAGCAGCATAACAATAATACATACTTAATGGCCAGGAAAAGACTTTAAAAACACCTCACAGCATCCTGAGTAGAATCAAGCTTTTTTTATATAGTTGGCTATGGAGACATAATTTGACATATGGAATATTCAAATTATTGTAATGAATAAAATTATAATGAATATGACTTAATTCCTTTCTGACTATAACCCTAACACAAAGATTATCTGTTTTAAAAAGTTGTAGAAAAAATAACTAACGTGCATAAGTCTCAACTCTTTTCTTTTCCTTGCAAGTATGTGTTTTAAGATTTCTTTAAAAACAATAACTAAGAAGTACTGAAATATTTTTATTTAGTGAAATGTCTATCTGTTCTCATGCACTTAGTGAAACTCCTCTAAAATATCAATAGAAACTTAAGAAACTTACATAGTTGATTGATTTTCATTAGGTCATATGTGGAAATGGTTATTGTTTAAGAAAAAAAACAGTGCTTTTCAAAAAGTTATTGGGATAAAGTGAAACTCAACCCTGAAGTGATAAATGCAAAGCCTACCTAATGCTTCTAAATGTGTTTCAATACAAATAGGAAAACAAAAAAAGGAAATGTTTTTCATGCTCCCTTTTTATCCTTTGTTTTTCTTTTAAACAAAAAATATAGCAGTGATCCTGGATGAAGAATTATTTAGTCAAATTTCTACTTCTTTAAAGGAAAAACTTTCCCCTTTTTAAAGAAAAACTAAATAATGGTTAAGCAACAGTACAGCAGTATTTTTTTTAAATTGGTACAATTTCTAAAAATTGTGTCAATTTTACAAAAAAAATTTAATTTTGAGATGACATTTTTAAAAGTAAAAATAAAAAAAGTAGACTGGAAGAATATAAAAGCATAAAAAACAAAGCATGAAGAAGAGAGGTAAGGATAAACATTAAAACAAGAATTATTTATAAATTATCAAGTTTGTAAAAACAACAAAAATACGTTTTTTAAAATAAAAAAAAACTGATGAATAAATTAATGTACTTACAGCCATTATTAACTCAAAGGGGTATTTATATACCCGCACTGGGGATTGGTATTTTTGCACCATGATTGTAATGTTTTAGCAATCTTCAAACCTGCAAAACACATACAAACACACCATGATGGGAGGAAAAAATGTAACTACCTTTGTATATTACATCACTGCCCCACTCAATAGTAGGAAAACAGAAGGAACTCAAATTAATAAAGGAAAGAAATAGAATCAGCAGAATTTTTAGTAGAATTTAATAAAAGATAGTTGGATAATTTTTTAAACATGAAAACAACAGTGTAGTATAAAAAAAGGCAATTTAGCCTTGGAGTTTAGAATCCTGAATTCCACCACAAAGTATGGCTACCTGATGAGGAACAAGTCAATTAAGTTCTTTGGACCTAAGTTTCCACAAAATTTATAGGGTATTTTTACTTGGAAAAGAAAATTTATATTATTTTTAGCCATGGTAAAAACTAATTTATTCGCCAAATACTAAATGTGAGGATAACATAAAGAGATAAAAATGAAAAAACAACCACACAATTCAAATTAAGCACTAAGCTCAAGTAAAATATTGTATACAACCTGAACTTTAGTAATTAAATTTTATTTTCTAATTTGTACTATAATTTTGTGAGTTTATCTTCAAGGGTAAAAGGAAAGTTTCTCAGACCCATTTCTAACCAAGTAATTAATGATCTGTAAATATGTATAAAAGTATCAGGTGAGTTTGTACTAAGAAGAATCTTTTTATAATGTAGATAACCATCCTCTAGTTTGTTGGATGAATGCCAGTATGAATTTTTCTTAAAACACACTTGTATTTCTCAAACATAGCACTTAAAAGCTGGAGGACAGAAGGAACCCTGAGGATATTTAGTAAACCATCTTCATTTTACATGAGACAGTTGAAATCCAGGGAGATGGAATAGGTAACTTTCCCAATGAAGTGAAACAGTAAGTTGAGGTGAAGAGAGAAGGCATGATTAACAGGAAAAGGACCAGAATCTGGTTCTTCTGATTGCAGTTCAGTGCTTTCTCTGTAACCTGCTGCTGTATGAAACCAGATATTTCTCCTGACAAACTGATATTTCCTTTCTTATTTAAACTAATAACACCAAATCTGACTGACAAGTATGTGCCCCATGCTGTAGGAGATACAAAATGAAATACAGCATGAGATACTGAACTCAAAATAAAACCTAGCTGTGAAAAAACTGAAAAATTTCTGGGCAATGTTAATAAAAATTCAAACATTTTATCATCATTTATAGTCTTACAGTACTTTTAGCATTTCAATGAAGAGGGGGCTTTTATTTAGTTTCATTTTTTTCTTGTTTCTTTTTAAGTAACAACTACAGCTCATCTATTACAAGAAGCCTTTCCCAACTCCTCTTAACTCTAGTATTATTTCTCATTTATTTTGTATATAGCTTGTTTTGTATATATTTGTTGGTAGTCTCCCCCATTAGATTGTAAGGTCCTTAAGAGCAGAGACTTTTGTGTCTTTTTGCATTCCCAGGGCACATGCCTGGCACATAATAGGAACTTAATATTTATTGATTGATTTTGGTATTATTTATTGCCTTTTGTCACTATCAGGGCCCAAACTCCAGGATTTTCTCTTAACTCTCATACTTCTTTTGGGTCTACTACAATCCAGCATTTGATCGTGGGAAAAATAAATCACCAACACCTTTAGTTCACCACCTACTGTTAAGGGGATTTATTATCAAACATAAAAGCGAAAAGATCTCTGGAACAATGTGGTTCAGTTTTTTAAGAAACTGTAACAGCCATTCATTTTAGTGAACTGAAATATTTGTTTGTTGAGCTACTATTACTCATCACATTCCTTAGAAAATATGCTTAACATGATACCAGAGAAAATGGTAAAACACTGGATGTTTGGGATCAAAAAACTTGTCCCAAAAGAGATCCCTGATCACAAAGGCCAAGTGCCATCCTTTGTTGGGCTGCCTCTACGGCAATAAGTTCTCTTAAAAATAAACGACGGCCAACTTTTAAAGAGATCAGAAAGGTATGTGAGGAAACCAGGCTACTCAGTTTAAAGAGAAGCCTTACAGGAGGGCACAGTACTTTACCCCTATCAGAGGGCACAGTACCTTACCTCTACTGGAGAAAAAGGCAACTAGAGAATAACAAGTAAGAAAACCCCAGGAAGTGAGGAAGAAAAGAAGTGCCAGACCCCCAAAATTCTGGCTCTTAAAAAGTGGAGAAAGGGAAAAAGGTATTTGGGGGTGGGAGGATACCCAAAGGGTTTGGGAGGATTACCAAAGAACCGCAGGAAGAACATATAAAAGGCAGAAATGAAGAGAGTTTAACTCTGGAGAGACTTAAAGTAACCAAAAGGGGCCATAGACCCAGAGGTCCTGGAAGACTCGGAAAACCGGCCATCCGGGAAGAAGTTCGGACGTAACTAGGGGCTAAATCCTGGAGAAGGCTGTGAAGTGAAACAGGGAAGATGGAGAGAGGTAGGAGAGAAAGGCGTTAGTTAGGAAACTTTTAAGTGACTGGAGGGTAGGGTGATGATATGATGAGAAAAAGACTTAAAAGTTAAAGGGGGCAAGACTCCGGGTGGGGATGTGATAAGAAAGGAGGGAGAACGTGAGATAATTTGGAAGGAAAGAGGGACCGGACGAAAAGGGAAGGGAAGGTAGGGGGGAGGAGGAAGGAAGGGGTGAGTGTCTTTGAGAAGGAAAAGATTCAGAAGTGGGAGAAAAATCCTGACGTGACGGCTAGCGGGGAGGGGGGGGAGGAGGAGGGGAGTAGGTGAAGAGGCTGTAGACTATCTTCCCCACCACCCCCTGGAAGAAATGGCCTAGAGGAAGGAAGCGGGTGGGGGGGGGGGGGGGGGGGGGGGGGGGGGGGGGGGGGGGGGGGGGGGGGGGGGGGGGGGGGGGGGGGGGGGGGGGGGGCGGGGATGGCCTGGGAAAAGAACCCCCGTTCCATAGGCTCAGGGGGGGGCTTAATTAAGGGGAGCAGGACCCTGGCTCCGCGGAAGGAGACGGTTGGCAAGGACGGAGGGGGCCGGGAGCGGCCCGGACCCATACTCAATAAGGGAGTGGGATGCGGAAGGAGCCCTTGGGGGCGGGAGGCCCGGCGAGTCTCAAGCCCCCGGCCCGCCGGGCCTCTCGATCGCTCTGGAAGGGCCGGGAACGCGCACAATGCCCGCCCGAGAGGACGCGCGCCTACCTCCTGTCAGAAAGGCCAGGTTCGGAGCAGAGGGAGGCCGGAGGCGCTCATCCCGGCGGCTCCAGTGGTGTTGGAGTCGCTGCTGCTGCTGCTGCTCTACTAGTGTAGCTTCTGCTTCTAACGCTACCGCTACTGCTGAGGTAGCTCCTCCGACTGCTGGTTCCGGGGAGTGGGCTGGGGAGGGGGAGGAGGAACAGGGAGAAGAGAAGAGAAGGGACGGGTGGTTGTTATGGGTAACAGGGAGGGCGGGGCCCAGACGGCAGAAACAGGCGCACATGCGCAGCTGGAGCAGAAGTGGGCGGAAGCTGAGGGGGACGACAGTTGCTAGGGTAGAAGGAGGTGGGGGGGAGGGAAACTGGTTAGAGAGGGGGAGGGTTAGTGAGAACGACCTGGGCCGAATCTCAGGTGCGCAGGCGCAAAAAGGGGTGCAAGAGGGGTGGAGAGAGCGCTCGCGTGGCATTGCAAGTAACGTCACAGCTCGGCCCACCCCATTTGTCGGCGTTCCAGGGGGTGTGGTTAGAGAAAGGAGCTGAGGTTTGGGAATTGGAGGACCCGGATGCGGTCGGGACCAAGGGGGTCTAACAGCTTCAGGGATGGGAAGCTATTTTGGTGCTAAGATTTCTGAATAACAGTTTTGTTTTCCTTGACTCTGTCCTTTCAAGTTCACACGCACTGGCACAGCTTATGAACTTCTCTCTCCTGTTTCTTCACTATTTTGTCTGATGTTCAAAAGGCTTTGATTCCTTTGGTCCCTCCTCCTTTTCCTACCCGTATGACCTAGGAAAAGTTAGCTAATCTCTCTGGGGCCTCCTTTTCCGCTTTTCTAAAATGAAGGAATTAGACTAGAATAGAATCTCTAAGATCCACTTTCTAAATCTGGGATCACAGTGGGGGTTTTTTCCCCGTCTGGAGAAAGTCCTCCCTCCACCACCCTCTTACGGTGCCCAGGCCATTTCATGCTCTGGAATTTGGAAGACCTCTAGGATGGCCAGGGCAGATGACCTCAAGGTGTACTATTGAGATAGTCTTCTCGTTGTTTTCCCCGCCTCTAGTCTCTCCCCTCTGCAATTTAGCCTCCATTCAGCTGCCAAAGTGATTTTCCTTAAGTGCAGGTCTGACGCTATACGGCACCTCCCTCCACACTCGGTAAACCCCAGCTCCTCATTACCTCCAAAATCAAATAGAAAATTCTCTTTGGGGCACTTAAGTCCTTCATAACCTGACCCCTCCTAGTCTTCTTACACTTTACTCCCATCCATGTACTCCACGATGTAGTTACACTTGCATTCTTGCCATTCTTCAAACAGGACATCATCAGCATTATTCCGTGACTATTTTTTGACTGGCTGTCCATTATGTCTAAAATGTTCCCCTCCTCTGCCTCCTGGCTTCCTGGAAGACTTGGCTCCAATCCCAGTCTATAGGAAGCTTTTTCTGGATCTTCCCCCAACCCCCATTCCCACCCTTCTGCTAGTGCCTTCCCTTGGAAAGTATATCCCATTTTCACTGAATGTGTCCTGTATGTACAGTTATGGCTATGTGCATGTGGTCTCTGCCATTAAAATGTGAGCTCTTTGTGGGCAGAAAACATGTTTTTGGCTTTCTTTGTACCCCCAAGATAACTGCTTATTAAATGCAGTTGACTGACTCAGTTGCATCTTTTTTGGCTTATACGCAAATGCTACTTTAGCGCAGGATGTTGAGGGGCTGGATATTAGGTGCTCTGCCGCCCTTTGTGATAAAAAAAAAAAACTCAGGGATCTGAGTTTTAGAGGATGGGTAATAGACTGACTGATGAATAGGAGAGGGAGGAGGTAAGAAATCAAACATGAGACCTACATTTTAGGTAGGCTGTAGGGGCTCTAGCTCTAAATTTGAAAGGCAGTAGTAAAATGAAATGACATTTGGGAGGTCTTATGGTGTGGGAGCTCCCCCTCCCCAACACAAACATACTACTTCACTAAGAAATAAGCAGGACTACAAAATAATAAGAATTTTTGTTGTTAAACACATCAGAACTTAGCCATTCAAACCAACATAGTCACTCTGAGAGACTGGGAAGCAATTCAAAACATTTTTGTAATTACTCCTTTGGAATTTGTCTTTCAGGGTCAGTTTATGAGTCACAAACAAGAAAGTCAGTGTCTGTATAGTCACAAAGTATTTCTAACTAAAGAGTGTCAGAATTTCAGAGTTAAAAGGGAATATAGACAGGGGGTGGCCAGGTAGCACAGCGAGTAAGAGTACCCCCCAGTGGTGCGATGACCTGCGGATCTCAGGCTCAGACACTTAGCACCCACCCAGAAACACCTGGCCGTGTAACCTTGAGCAAGTTACTTAACCCGAATTGCTTAGGGGTGGCCAGGTGGCTCAGCGAGTAAGAGCACCTGCCCCAGTGTCAGGATGACCTGGGGATCGAATCTGGGCTCAGATACTTAGCACCGTAACCTTGAGTAACTTACTTAACCTCAATTGCTTCAAAAAATGAAAGAAAAAGGGAATATAGAGACCATCTAGTCTAACTCACACCTAAGAATTCCTTCTACAGCATCCCCTAAAAGTGATCATCTAGACTTCTCTGAAACCTTGCTTCTCAAAGTGGTATAGCTTAAGAAGCTTTTTCTTACTTCTTTCACTTCAAGCATAAATCCTCCATTCTGTTTGACCCTAGAACAATGGGTGGAAGTTGCAAATAGGCAGTTTTCCTCTTCCATATAACAGCCCTTCAAATATTTGAAAACAGGTGTTTTGTGCCTCCTTCCTCCCTCCTGCACCAAGTCCAAGTAAAACACTCCTAGTTCTTTTAACTGGTCTGCAAAGGATAATCTGATAAGAACAGAATCCACATAATCTGGTGGCTAGGTGGCCCAGTGAGTAAAAGCACAGGCCTTGGAGTCAGGAGGACCCACTGGTTCTGGCCTCAGACACCCACACAAAAAACTAGCCATGTAACCTCAGGCAAGTTACTTAACCCCAATTGCCCTCCAAAAGGCAAAAAAAAAGAGAACATAATCCACAAACCACAGACCCATTCATTTGATATAGATTCCTGAAAAAATTCTTGGAAGGCTTACTAAAGAGATAGTTGGTAAGCATCTAGAAAGGAAAGTAGTTATTAAAAAGAACCAGCACAGCTACATCAAGAATAAACACTTCATTTTTCATTCATGTACAAGAATAAGTCTTGTCCCATATGTGGCAAAGAATTGGAAATTAAGAAGATGCCCATCAATTAAGGAATGACTAAAGAAGTTGTGATATTGTGCTGTGGTTTTCCATTTGAAGAGGACCAAGGCATCAGGGAAATGATGACTTGACTTTGAGTAAGGGAGGGCTGTGCAAGGCCACCAGCCTCACTTTCTCCTCCATCTAGATCCAGTGACATCCCTGCCCAAGCTCCACTTGATGGCTGTGTTTCCAGCCCTCCTGGCTTAGAGTGAATGTCAATGGTAACTGTTTCCTCTTTGGAGACAAACTTTGGAACAGCAACCCTGAAGCAATCCCTTCACTCACTTTTTTTCCCCCTTTGGTCTTTTTGAAGGGAGGAAGTGACTTGCCCAAGGTCACACAGCTAGTAAGTGTTAAGTGTCTGAGGCTGGATTCGAACTCAGGTTCTCCTGATTCCCGGGCCAGTGCTGTATTCACTGTGCCACCTAGCCACCCCCTTTGACTTACTTCTTCTTTAAGGCCTGTTCACTAAATGGGCATTACTCTAAGTGAATACTTGAAAAGGTCCTAAAAGGGCTGGGGTCCGCCGTTGTGATAAATGGCTGATGAAATACTATTGTGCTAAAAGAAATTACAGCAGGATACTTTCAGAAAAACCTGGGAAGACTTACTTGAACTGATACAAAGTGAAATGAGCAGAACCAGGAGAACATTGTGCATAATAACAGCAATATTGTGCAATGATCAGCTGTGATTGACATAGCTATTCTCAGCAATACCATGATCCACAGCAACTCCAAAGGATTTATGATGAAAAGTGTTATCCACCTCCAGAGAAAGAACTGATGGTGTATGAATGCAGATTGAAGCATCCATTATAAAAACTTTATTATCTTTTGGTCTTTCTTTTTTAATATGGCTAATATGGATATGTTTTCCATGACTACACATATATAATCTATATCAAATTGCTTTACTTATTAAGGAGGGGGGAGTGAGGGAGATAATTTGGAACTCAAAATTTGAAAAAGTGAATGTTAAAAAATTTTTGTTTACATGTAATTGAGAAAAATTCTTATCAAAATATACTTCTGGGGCGGCTAGATGGTGCAGTGAATGAAGCTGGAATCAGGAGGACCTGAGTTCAAATTAGGCCTCAGACACTTAACACAAAAATTAGCTGTGTGACCTAGGGCAAGTCACTTAACCCCAATTGCCCTTCCAAAAAAAACCCCAAAATATACTTCTGATCATGGGGGGAAATGATAAGCCATGACACACCAACCATCTTTCTTTTTTTCTAGTAAATTACAAAAAATGCTGTAGATATATTTACCTAGATTTTCAAAAAGCTTTTGATAAAGTATGTCTTGCTATTCTTATATACAAGATGGAGAGATATGGATTAGATAATAATAAAATCATATGGATTCAAAGACTCAAAGACCAGTTCTTCAATGATTCTTCAATGGTTCTTAAATAGCTCACTGATCAACAAGGCAGGAAGTCTCTAGTAGAGTGTTCCTAGGAATTTTTAATTGGCCCAAATTTATGACTTCGGTAAAAGCATAGATAGGATTAATATCAAATTGGCAGATGGCACAAAGCTGAGAAAGACACAGTAAATGAAAGGATCCAAAGTATCTTGACAGGGTAGAGCACTGAGGGCTGAATCTTATAAGATGAAATTCAAGTGTGATAATCATTTAATATCAATTTAATAACCTCAAAAGGGCCAGGGCCTGAACTAATCAACCAGAAGAAGAGCCTGGACCTAATAGCTTGTGTTCTGAGGAAACTCAGAGAATTCCTCTTTCTGTGTCAACAAAGTCAGATGGGGCTGATTTTATGGCCATTAAGGATGAACCCTTAACCTAAGGCACTAACTTGAGTAATGGTACTTTTTCTTATTTTAATTTTTTTGGACATATACTATATTATAGCATGTTAATGGTAAAGAAAACACAGATATCTTGAGTCATAATTTCAATTGACACTTTGTCAACTCTTATTTTATTGTATTTACCACCTATCCAATTCAGAAAATTCCTTTCTCATACAATGATTAAACATTTATGGAGATCATAAATTTGAGTGACACAGCCACCCTGAACTGGGATGGTTCTAAAATGTATTTAAGCTTTCTCATTCTTTTGTTCAGGCAGTCAGAGTTTAGGTTCTGGCTCCATGCAGCACAAAGCTGCTAGGATTAAGGGAATAAATGATATGAATGTGTATCACCTAGCCTGTTTGCCTCCTTTAACCAAATTTTCAGGTTGAAAAGAGAGATAATCATGAAGTCTTACACTTGGATAAAGAAAATCAACAAAAATATAAGATGAGAGAATTATAAATAGCAATTATTTTATTGTGGTTTTTTTTTTTTGTCTTTTTAGAGGGGGGAAGGCAGGGCAATTGGGGTTAAGTGACTTGTCCAGGGTCACACAGCTAGTAAGTGTTAAGTGTCTGAGGCCAGATTTGAACTTAGGACCTCCTAACTCCAGGGCGGGTGCCACCTAGACACCCCTTGGGTACTATGTTTTAAAGAGAACATTGATAATCTGATGAGGGTCCAAGAGGGGGGTAACCCAGATAGTGAAGGTGTTGAATTCATTATATATTAGGATCAGTTGAAGGCACTGTGCAGATTTATCATAGAGAAAAGAACACTCAATACCCCAGTGTATTCAAGTGCTGTATTTGAAGAAGGGGGATTAGACTTGTTCTGTCTTGCTCTAAAAGTCAGAACTAGGAATAGTGGGTAGAAGTTGCAAAGGGATCAATTTAGGCTTAATGTCAGGCAAAACTTTTTTTTTTTAAGGCTATCAGGGTTAAGTGACAACACAGCTAGTAAGGGTCTAAGGCTGAAATTCACTTAGGTTCCTTCTGACTCCAGGGCCTGAGCCCCATCTACTCTGTCACCTAGCTAAGCCCAAGGAAAGACTTCAAAACAAAATTACCCCAAAGTAGAATGGCTAGTTTCAAGCGGTAGTGAATTTCCACTTCTTGGAGGTCTTCAAGGGTAAACAACCACTTGAGTGTATAATAGTAGGGATTCCTTTGTGAAGGGTTGAACTGGGTTAGCCAATGAGGACCCTTTCAATTCTTAAATTCTGTGATTCTTATCACAGCCTTTCACTATTCTGGTTGCCTTTCTCTGGGTACTTGCTAGTTTATCATATCCAGAACTGAAGCTACTACTCCAGCTATAGTCTGATTAGGGCTGAATACAGTTGGACTATCACTTCATTCTATACACTGTTCTTCACTAAATGTAGCCCAGAATACAGTCGGACTATCACTTCATTCTATACACTGTTCTTCACTAAATGTAGCCCAGAATTGCACATTGAGCTTACTCTCCACTAAATCTGGGGTGTTGGAGGCAACTCCATAAATTTTCAGTGTGAGCATTTAGACCTTAGAAATCAACCAAGGCTATAAATCAGGGCTGGGTTTGGTTTATTATTTTGTTGATTATTTAGACTTTACAAATGAGGAAATGTTAATAATGCTGATTAAAAGTGTATCCTGCACATATTTTTCCCTCAAAGAGTTGGTTGTTAAACATTCATCAGCAGAAACCTGACTTAAAACCTTCAGATCTTTTTGAGACAAACTGCTATTGTGCAATGCCTATAATTCAAAATGTCAGACTTTACATTTATCTCATTTTAGCTTCATCTCATACTATATTTACCAAAATTATTGTTGGTTGATTTTTGATGACAAAAACCATATCTACCCTGAAAGCACAAAGATTGAAGCCGTTCAAAAGGCTATGGCAAAGATTGTGAAGGCAGTTCTCCAGGAGTTAGCAAAAATGATTTCAGCAATGACAGTATCATTAAAATAAGAGGCTAGTCAAATCTTTTTGTGTAGACAACAAAATGAAACCTAAGAGGCACCTATCAATAGAAGAACTTCTGAAACAAAATATGGTATGTGGATTTAATGGAACATACTATTTGCTGTGATGAAAAAGAGTGTTTTAAAGACTTGTATAAACTGATACAGAATAAGTGAGCAGAATGAGAACAGTTTATGCAATAATTATATTGTAAAGACAAACAACTTTGAAACCCTTGATAGCTATGATCAGTGCAATAACCAACCAGAAGACTGGTAATGAGTCATGCTTTCTCTCTCCTGACAGAGGGACAATGGACTCTGGAGATGACCGATGGCAAAATTTATTTTGCTTTAACTATCCATCTTTGTTGCAAGGGTTTTGTTTTTCTTTTTCTTTTCTTTTTTTCCAATGGTGGGGGGATGAGGAGAACAGATTGAAGGGAGAAAAAAATGAATGCTTGATGTTTTTAAAAATAAAACAAACATTTTAAAAAAGAAATGAGTATGTCTCAAAGTAAGCACTTTAAAAGGGACAGTGCTCATTTGTATGTAATAACTTCTGGTGTTGATATGTTAATTTTAAAAATCATCCTCATTACCTTATATTGGCATCTTCTTTCCTGAGTCCTATATAATGTGGTTGTCACCTGTAGTGATGGGGGAGGGGGATGTTCCTTCTCAGTAAAAGGTTCAAACTAATAAGGTTCTGTCCTTGGGAGAATTTGCTTTTTCTAATACTCTCCGTCTCATTATGCCCCTACCCAAAATATTTTCAAGGGGAAAACTTACAAAGCTTAGGTATGGCCTAGGATCTCCCCCAAACAGATTTGCAGGATCTCTTACAGAAAGAGACTAGATACACTGTACAAAGTAGATACAAGATATAAGATAAAGTGGATATCAGTTCTGGGTATATTTATTTCCTCCACCACAAAAGAAACTCGAAATATAGAAGACTCATAAGCATGTATTAAATATTCAAGACATGAAATAATAGCCCATCACCTATCATTCTCCCAGGAGGTAAAGACAATTTTATAGGACTTCTCAACAGATTTTTCATGTTCACCTTTGGTTTATACTGTCAAAGCAACTCACAATTTAAGATATTCTGACAGACCAGAGAATATCTTCGGGCTTTCTTAGTCCTTTCAGGGGTAGTATCCCCTCCCTCTATGGGGGGATGGCAGCTAGGTGGCAACAACAAAATCCTCCATATAGTGTTTTTCTTCTCCCCTGAGAAGTTGTAAAAATCACCTTTTTCTGAGCAACCAGCATCTGACCTCTCAAACTCACAAAATACTGACAAGGCTGGGAATATTTCTCAGGATGGCGGTTTGGTGATCTGGATTCAGGGAAAGAAACATAAAAGAGAAGAGGCAGCCAAGGATTTGATATGCAGGGTTGTCTAGGCAAGTGTATATTCTTGCTGCAGTTGCCTTCACAGCTGGAGGAAGAAGGAAAGAGGAAGGACAGATGAAGAGAAATCCCCTCACCCTTCACTGAAAGTCCAAGGGAGAACTGTGCTGGCTGTGTTCCAGTAAAGAAGCCATGCTCAAGCTATCTCTCCTTACTTCTTATGACCCGAAGATGGGGGGGCTTTTCCTGGTCAATCCTCTTTAACATAGCTCCCAGTCATGGGGACACAGGACATGAGGAACCACTGGTTATGTGCCATTTAGCCAAGGGGGTGAGAGCATGTGTCCCTCCTCACAGACCCCAAGCACATTTGGGAGAGGCACCAGTCCAATAGCTCAGGGGGTTCCCCTGATCATCCCTGTTATACAGAATTATATGTAATACCCAGTTTGTGCTCTCCTTAGAGCCATATTTTAAATATATTGGAAGATCCAGGGGAAGAAAAAAGGAAACCTAAAATTTTTCTTGTTTTGCTAATTTTATCTAGTTTGTGATAATTTATGCAATATTGAAGAAAGCAAAGCATCATCCAAGTCCCACTATCAACTATCATATACCTACTGACAATACCTACCAACATAACAATAAATAAAATTACAGTGTAACAAAATGAGGAAGCTGAGTGGTCACCAAATGATAACCCTCAATGATGTAATTCAAATTCAGTTCCTTCAGAGCAGGGACTGTTTTGTTTGGGTTTTTTTTTTTTGTCTTTTTATCCCTAGTGATTAGCATAGTCTGTGATATACAATATGCTCAATAAATTCTTGTTGACTTAAATTGAAAGCTAGCTATATGTAACCATGACTTTCTGTCATTCTGTCTCTCCCTGCATGCAACATGAGCTCGGGAGAGAGGTATATACATTTGGGGATCATCTGCATAGAGATAATAATGAAAGTAAAAGAAATACACATTTATATAATGTCTACCATGTGCCTGTCATTGTGCTAAGAGCTCTTTATCAATATTATGTCATTTGATTCTCATAATATCCTTGCTATTATTATCCCCATTTTATAGTTGAAGAAATAAAAGCAAATAGAGGTTAAGCCCAGGGTCACACAGCTAGTAAGTGTCTGAAGTCAGATTTGAATCCTCTATGCCATCAGCTGAAAATAGACTCAGTGTGCAGAATTAGATGTTTTTTGGACAAGGCCAATGTGAGAATTCTTTTGCTTCACTAATAAATATTTATTCACAGTCTTTGTTTTTCTTTCCTTTTACTTTTCTTTCCACCAAAGGGGAAAGGGTGTGGAAGGACAGAGATATTGATAAGGTAGGGAAAAAAGGAAGAAAAGGAAAAGAAAGAGGGTCATGGAAGCACTTTTTATTTTTAATGCACAGAGAACAGGAGGAAGGTCAGAAAGAATCCTTCCTACCTTTCTTAGCCAAATTAAAAAAAAAACTCCAACTATTTAAACTCATTACTTCCACTTATTTCATTTACTTCTCAACACTTTGCAGTTATGGTTTCTTACATCATCCTTAAACTGAAACTGCTCTCTCTAAAGTTGCCAGCATCCTCTCATTTGCCAAATCTGCTCTTTTCTTAGTCCTCATCTGTCTTGACCTCTCTGCTACATTCAACACTATTGACCACCCTATATTCCTGGATACTCTCTCTAGGTTCATAAAATCATACTCTCTCCTGGTTCTCTGCCCACCTCTCTGACTGTTCCTTTGCTGGATCATTATTCATATTACACCTCCTAACTGTGAGATTAAGCTCTGTTCTTAGTCCTTTTTTCTCCCTAAAATCTCTCAGTTGGTGACCTCACCAACTCCCATGGGCCTAATTGTCATCTTTATAAAGGTGATTGGAAAATCTATATTAACCAGGGCCAATATGTCTGTAGAGCTTCAGTCCTATATCATATGTTTCCCTGTCATTATGTTTCATACTGGACATCCCAGAGACATTTCAAACTCAATACGTCCCAAACAGAACTCACTATACTACATCATCTCATCCCACCCCCCAACTTTCCCTTCTATTTCTTTATTTCTGTCAAGGACACCACCATTCTTTCAGGCTCCCAGGTTTAAAACCTCACCACTATCCTTGGTTTGTAACTTTCCTGCATACCACATATCCAACCTAAATCTTGCCATTTCTATATATACAGTGTCTCTCTACTCATACAACCACCATACTAATTCAGTCTCTCATCACCATTACCTAGGTTATTGTAAAGGTCTCCTAACTGGTCTCATTGCTTTGAGTCTTGAAAAAAAATGATTTTTCTTAAGTGCAGATCACTCCATGTTAGTACTCTAGTCAACTCTAGCCAAGTCCAGTGTCTCTCTTTGCTTATAGGTAAAAATATGAACTCATCTATTTGGCTTTTAAAGTGGTTTACAACCTAGCCTCATTCTATCTCTCTAGTCTCATTAAACATTACTCCTCTTACTGTACTTCAGTCAATCTGGACATTTTTTCTGTACTTACACATGGCATTTCATCTCTCATCTCTATGCCTTTGCACTGGTTGTTCCTCATGACTGTAACGGGGTGTATAAGGTATTCAAGGAAGACTATCACCTCTGGTGTAAGGGCTTGCCAAACCCTTTTCAGAGGTGCTCATCTACCTTTGGTGTCTACCTGATTCACCCAACCCTCACCTGTGGTTCCAAGAAGCTGTAGTATGTGCAGTGGCCACACCTGGGTAAACTGTCTCAGCAGACAGACTAAAACAGGCTGAAGGTTACCAATGGGTCTCAAACCTGTTAATGAGTTAGAGGGATGTCTACCTCAAGCATGTAAAGAATTCCAGTGGAATGGACTGATGAGAACAATTTGTTCCAAAGACCATGAAGGCAGCTGAAGGGGGATGCTGTGGAGTTCTTAGAGCTTAGTCAGGCATCAAAGACCCCAAGGTCATCCACTGTATCCTAGGCCATTGCCAGTCATCTTGACTTTCTCCCATCACTGGACTTTGGTGACTCAGGAAGAAAGGGTGAGGCTGCCAACTTTGTGCATCTTTGCCTCACTTAAATTCAATTCACATGCAGGATATCACCCATGATGTCACTGGTCCTATTTCAAAAGGAAAAACAATAACAACAAACAAACAAACAATATCCTTACCTCTGTCTTATAAATTCCTTAAAACTTTTCTTGTCACTCTTTTCCCCCACTGTTTTCTTAATGACATTGCATTTGATTACCTTGTATCTGTTTTGTGCATGTGTATGTATATATATATATATATGTTTGTGTGTATATCTATATCTGTATCTATATCTATGTATGTATGTATTTACTTGTAACTCTGGATTCAAAGGGCCAACTGCATGAGACTCCCTTCTCACTGGTGGAGATAGATTATTCACTATCCTTCACCTGACCGAGAGATAGGCAAAATTGGTGAGAGCAAGAGAGAAGAAAACTCCTGATCTTCTGGGCTTTGAGCTTTGAGAGAAAGACACATTATTACAGCCTCTCTTCAGGAGCCTGAAGGGAGAGAAAGACTCTGGGAAGAAGGCACAGGTAGAGGAGCTGGCCATTTTTATCATGTCCCTATCCCTGATGAGCTTCACTACAGACTTCAACAGACTTCAAGACTGACTCTCTTTCTGTTTGTCTGAACTGAATTATCTCACTCCCAAACACAAAGCTCATTCACTCTATGTAATCTAGTATATTGTCTCCTACATATACTTTCTCTGATTCCTGCTTGCTATCTATTTAGATAAGTGGATTTATTTGCTATTTGTTATGTGTATTTATAGGAACAGGTGGGAAGAGAATCAAGATATAGAACTTGAGTCTTTTTTCTCCATGCAAGGGATAACAATCAGGAGTGAAATTTGAACCTAAAAATTATCCCTCCTAGGCTAATATTTAATTCTAGCCCAGTTTTTTCTCTCTCTGAGGAGAATATAATGACCAGCTGCTGGCCCCAACCTCCTACTTTGCCTCCTGAAGGAATCAAAGTCTCCTTTAGAGAGAAGTGTGGGGAGGACACTCTAAATTAGATATCTATTCTTGCTTCACTGCAAGCCACATCTAGATAGACTCATATGGACATATATAACCTACATGGGAAAAAAAACAGCATACTACACATACACACCCCTTCATACTTATGTATGTATGTATGTATGTATGTATGTATGTATATATGTATTGTCTACCCCATTTCCCTACCCCATCTCCAGTAGAATATAAACTACTTGAGATGAAGGATTGTTTCTTTTTTTTTTTTAAGCAATCGGGGTTAAGTAACTTGCTCAAGGTTACACGGCCAGTTATTTCTGAGTGTGGTGCTGAGTATCTGAGCCCGGATTTGATCCAGGTCATCCCGACACTGGAGCCAGTCCGCCCCTCCCCAGCCCTATTAAAGTACTAGGCATATGATAGGTGCTTCGCAAATAAATACTTGTTGATTCATTGATTTATTCCATTGATATGGTTTATTTTGGCACAAGAGACTCTTCCCAACAGACACTCCCACCTCTGTGAAGTACATTCCCTCCAAGTAGTTTATTAATTTTTAACAGAAAAAAAGAGATTTGTCTTTTCATGTTAATGGTATGATTAGTATTATATTTGACTTAATTTTGTTCAAGTCAATGATACTTTCTTCAGTCTGCATTACTTCATACTAAGCTGTTCCTCATACCTGACACATTCTTTTCTCACCTCTGTCCCTCAGGACCCACAGCTTTGTTAAAGGCTCTGCTCAAGTATTCCCTCCTATACAAATTCTATCCTGATAATTTATCAATCAATAAACATTTATGAAGCACCTACTGTGCTAAGTGGCAAAAGATAGGTCCTGACTTCAAGGAGCTCACAATTTAATGGGGGAGACCACAGTCAAATATTTACACATATGCTATATGCAGGATAAATAGGAAATGATTAACAGAGGGGTGACACTAAAATTAAGAGGGGTGGGAAAGGCTTCCTGTAGAAGATAAGATTTCATTTGGGACTTAAAGGAATTAAGAAAAGGTGGTAGGTGGGGATGAGTAGGGAGAGTATTCCAGGCATGGGAGACAGCCAGAGGAAATGGCTAGAGTTGGAAGATGGAATGTTTTGTTCAAGAACCACAAGGAGGCCTTTGTCACTATATCAAAAAGCATGTAGCAAGAAGGTATAAGAAGACTACAAAAGTAGTAGGGGATTATATTATGAAGGACTCCAAGCAGAGGATTTTGGTATTTGAGACAATAAGAGTCTATTGAGTAGGGGGTGGGATGACATTGATTAGACCTATATTTTGGAAAAATAACTTTAGTGGCCTAATGGGGAATGTATTGAGTGTATTTGAGGCAGGTGTGCTGGCTATTGCAATAGTACAGGCATGAGGGGATGAGGGCCTGCACTAGAATGGTGTAGTGATAGCTCTAGATACTAGCACCTTCTCCACCACAACTAGGGATATAATTTGGATATATTTTATATTTGCTGATATATGTACATATTATTTTACCTAGTAGCATGTGCTCCTCAAGAGCAGGAATTGTTTCATTTTGTTTAGGTATCCCTAGAACCTAGAACAATACCTGACACACAGTGTCAAATGAATAATGTCATCCCCTGTTACAGAATCATAGAATTTTAGAGTTGGAAGGGACCTCGGTGATTATCCAATTCATACCCTCCAAACAAATCCCTACATTCCAAAGAGGGAAGAATTCTTCATATTTGTCATTTCTATAGCAAAATTTCACTATTTAAATACTATGACTTGTTTAGCCATTTTCCATTTGTTTTGTTTCCAGCTTTTAATTATCACAAATAATGCTACTAATAAACATTTTTTACATACAGATGCTTGTTTTCAGTAACTTCCTTGATGTATAGCCCCAATCCTAAAAGTTCCAAGTCAATTGCTATTAGCATATTTATATTACTTATATTAGCATTCCCCATGTTTTGTTTCTCAAGTGATATTTCAAAGTATTGGGAAGTCTAAAATTCATTTAGAGATCATATAATCTAATGGGCATAGTAGGAGGTGTGAGCCTTAACTGCTTATTATCATCACTCTTTTGGGAGGGTACAAAGGTTTCCTGGATTCTCAAGTCAACAGCAAGGGACTGTGGTTGCCTTTTATTTCTCAAGTATATCAACATGAAGAGTATGAATCCAAAGCTGAAATCCAACCTCCTAAACTTGGCTGCCCAAATGCTGACTTTTCTGTCTTACATCAGGAGGAAGCTATCACCAGACTGCTCATATAAACACTTGAGCCAGTGCTGGAGAACAGGAAAGAGTCTTGATTCATTGTCTCCCCTAACAGGAATAACTTGAGACAGAGACAGGATGTTTCCAAGTTTCATCATTTTCATTGCTCTTAGCACTACTATGCAATTATGTGAGTTTTGATGACTCTAAAGTTAAGGGGAACACTATTCCCTCAAAAATGGAAAAAGGATAGCTGGCATTCTGAGTTCTTCCTAACTTAAACATCTAGTTTATAATCTCATGGGTAGCTTTTATTGGATAATTTGATGAGCTCCAAATTTCAATGATAGTATCATCATATTTTCGAATTTCCATTATTGCCTTGAGAAACCAGAGGCTTATGTTGCACAGCGAAAGGAATCTTACCTATGGAAAGGCAAGATGAAAATGGCTGGGTGGACAATAATGAATAAATGTTCAGTACTTATGAAATACACCAACTAATGACCTCTTTGTTTACAAAGAACAGTAGTTTAAAAAGTTCTGAATTATTCTGTGGAATAATATCAGGAAAAAATTTAAATTGCCATTGGTCCATGAAAATAGCCACCATAATAATTTATTCATTTCTGGTATCCCTGCAAACCCTGGATTTTGAAAAATGAGTTTTTCAATTTCAAATTAATCTGTTACCTCCCATTTCTCACACTACCTCCTGTTTGGTAGACTAGACTCAATAAATAATACTAGGGAAATTCTCATATCATTAAGCCACAAGGATAAAGTTTCCAGAAATAGCACTGATTCCTTCTCACTCTAAATGCAACATAACTTGTCTTGGTTACTGTATTGGCCAAATTAAATAATTATCCTCTGGCACTAGTCCAGTGGCTGGGTGGTAATAACTCCCCATGATTTCCAACTCTCCAAATTCAAAAACCTGTATAGATAAAAGATGTGTACAAGCTTGTATTCTTTGAAGTAATTTCACTGGAAAGCAGAACTACTTGTGAACATTTTTTTTATAGGAAAGAAGTCTTGATTAATGAATATTTACTTTGGAAACTGAAAACAAGGATAGATAACAAAAGATAAATTGAAAGTAGTATAAAATGATTGACTTGGACTCACTTTCTGAGGTCCTAGCCTATTATACTTTATCCCCCTCAGGGTTCTCTAGTACCCCTAAGGAGCAGGGGAGTCTCTTTACTCTGATATTAGCTCAATTCCCCACTGTTTGTCTTCCTCTCATCCTCAGGGGCCCAGTGATTAGCAATCTAGTTACATTGAATAACTTGACATTACTTAAAAAATATAGCAAGAATAAGAATGCAAACATTTTTTTCCTAATACCTCCAGTGTGTATTCCCCCCATATCACATTGGTCTCTGGAGAGGAGGATGGAGAAGACCAGGCTCTTAGATTGGCTCAATTCTTCCATAACATTTGTCCCATCAAGTGCAACAAAGCTATGCCAACTTGTGCTGGGATGGAGCTCAGGACCTAAGCTTCTTAGGATGTTGTTGCTGGGATAGCTGCAACACCTGTCCTGTATTTCTAGACTCCTGGATCCCCATGAATCACATTCTCAGAGCAGAGCAGAGACTTCACTCATTGTACCTAGAAAAGAAAAGAATGAAAGGCCCAAAACCCAGGGTTATTTCTCAAGGCCATATGACCTAAGTTGAGGAGTAAGGAAGAGGCAACCCCGAGGCTCTTCTCCCTTACTTCATGCTGTGAGTGATAGTCACCTTCACTTTCAGACCATATGATAAAGCAAGGCAGGTATTGCCAAGCCATTTAAAAAATTCCAACACTTCTTGTTATGCAGCCAATGAAAAAAAGCTATTCACAACTATATGGTAGGCCAACAGAGATGTCCACAAACATTCTAGTCCTCTTGTCCTCTGGAAGCAAATCCCCAGCATCTTCCACTTGATTAATTCTACCTCAGAAAATTGATGGTGTCTGTACATGTGTTTGATTTCTTCTCCTGTAAAAATCATGTCAAGAATGATAAAACTCAGAATACATTGAGCATGGCTAGGAAGACAAAGGATAACAAAAAGGGTTGTTCCCTCTCCTCCAGCTATTAGAGGAAGAGAATAAGAAAGGGTTTGATCAAGGACCATTGGTTAGGGAGTAGAAGAGGCAGCAGTCATTGGCAATAAAAAGGCAGAGCTGTTTGGTTATTTTTATAGAATCATAGATTTAGAGCTAGAGGAAACCTCAGGGGACAGTTAGTTCATCATTTAACTGATGAAGGAGCTAAGGCCCAAGGAGTCCAAGGGATTTGAATCTAGGTCCTCTCCAGAGTCTTTCCACTGTACCCTATTTCTTCTCTGTTTTCTCTGCCAGAGTGAATGACATTTGTGCTGGAAATGTTAGAACAAAAATGGCTAACAGGGATTTGTTATTCAAGATAAATGAGGAGATAGGAAGGATCATCTAACTCATTGATGAATTCAAGTCCTCTGGCCCAGATAAACTACATTCTTGAGTAGTGAACTGGCAGATGTGATTGCTTAGGTAGGTAATATCTGAAAGATTGTGGAGAATGAAGAGATACCCCAAGATTAGAGGAGGGTGAATGTTACTCTGATTTTCCAAAAATGGAGGAGAATAAAATATGAAAACTATAGGCTAGTGAGCTTAGCAATAATTCCTGGGAAAATTCTGGAATGGTTTGTGAAAGATATCAGTAGTGAATATGTAGAAAAGTAAGCATCAAGAACAGGTTGTTGCAGACTATCATGATTTCCTTTTTGATAGGCTTACTAATTAGTAACTAATTAGTAATCTACTATTAGTGGAATATTTTAGATATTGTTTACTTAGATCTTGGTCAAGCTTCTAACAAAGAATCTCATACCGTTTTTGTAAAAACCAAGAAGATAGAAACCAAATAATGATACAGGAAGGTTGATTTAGAACTTGTTGTGTATCTGGACTCAAAGAGTAATTATTAATGGTTCAAAGTAAATTTGGCAGAAAGGCTCCAGGGGTATGCCTCAGGGGTCTGTGCCTGACTTTCTACAATTTAATATTTTTATCAATGACTTGAATAAAAGCATAGATGGCATGCTCATCAAATTTGTAGATGACATAAAGCTGGAGAGGGAACTAACATACTGGATGACAGAATTGGGATTCAAAAAGATTTTGACAGGCTATCCATCAATTAGTCAATAAGCATTTAAGTATCTACTATGTACTAGACACTGCTAGGTGCTGGTGATACAAAGGCAAAAGTGAAACAGGAAACTCAGGGAGTTTACATTCTGAAGGAAGATAATCTGTACTATATAAGTATATATGAAGTACATACAAAAGAAATACAAGGCAATTTGGGGGAGAAATCAGTAAAGCCTTCTTACGTGTAATGGGAATGGGAATTTGAAGATCTTCCCTGCCCCTTAATAGACCTAGGGGAGTTTGAAGACCTCCCCTGCTTTGAAAGTAACTCTGCCCCCTAACAGGCTGAATGTATGGAACCTGTGGTGGGAGGACCTTGCTGAAGGGAAGAGCCCACAGGAAGCTGGGAATCAGAGGCAGAGAGATGGTGGGAGAGAGAGGAAGTTCAGGCAAGAAGATAGAGAGATTTGTGACTAATTATTGATCTAATTTTTTTTTGTGGGAAGGCTAAAGGATGCTGTGGCTCTCAATGTTATTATGGCTTCTTAATATCTTTGGTACTGTGATGGAATCAGCTTACTGGTTTGTGGATTTGGTTTTCTGGCATCTAAATAAATATTTCATTTCTGTCCTCTATATGGAGGGTTTGGTATAGTTTGCGATCCAACGTCATGTGATATTTATAGTAACGGTCTTGATCATGATCATGGGAGCTGTAAATACTGTATTGGTGCTACAATATGGAAGGTGACTTTGAGCTAATTTTTGAGGGAAACATGGTAATCTAAGAAGCAGAGGTGAGGAAGAAGTACATTTCAGGCATGGAGGAATATGGGGGACACAACAATTCCAAAGGCATGGAATCAGGAAATGAAGCTTTGTGTAAAAAGGCCAGTGGGTCTAGATGTGCAGGAAGTGGGAAAGTGAGTAATTTATAAAAAGAATGAGAAGATCAGTTGAATCCAAGTTGTGAATGGTTTCAAGAATCAAACAGAGGAGTTCAAATCATAATGCAATAGGGAGCTGTTGAAATTTAATAAGTACAAGAGTGATACCTAATGTACTGGCATACCTAGTGTACTGGCATGACAGATCTAAATTATCTTGACTGGAGCACCGGGCTTGATCAAATAACATGAAATTCAATAAGGATAAATGTAAAATTTTACCTACTATACAAAAAAATCAACTTCATAAGTACAAATGGAGAGGCATGTCTGAAAAAAATCTGGGTTTTTTTGAAGATTGAAAGCTCAGTAAAATTAGCAGTATAATGAGGCAGCCAAACCAGCTAATGGTAATCTTGGGGTGCATTAAGAGAGCTATTGCTTCCAGGAAGAAGGAATCTTCTATACTATACACTATACTATATATATACTATACTGTACTATATACTATATATATATACTATACACTATATGCTATATACTATACACTATACTATATCCTTGTCAGATCACAGCTAAACCCAATAATATTCAGTTCTTGATGCTTTGGTTTAAAGACATTGAAAAACTACAGTGTATCTAGATAAAGTGAACAAGGATGGTGAAGGGTGTTGAGTACATGCTATATGAGAATCAAATGTGAGGATATTTAACTTGGAGAAGATAAGATTCAGGAGGGACCCAGGAAGTCATCTTAAAGGATTGTTACATGAAAGAAGAATTAGACATCCTGTTTGGTTCTAGAGGTCAGAACCATTAACAATGAGTTTAAGTTACAGAGAGGCTTGATGTCAGGAAAAACTTTCTAACTATTATAACTAATAGTTATAAAGAAATAGACAGATGCACGAGAAAAAAATTATATAATAACAATACTATAAAAATTTAGAAAGCTGTAAAAATTATGATCAATAAAAATGACCATTCATGATTCCTAAGGCCCAGAGATGAAATATGCTAGCATCCTCTTGCAGGAGATGTGAAGAACGTAGGGTAAAGAATGAAACATTTATCTTTTGAACACAGCCAATGAGAGAACTTGTTTTGCTTGACTATATATATTTATTGCAAGGAATTTGTTTTCTTTTCTTTCTTTCTAAAGGGGCAATGGTAGGAGAAAGAGAAAAATAGATTTCTGTTCATTTAAAAAAAGTGGAACATACTCCCTTGAAAAGTGGTGGTTTGTTCCTTTTTGCACAAGTGGCTGAATGACCACTTGTCAAGTATGTTATAAAGGCTTATTTTCTGGTGGGGCTGGATTTGATGATTGCAGAGGTTCCTTCCAACTTTAAAATTTTGTGAGTCTGTGAAGCATATCTTCTTCCCTACTGCATTGTAAGTAATTTGGGGGTCACTTTGCTGAGTGATTCACCCACTCATTGCTTTCTCTTTTGGCAACCCTTTCCTTGCATGTGCCACATTTACTCAGAGTAGCCCAGGGAAATTTCGTTTAGCTGACTGCAAAGAATTGGTGTAGAATCATGGGATGCATACTGGGTATATATATTTAACATGACATAGGGTGACAACAAATAGCCAGAGGTCTTTTAGTTTTTAGTACCAAAAGATTTAAAATAACCAAACCAATCCTATTTGTTGTTTAATTTGCTTAAGGAAGTATAGACTCTTATTGTGCCTGTTCACAAACAGTTGTATGGTACATTCCAAATGAGGACTTAGATTAATAAATCCTATAATTAGTCTCTAGATTCAGTAACTATAAATCACACAGCTGGAAGTGTTAGTGCTGTGGTTTTTAGCTAGTCTTCTGAAAAGAATTGAAGCTTGTCAACTTGTAGACCAAAAGGGGAAATAAAATAGCAAGGACCAAGAAGGTGAGGGAGAAGAAAGAGTACTAATTAAATCCAATAAAGGAACGTATCTACACCTAAATAGAGGAAGAAATTCCTACTACATTTTTAGTTCTCTTTATAGATATCAAAAGACATGGCAAATGACCTGATAAAAATGACTACTGAAACCCATAACTGAGTAATTTCTTCAATGTTATCCTATGTGGGTGCTGCTTCCAGTGTTTAAGCTTGTTATCCATCATACTAAAATCTCCTGTCACTCTAAGCCTGCTTAACTAATAGGATTTTGTGTTCATTCCCTTGTTTTAGGTGCATTTCACATATAGAGGCATAGTCACAGGTCTGTCTCAATAATGTTCTGGGTCTAGACTGACCTCTGGCTGAGGATCACGTACCTGCTCATTTCATGCAACACTGAAAATTCAGTTTCACATCTTTTTCCAGGTTAGCCTTTGTCTATGCATTTCTCCTATTTTAGACCTGATGGCCATGCTTGGAATCTATTTGGTCCCATATCCAAAGTTTCCATAACTTCCTCTTTCCTATAGTTGGTAACAAAGAAGGCAACCAAACTACTGATTCATTTTCCTACCTCCCTGCTCACAGAAGACCTTGCTTATTTCACTAGATCCTACCCTTTCTTTGGTATTATTTCCTAAGTGTATGTATATATATATATGTATATATGCATGCACATGTATGTATATATGTATGCATATGTGTATATATGTATGTGTCTATACATATATATGTATACACACATTTATTTGTGAGCTTTACCCTTGTTTGAACACATGAAAAACTAGAAAAATACTGGGTCTTTGGCAATCACCTTAAATATGGATTAGTGATATATCCAACACTTTATATACACAGTTAGCCTTGTGGAAAGAAGGAATGAAAACTCAATCCTGGCAGCAATTGCTGCCTGTTATGAATTATTTTAATATTTATTAGCTATCTCACAATGAGACAAATCACACGTTGTTGATGGCCATATGATTTATCTAATCCTATTTGTTTAGGAGTTTGAGATGGAGAGAGAAAACAGCCTATGTGGGGAAAAATGAAAGTTTGAGAGAGTTTGAGGTTTGGAGGGCAGTGGTAATGCAGGCTTTCAGTGACCGTGTGCATAAGTGAAACAAAGTCCATCCTGCCACAACGTAGCAGAATCAGGCCCCAGTGAGGCAGGGCAATAGCTCTCAGAACTGTAGGAGGCTTCTGTCCCAGCACAGGGCAGGAGAGTTCAGGCCCTTGTAGTGGCAGTTGACCTGCCTGGCACAGGTAGTAGCAGTTGACCTTGGCAGAAGAGTCAAAGGTGCATGTTCCAGTAGCAGGAGGCAGTAACTTATACACTAGGAAGAGCAGACAATGGGCAGAGATACAGGCATTAGTGGAGGAGTTAGCAGAGTGGCTTTCAGTGGCAGAAAAATGGTCACTGGCATGTACAATGACAAAAGGCTGATCCACTGCATCCTATTGCTTACCGTAATGTAAAACTTATTTGTCCCTTCATATTGCTGCCAGTACAAAACTCGATTGTTGACTACCTCTTTGTCAGGGGGGGCTTAGAATACCAACATGTGGCATCATTAGGAAGGGGCTTTCTGTCTTTAGCAGCAAGGGAAGTGCATGTGTCTAACCTAGTCCCCACAGAAGAAAAGAAGCAGTCCCCTAGCCTGCCTTCATTACTCAAAGATTTTGTATTCCTTGCCTTTCCATGGGGCTCCCAAGGTAAGTCCTAGCTGGTCGATCAGAAGACACCAAGTGGATGTTGGTACAGGGCAATTCTTCCTGACTTGTCAAGAGGATCAATGGGAATGCAAGAAATGTCATCTTTCCTGTAGCCTGGATATTACTGCTTCTGCTTATGTTCACCTTTTTACATTGAGAAGCCCACTATGAATTGAAAAGCCTTACTCACCAACCACATGGGTAGTACTGTATTCAGTTACAAATGATCTTATTTGCCAAATCTAATGTTTCTTTTTCTTAATCTTCAACCTTTTTGACCTCTTTGTATACTCTCTGACACTTTTAAATCTCCCATATCTCCTTGATCCTCTTTTCTCTCTAGGTTTTCATAACATTGCTATCTCCAGGTTCTCCTACCTATCTGACTGCTCTTTCTCAATCTCCTTTGCTAGATCTTTATCCCTATAACTCATCAGCCAAGTATCAGAGAGAGCACCTGGAAAGTCGGTGGCTCTTTTATATTCATCTTCCAGGAAAGTGATATGATGTCTGTAGCCTGAATCTTTAGTCTAATCCCCGGAGCCAATCAAAAGTTCAGGATGGTTTCATTGTCTTTAAAGGAAAAAAAAAAACTATCCCAGCTTGCATGAAGGCAAGAATTAGGATATTGCTCTTACTCTGCTCTGCTGCTTGCTGGTAAAGTCTTCTAGAGGCTCTTCCACCATTTAACTGATTTTAGGACTGTTGTCAGTCCTAACCTCTGATATTCAAAAAACCTGATAGAGACAAAATTAAAAGAGAAACATATCAAAAACAAAACAAATATATAATAACAAAACAAACAAAAAGACATAATAGCTCCTGAAGGAGTAAATGAATCAAGGACAGTCTTAGGAAGGACCAAATCCCAGGTCTAAACAATCAAGTTCATGTAGTCAGTCAATAAACTTTTAAGTACTTATGTGGCTAGGCAGTGTGCTAATGTCAGGGTATAGAAAGGCAAAAAATAGTCCCTGCCTTCAAGAAGCCCACAATCTAATGGAATAGACAACATTTAAATAACTATATGCAAACAAGCGACATACAGGATCAATAGGAAATAGTCAATAGAAGGAAGACACTAGATTTTTGAGAGGGATTGAGAAATGCTTCCTGTAGAAGGTGAGGCTTTAGCTGGGACTTGAAGGAAGGCTGGGAGGTAGAGATGAGGAAGGAGGACATTCTAGGTATATGAAAATGTTCAAGAAACAGCAAGAAGGTGTATCAGCAATGCCATATTCACAATGCCTATAGAGATTACAAATAT